>NC_061508.1:226943231-226971047 GCF_022539505.1 Lolium rigidum | reverse complement strand
CTTCTTCGACTTCTTCACTATATCAGTGATTGCTGCAGCGTTGCTGGTTTCGTCAGGGGTTTGGGCGGTAATTGCCATTGTCTTGCCATTTCTAGAGCCTTCTGTGCCATCAGCTGCCGATCCCTTTGCTGCCGAGGCTCCCGCCGCCGAGCTTCTACCGCCGAAGCTTCGCTGTCGAAGCTTCGCTATCGAAGCTTTAAGGGTAAGAGCGGCTGAATTCTTCTTGGCGTCCCTGCCACCTTTTTCTTCCTTAATTTCTCGTATAGACAGCTTGGGCGGAGGGTCGATGATTTCTCGCTGTGACCCGAACTTTGCAGCAATCCTCTGAAAGTCGCGATCACAATTGTCCGAGCGTGAGAAACTTCCATAGACTGTGATGTTTGTCCCGTTATTCCCAGGCATTTTCAGCCTGAGGTACGCATAATGCGGCACAGCCATGAACTTGGCATACGCTGGTCTTCCGAGTATAGCGTGATACTGTGACTCCCAGTTCACCACCTCAAACTCGATCTTCTCCTTCCTCGAAGTTGTCGGCCCTGCCGAAGATGACATTCGGGTAGACTTTGCCAAGAGAGTAGCCCGGTGCGGTTGGAAGGATCCCATGGAAGCGAGTGTCTGTTTCTTCCAACATGTTCATGGTGATCCCCATACTTCTAATTGTGTCGACAAAAATCAGGTTTAGACCGCTTCCACCATCCATGAAAACTTTGCTCATCTTGAACCCCCCAATTTGTGCTTCGACGACCGGGGCGGCGTGCCCCGGCTTTGGTATGGTCATCGGGTGATCTCGCTCGACCGAACGTAATGTTCCGAGAGGACCATTCGACGTACTCAGGGATGTTTGCCATGATGCTTTCTGCCAAGTTGATCTCTCAGGTGAGTTTCTTCATCTCTCTTTTCGAGACACCTGTCATGTGGATCATGCTCATCTGCCCACGTGGTGGTGGAAATGCCTCGTTGGGTTGATGAGGTTGAGCTTGCTGGACCTGATGTTGCGGTGGAGGTGGTGGTGGTGGTGGTAGTTGCTGCTGGCCTGCCTCGTTGGATGAGTTTATGCATATCGATGAACCGCCGAGCGGTCCCCGAGCAGGTGGCTAGACTTTATTTTACCGTCCTTGGAGTCGGTATATGAATGCAGGTAGCATGGGGCGTTGATCCGCTCGGCGTAGGGTAGTTCGGGTGTTCTCTCGCTGTCGTGGTTTATAGTTGCCACGGTTACCGAGTTGCTCCGATTACCGTCCTGTCGATCGTCTCGCTTTGTCATCATACCGGTCGCCCTGCCGATCAGAGTAGCCTGCGGCCACCAAGTTATTGTCATCGTAACCGCGGTTCTTCCTTCTCTTGTTGCGATCCCTTCGACCACCCGAATCATGTTTCGGCTGGTCATCCTCTTCGTCGTCGCTGCGCTGTCACGGCTTTCGAACGTTGTCTTCGCCATCGGCCCAACTGTTGGCGATTTCCATTAACTTGGTTATGGTTTTAGGCTTTTTGCGCCCAAGCTCCTCTATGTAGTTTTCCCGCTGAACGCCGTCGCTGAAAGCGTCAATTGCTCTGTCGACAGATACATCTTCGGCGGCGTTTAGGAGTTTTGTGAATCTCCCGATGTACGAGCGCATCGATTCCCTCTGCTTCTGGCGGCAATTCCGCAGCTCTTCGATCCCGACGGGCCTCTTGTATGTTGCTTGGAAGTTGGCAACGAAGGCATCTACTAGGTCGTCCCATGATTTAATGGAGCCTTTCGGCAGCCCCCTTAGCCAGGCCCGTGCTGAATCTTTCAAGTAAAGCTGCAGGCATTGCATTGCTGCTATCTGGTTTCCTTTGTGCAGGATTACAGTCTGCAGGTAGTCGTCTATCCAAGATCTTGGTTCTTGCTGCCCATCGTACTTGGCGGCATCGGTAGGGGTAGGCTTGAACTTTTTAGGTGGCATTGTTTCGCGGATCTTGTAACTTAGACAGTCAGCTCCCCTGAGCTCGCCGTCGTACTCCTGGTCCTCATCCGAAGAGTCGCTGTCGTCGTCCTTCCTAGTGGCGCGTCGCCGCCTTGCTTTGTCGATCCTGCTCTGGGTGATTTCGTCTTGAGCATCTCTCGCACGATGTTTCGACCCACTGCCTTGGATGGTGGTCCTTTCTTTTGGCGGGGCTAGGTTGTTCCCCAATATTGCGAGACTCTCCAGGGCACCTCGATGAGCTTGAGCCATGGATCCTTCGGGGCGCTGGTTGATGAGGTACGCGGCGAGGTTGGCCGTTGCTCCTGCGACGGTCGTCGGCCGTGGCATGCCGGCGGTATCCATAGTCATAAAGGATTTGGTCAGATTCGACGTTATTTCTCTGGCGTCATCTTCTGAAAGCCTGGATAGTCTTGACCGGTTCTTGCCTGTTCCGTGAGTGTTTCGGGAGGCACTCCCTTGCGAGCCCCTTCGCCGTTCGCTGGATCGATCCGCCGCAGATAGGCGTCTCTCGAGGGTAGCCTGCTCTTTCGACAGGTGCTCTCGGTTTTTCTCTAGTATGGAGCGATATGCATTGAGGGTTCCAACTGAAGTTCCTGCGGGGAGCGGCGTGTTGTTGAGTACTGCTTCCCTTGCCGCTGCCCACTCCTCATCCGCGATAGTATAATCGCTGTCGCGGTTGCTGGCGCTGTTTTCAAAACTTGCCCTTCTACTGGAACGGGGGGTATGGTCCTCGTTTCCTCCGCGCCTTGCGTTTCCCGTGTTATTGGCGACATAAACCTGATGGTGTGCCGCCCTTCGGGTGGTTCCCTGGATGATGCTGTCGATACTGTCCTCTCCCGATGAATACTGGGCGTTGCAGATGAACGGCGTGTCGCTTGATCCCAGCCCGTGCCTGGTGTCACAGTTCAGGCAGTAGTATGAAGTTAGTTTCGAGGATGCGGAATCATCCGATCCTACCGACATGGAGGACGCCGAGCGGGGAGTTGAGGGCACAGGAGAGCACGTCGATCCCGTCAGTCCGGCCGACAGGTCGAGTGATGACGACGCGCTTGATCCCGCCGACCCGGAAGTGGGGGATTCCAGCATTCGAAGGATTCCCTCTGCGTTGACGTTGTAGTGAACGCTGCCGAAGGTCATCTCCATGTTTCCTTGTAGATCTGAAAAGTTCGAGCGGGAGGAATCGCTGTGTGGAGTAAACTCATAGGAGCCGAATCGGATCGGGCTTCCCAGGGTCGGTGATGATGGTGCCGATGAAGCTGCTGATGAAGCTGCCGGCGAAACCGCCGGTGTCATGATCGGATCTGCCGATGCTCTGCCTTGTGCCGACAGGTTTCCCACAGACGGCGCCAATTGTCGAGGGTGCTCCTCGCCAATGCCCTCCGATAGGGGCTTAGGGTTGACGGAATCCTGTAAGCTGACACGAGACATCCGTTCACAGACAAGCGGGGAGAGCGATTTACCCAGGTTCGGGGCCCTCGATGAGGTAAAACCCTTACGTCATGCCTGTCTGTTCTTGATTATAATGATAATGGGTTACAACGGGGTGCCGAATAGTTCGGCTGAGATCTCGTCGAGATGGTTGTTGCTAAGATGCCCTAGCTCTAAGCTTTCTCTGGCTAAGATGGCTAAGATTGATTGTGTCCCTCGGAAGGCCCTCTCCTGGTCTTTATATAGGAGGCCAGGTCTCAAGGGTCCTAACAGAGTACGACTAGGTTTACAGTAGATTAGATCTAATCTTTCCTTGTTCGATCGTTTCCTTGTCTTGCCCGTCAAGGAACCTTCTGGTGCGCCGTCTTGGTGGCCCATCTTGCCTTCAGGTGTCTTCATGGGCCTCCAATTAGTCAATACAGGATAGGGTAATGTGGGTTACTCGAAGGGTAGTGCCCACGTCAACATCAACCGGCATCGTGAAGCCGGCGCAATCCTTCTTGACGCTGACTACTTCAACAACGACGCGACTCATTCGCCAAAGGAATTTTGGCGCCGGTTTAGGATGAACAAGGAGCTATTCTTGAAGATTGTCCATGGCGTCAGGGAGTACGACTAGTCCTTCATGGCCATGAAAGATTGCACAGGTTTGTGGGGCTTCACCTCAATTCAGAATTGCACTGCTCCAATGCGCTGTCTTGCATACGGAGCTCCTCCAGATACAGCCAATGACTACTGATACGTCTCCGACGTATCGATAATTTCTTATGTTCCATGCCACATTATTGATGATATCTACATGTTTTATACACATTATATGTCGTATTTATGCATTTTCCGGCACTAACCTATTAACGAGATGCCGAAGAGCCAGTTGCTGTTTTCTGCTGTTTTTGGTTTCAGAAATCCTAGTAAGGAAATATTCTCGGAATTGGACGAAATCAACGCCCAGGGTCCTATTTTTGCACGAAGCTTCCAGAAGACCGAAAGGGAAACGAATTGAGGCGACGAGGCGGCGACACGCCAGGGCGGCGCGGCCCACCTCCTGGCCGCGCGACCCTGTTGTGTGGGCCCCTCGCGTCGCCTCTTGACCTGCCCTTCCTCCTACTTAAAGCCTCCATCGCGAAACCCCCAGTACCGAGAGCCACGATATGGAAAACCTTCCAGAGACGCCGCCGCCGCCAATCCCATCTCGGGGGATTCAGGAGATCGCCTCCAGCACCTTGCCGGAGAGGGGAATCATCTCCCGGAGGACTCTTCACCGCCATGGTCGCCTCCGGAGTGATGAGTGAGTAGTTCACCCCTGGACTATGGGTCCATAGCAGTAGCTAGATGGTCGTCTTCTCCTCATGTGCTTCATTGTTGGATCTTGTGAGCTGCCTAACATGATCAAGATCATCTATCTGTAATCTATATGTTGTGTTTGTCGGGATCCGATGGATAGAGAATACTATGTTATGTTGATTATCAATCTATTACCTATGTGTTGTTTATGATCTTGCATGCTCTCCGTTATTAGTAGAGGCTCGGCCAAGTTTTTGCTCTTAACTCCAAGAGGGGGTATTTATGCTCGATAGTGGGTTCATGCCTCCATTAAATCTGGCACGAGTGACGTAAAGTTCTAAGGTTGTGGATGTGCTCGTTGCCACTAGGGATAAAATATTGATGCTATGTCCGAGGATGTAGTTATTGATTACATTACGCACCATACTTAATGCAATTGTCTGTTGTTTGAAACTTAATACTGGAAGGGGTTCGGATGATAACCTGAAGGTGGACTTTTTAGGCGTAGATGCATGCTGGATAGCGGTCTATGTACTTTGTCGTAATGCCCAATTAAATCTCACAATACTCATCATATCATGTATGTGCATGGTCATGCCCTCTCTATTTGTAAATTGCCCGACTGTAATTTGTTCACCCAACATGCTATTTATCTTATGGGAGAGACACCTCTAGTGAACTCGTGGACCCCGGTCCATTCTTTTACATTGAATACAATCTACCGCAATACTTGTTTTATCGTTTTCTCGCAAACAATCATCATCCACACTATACATCTAATCCTTTGTTACAGCAAGCCGGTGAGATTGACAACCTCACTGTTTCGTTGGGGCAAAGTACTTTGGTTGTGTTGTGCAGGTTCCACGTTGGCGCCGGAATCCCTGGTGTTGCGCCGCACTACATCCCGCCGCCATCAACCTTCAACGTGCTTCTTGGCTCATCCTGGTTCGATAAACCTTGGTTTCTTTCTGAGGGAAAACTTGCTACTGTGCGCATCATACCTTCCTCTTGGGGTTCCCAACGGACGTGTGCTGTACACGCCATCAAGCATTTTTTCTAGCACCGTTGCCGGGGATCTGAAGAAAAGTTACACCCCACAGATTTCTAACTTCCACGTCAACTACACGCCAGCAAATTTTTTCTGGCGCCGTTGCCGGGGAGATCAAGACACGCTGCAAGGGGAGTCTCCACAATCCAATCTCTTTACTTTGTTTTTGTCTTGCTTTATTTACTTTCTTGTTTGCTGCAATATATCAAAACCCAAAAAATTAGTTGCTACTTTTACTTTATTTACTGTCTTGTTCTCCATATTAAAAACACAAAAAAATTAGTTACTTGCATTTGCTTTACTTATTTCAACATGTTTCCTTTTAATTTTACTGTAAAAGATATACCTGTGGGACAAGGGTCTATAATTGGAAGAGATAATATAGAAGAATTTTTTACCCATGTTAGTATGCATGAAGATCTTAAAGATATACCCCTTGCAAAAGTTGTCCCTACTTATGAAGATGCCTATGTTTGTTTGGTACGCATGATGGAAGCTAGATTTATTAGTCTCAACCCCATGATACAACACATGTTTCTTACACTTTCTGATATGGGGCGGGGAGAGAAGAGAGATTTTGTTCTAAAAGTCTTAGTGCGAGAATTTGCGGATATAGCTAAAGAAGCTAGAAAAGTTTTTAGTAAGCATGAGAGGCTTGGTACGATCACCGATTTTAAAAGAACACTTGAAAAAATGGATATGGATAGAATTAAGTACACTAATAGTGCTAATGATGGTGGGGAGATTAAAGCACCAATACCATGTAAGCTCCTAGCGATGCACGAAGCTCTAGATGATAATTATGCTTGGCTTGTTCTCGAAAATTTATTTGATGAGAGTAGCAAGCCCAAGACTAATGAAAAGGGAGCCGCTGAAACTTATGTATCCAAGCATACTATGCATGGTTGAGAAAACTCCCAACACCCCCGGTAATGATGTCAATGCTCCATCTCTTGATAATACTTGATACACACTTTCTGCGCCTAGCTGAAAGGCGTTAAAGAAAAGCGCTTATGGGAGACAACCTATTATTTTACTTCAGTACTTTTATTTTATATTTGAGTTTTGGAAGTTGTTTACTACTGTAGCAACCTCTCCTTATCTTAGTTTTGTGCTTTGTTGTGCCAAGTAAAGTCGTTGATAGTAAGGTTCATACTAGATTTGGATTACTGCGCAGAAACGATTTCTTTGCTGTCACGAATTTCGACCTATCTCTCCGTAGGTAGCTCGGAAAAATATGCCAATTTACGTGCGTGATCCTCGATATGTACGCAACTTTCATTCAATTTGGGCATTTTCATTTGAGCAAGTCTCGGTGCCTCAATAAAATCCGTCTTTACGGATCGTTCTGTTTTGACAGATTCTGCCTTTTATTTCGCATTGCCTCTTTTGCTATGATGGATGAATTTCTTTGTTCCATTAATGTCCAAGTAGCTTTGTGCAATGTCCGAAGTGTTAAGAATGATTATGTCACCTCTGAACATGTGAATTTTTATTGTGCACTAACCCTATAATGAGTTGTTTCGAGTTTGGTGTGGAGGAAGTTTTCAAGGATCAAGAGAGGGAGATGATACAATATGATCAAGGAGAGTGAAAGCTCTAAGCTTGGGGATGCCCCGTGGTTCACCCCTGCATATTTTAAGAAGACTCAAGCGTTTAAGCTTGGGGATGCCCAAGGCATCCCCTTCTTCATCGACAACATTATCAGGTTCCTCCCCTGAAACTATATTTTTATTCCATCACATCTTATGTGCTTTGCTTGGAGCGCCGGTTTGTTTTTGTTTTTGTTTGAATAAAATGGATCCTAGCATTCATTGTGTGGGAGAGAGACACGTTCTGCTGTTGCATATGGACAAATATGTCCTTAGGCTTTACTCATAGTATTCATGGCGAAGGTTGAATCTTCTTCGTTAAATTGTTATATGGTTGGAATCGGGAAATGCTACATGTAGTAATTCTACAATGTCTTGAATAATTTGATACTTGGCAATTGTTGTGCTCATGTTTAAGCTCTTGCATCATATACTTTGCACCCATTAATGAAGAAACACCTAGAGCTTGCTAAATTTGGTTTGCATATTTGGTCTCTCTAAAGTCTAGATAATTTCTAGTATTGAGTTTGAACAACAAGGAAGACGGTGTAGAGTCTTATAATGTTTACAATATGTCTTTTATGTGAGTTTTGCTGCACTCGGTTCATCCTTGTGTTTGTTTCAAATAACCTTGCTAGCCTAAACCTTGTATCGAGAGGGAATACTTCTCATGCATCCAAAATCCATGAGCCAACCACTATGCCATTTGTGTCCACCATACCTACCTACTACATGGTATTTCTCCGCCATTCCAAAGTAAATTGCTTGAGTGCTACCTTTAAAATTTCCATTCTTTACCTTTGCAATATATAGCTCATGGGACAAATAGCTTAAAAACTATTGTGGTATTGAATATGTACTTATGCACTTTATCTCTTATTAAGTTGCTTGTTGTGCGATAACCATGCTCCCGGGGACGCCATCAACTACTCTTTGTTGAATATCATGTGAGTTGCTATGCATGTCCGTCTTGTCTGAAGTAAGGGAGATTTACCACTCATTTAATGGTTAGAGCATGCATAATGTTAGAGAAGAACATTGGGCCGCTAACTAAAGCCATGAATCATGGTGGAAGTTTTAGTTTTGGACATATATCCTCAATCTCATATGAGAACATTAATTGTTGCTACATGCTTATGCATTAAAGAGGAGTCCATTATCTCGTTGTCTATGTTGTCCCGGTATGCATGTCTAAGTTGAGAATAATCAAAAGCGAGAAATCCAAATGCGAGCTTTCTCCTTAGACCTTTGTACGAGCGGCATAGAGGTACCCCTTTGTGACACTTGGTTAAAACATGTGTATTGCGATGATAATCCCGATAATCCGAGCTAATTAGGACAAGGTGCGGGCACTATTAGTATACTATGCATGAGGTTTGCAACTTGTAAGATATAATTTACATAACACATATGCTTTATTACTACCGTTGACAAAATTGTTTCATGTTTTCAAAATAAAAGCTCTAGCACAAATATAGCAATCGATGCTTTCCTCTTTGAAGGACCATTCTTTTACTTTTATGTTGAGTCAGTTCACCTATTTCTCTCCACCTCAAGAAGCAAACACTTGTGTGAACTGTGCATTCATTCCTACATACTTGTATATTGCACTTGTTATATTACTTTACATTGACAATATCCATGAGATATACATGTTATAAGTTGAAAGCAACCGCTGAAACTTAATCTTCCTTTGTGTTGCTTCAATACCTTTACTTTGATTTATTGCTTTATGAGTTAACTCTTATGCAAGACTTATTGATACTTGTCTTTAAAGTACTATTCATGAAAAGTATTTGCTTTATGATTCAGTTGTTTACTCATGTCATTACCATTGTTTTGATCGCTGCATTCATTACATATGCTTACAATAGTATGATCAAGGTTATGATGGCATGTCACTCCATAAACTATCTTTGTTATCGTTCACCTGCTCGGGACGAGCATGAACTAAGCTTGGGGATGCTGATACGTCTCCGACGTATCGATAATTTCTTATGTTCCATGCCACATTATTGATGATATCTACATGTTTTATACACATTATATGTCGTATTTATGCATTTTCCGGCACTAACCTATTGACGAGATGCCGAAGAGCCAGTTGTTGTTTTCTGCTGTTTTTGGTTTCAGAAATCGTAGTAAGGAAATATTCTCGGAATTGGACGAAATCAACGCCCAGGGTCCTATTTTTGCACGATGCTTCCAGAAGACCGAAAGGGAAACGAATTGAGGCGACGAGGCGGCGACACGCCAGGGCGGCGCGGCCCATCTCCTGGCCGCGCGGCCCTGTTGTGTGGGCCCCTCGCGTCGCCTCTTGACCTGCCGTTCCGCCTACTTAAAGCCTCCGTCGCGAAACCCCCAGTACCGAGAGCCACGATACGGAAAACCTTCCAGAGACGCCGCCGCCGCCAATCCCATCTCGGGGGATTCAGGAGATCGCCTCCGGCACCCTGCCGGAGAGGGGAATCATCTCCCGGAGGACTCTTCACCGCCATGGTCGCCTCCGGAGTGATGAGTGAGTAGTTCACCCCTGGACTATGGGTCCATAGCAGTAGCTAGATGGTCGTCTTCTCCTCATGTGCTTCATTGTTGGATCTTGAGAGCTGCCTAACATGATCAAGATCATCTATCTGTAATCTATATGTTGTGTTTGTCGGGATCCGATGGATAGAGAATACTATGTTATGTTGATTATCAATCTATTACCTATGTGTTGTTTATGATCTTGCATGCTCTCCGTTATTAGTAGAGGCTCTGGCCAAGTTTTTGCTCTTAACTCCAAGAGGGGGTATTTATGCTCGATAGTGGGTTCATGCCTCCATTAAATCCGGCACAAGTGACGTAAAGTTCTAAGGTTGTGGATGTGCTCGTTGCCACTAGGGATAAAACATTGATGCTATGTCCGAGGATGTAGTTATTTATTACATTACGCACCATACTTAATGCAATTGTCTCGTTGTTTGCAACTTAATACCTGGAAGGGGTTCGGATGATAACTCTGAAGGTGGACTTTTTAGGCATAGATGCATGCTCGGATAGCGGTCTATGTACTTTGTCGTAATGCCCAATTAAATCTCACAATACTCATCATATCATGTATGTGCATGGTCATGCCCTCTCTATTTGCAAATTGCCCGACTGTAATTTGTTCACCCAACATGCTATTTATCTTATGGGAGAGACACCTCTAGTGAACTGTGGACCCCGGTCCATTCTTTTACATTGAATACAATCTACTGCAATACTTGTTTTACTCGTTTTCTCGCAAACAATCATCATCCACACTATACATCTAATCCTTTGTTACAACAAGCCGGTGAGATTGACAACCTCACCGTTTCGTTGGGGCAAAGTACTTTGGTTGTGTTGTGCAGGTTCCACGTTGGCGCCGAATCCCCGGTTGTGCCGCACTACATCCCGCCGCCATCAACCTTCAACGTGCTTCTTGGCTCCTCCTGGTTCGATAAACCTTGGTTTCTTTCTGAGGGAAAACTTGCTACTGTGCGCATCATACCTTCCTCTTGGGGTTCCCAACGGACGTGTGCTGTACACGCCATCAAGCATTTTTTCTGGCGCCGTTGCTGGGGATCTGAAGAAAAGTTACACCCCACAGATTTCTAACTCCCACGTCAACTACACGCCAGCAACTACCTACGGATGGCAGAGTCGACATGTACAGAGACTCTCTACAGGTTCTGCCGAGCCATCATAGCGGTGTTTGCTAAAGACTTTACGAGAGCACCAAGAGAAGATGATACAGCTCGGATCATGCAAAAGAATGCAGCAAGAGGGTTTCCTGGGATACTCGGAAGCATTGACTGTATGCATTGGAGCTGGAAGAATTGCTCTTTTGCTTGGCAGGGGATCTACAATGGGCATACTGGTGAGTGCAGTGTCATTCTTGAGGCGGTGGCAGACCAGGAGCTTTGGATTTGGCATGCATTTTTTGGCATGGCAGGAACAAACAAAGATATCAACGTGCTGTAGCGCTCTCCGGTGTTTGCCAGGCTAGCTGAGGGACAAGCTCCTGTCGTGATCTTTGAGGTAAACGGTCACGCATACAACAAGGGGTACTATCTAGCTGATGGTATCTACCCGACGTATGCTACATTTGTGAAGACAATTCCCTCTCCATCAAACGAGATGGACGCCTATTTTGCAACATGCTAGGAAGCGGCACGCAAGGATGTTGAGCGTGCTTTTGGGGTGCTTTAACAACATTTCGCCATTGTCAGGTACCCTGCTCTCACTTGGTCTGAGGCTCAGATGTGGGAGGTGATGAACGTCTGTGTGATCATCCACAACATGATCATTGAGAGCGAGCGCGACGCACCTGTGCAAGTTGATCATCCATTTGATTATCAAGGGCCACTAGCTGAGGTAGAGCATGTACCCCAAGAATTTGCTGCTTTTCTTCACATGCATAATGAAATTCGAGATGCAGGTGTCCATGCACAGCTGAAGGCGGATGTAGTTGCGCATTTGTGGGCGAGGGGAGGAGCCGCCAACAATGCATGATTTTATTTCTATTTGTTTGTTTGGTTGTATGAATAATTTAAGTAGTATTTGTTTATTGGGTTGTATGAATGATTTAAGTACTATTTGTTTGATTGATTGTATGAATAATTTAATTCTATTTGTGTGATTGTATGAATAGAATGTGATTGATATGTTGTTTTCAAATATTGTACTCCGTAAAAAAAAAATTGGGGACCGCCGTTTGGGAGACGTCGGTGTGAAACAGCGTCCCAAATGAAGGATGCATTGCCGTTGTCTCCATACAGCAGTACCGACCCCGTGCCGGCGACTACTTAGAGACCGTTGGTGAAGATGCTCGAAATAAGTCGATCGACTGGAGATGCAATTCTACCAAAAATATCTTAGAACGCCAAAATGCCCTTACAACCTACCTACGCTCCCTGTAAACCATTCCTTCAGTCACTTGTCACTATAATATTTCCGCTGCAAAGCGATAGTACTGGCACGGTACAAATATGCTTGTCGAAGCGAATCATTTCGCACCTGCAGCGCGCACACGTACGTCCCACTCAAACTCATCATCACCACCCGAACGGATTAGACAAACGGCTCAAAAGCCTTTCCCTCCTCCCGGGGCTCCACGCCATCGTAACGTTCACCCACCCCTGCCCCACCACCCACACCACGGTGAACCAAAACCCACCGGCCCCACCCGCCAGCCACTGTGGCGACTTCCTCCAAGCCCCGCTAGTGCCGACGACAGTACAGTCTTCTCCACTCCACTCCACTCCCCTCCGCTGCTGCTCTGCCAATGGCTGGGTGGATGGCTCCACATAAAAGCCGCAGGGGCAGCGCGTGAGTCATCAAGCGCGCGTGAGCCAGTAATAATAGCTCGCCTGCCCGCCCGCCTCCTCCTGACGTGCCGCAGTAGTAGCGAGCTAGGATCGATCCAGTAGCGAGTAGGAGAAGATCAGGACCTAGCTAGCCAGCTGCGGTTGATTGAAGTGTGCGCCGATGCCCGCGGCGGCGGCAGCTGCGCGCCGGTGGTGCTGACGAGATGGGGAACAAGAAGGGCGGCTCGTCCTGGCTCACCGCCGTCAAGCGGGCCTTCCGCTCCCCGTCCAAGGAGGACAGCCCCAAGAAGGCGCCGCGCCTCCGCGAGGACCCCGACGCCGACGAGGACAAGGTCCGGCGCCCGTTGCATCTTCTCTGCTCGTATTCCTTATCAGCGTTTCATTGCTTACTATCGGTTTCGATTTGGGGGCATTTGCGCCGCGCAGAACAAGAGGGAGCGGAGGCGATGGCTGTTCAGGAGGTCCTCGTCCCCGTCCCCTTCGCCGGCGGCTCCTCCGGCGCCGCCCGAGCAGCATCAGCAGCAGAACCAATCGGCGGCGGCGAGGTCCGCGCCGGGCCCGTCGGTGACGGATGAGCAGCGCCACGCCATCGCGCTCGCCGTGGCGACGGCCGCCACGGCCGAAGCCGCCGTCGCCACGGCGCAGGCGGCCGCCGAGGTGGTCCGCCTCACCCGCCCCTCCTCCAGCTTCGTGCGCGAGCACTACGCCGCCATCGTCGTGCAGACCGCCTTCCGAGGCTACCTGGTACGAACTATCCCACCGCTACCAGCAATGGCCGCCGGCCGCGCCGCACTTGCCGCAGTAAACTTGGCGCTAATGGGTGGTTGTCTTGCGTGGGCAGGCGAGGCGCGCGCTGCGCGCTCTCAAGGGGCTGGTGAAGCTGCAGGCGCTGGTGCGCGGCCACAACGTGCGGAAGCAGGCCAACATGACGCTGCGCTGCATGCAGGCGCTGGTGCGCGTCCAGGCGCGCGTGCGCGACCAGCGGATGCGCCTCTCGCAGGACTCCCTCTCCGCCGCCGGCGCCGCCGCCTGCGGCAGCAGCAAGTCCTCGTACAGCGTCGACACATCCACCTTCTGGGACTCCAAGTACACCCACGAATACGCCGAGCGACGCTCCGTGGTCCGTCTCAGGCTGCAACTCAACCAACCAACGTCGCATCTCAAGTAGTACCATTCTCGTGTTTCCGTAAATGTTCGATTGATGGTGATGGATTGGGTTTGTTTGCAGGAGCGGTCGAGGGACGGCAGCAGCTTCGCCGCCGACGACTGGGACGATCGGCCGCGCACGATTGAGGAGATCCAGGCCATGCTGCAGACCAGGAAAGACGCCGCTCTCAAGCGCGAGAGAGCACTGTCCTACGCCTTCTCCCATCAAGTAATAATGGGTTTGTGATTGCATTTGAACTGCCGAGAAAGATTACAGTATGTTCGATCTTACTGATTGCTGCCGTGTTTTCATTCACAAGATTTGGAGGAACCCTGCCCCGTCCGCGGAGGAAGAGATGGACGTCGACGGGCAGCCGCGGTGGGCAGAGCGATGGATGGCGTCACGGGCGTCCTTCGACACCAACAGGAGCAGCGCCCGGACGGCCGCCGCCGCGGCGCCAGGACGCGCGTCCACGGACCACCGCGACCAGGTCAAGACGCTGGAGATCGATACTGGCCGCCCCTTCTCCTACTCCACGCCTCGGCGGCAGGCGCCGCCGTCGTCGCAGCACGGGAGCGGCTCGCCGATGCACCGGGCGCAGCACCACCACCACTCCGCGGGGACGCCGTCGCCGGGGAAGGCGCGCCCGCCGATCCAGGTCCGCTCCGCGAGCCCGCGCGTGGAGCGCGGCGGCGCCGGCGCCGGCGGGGGCAGCTACACCCCGAGCCTCCACTCCCAGCGCCACGCGTCCTCCGGCTCGGCAGTGCCGAACTACATGGCAGCCACGGAGTCGGCCAAGGCACGCATCCGCTCCCAGAGCGCGCCGCGGCAGCGGCCCGCGACCCCGGAGCGCGACCGGCCGCAGACCGCGTACAACCCCGCGACCGGGAGCGCCAAGAAGCGGCTGTCGTTCCCCGTCCCGCTGGACACGTACGGCGGCGGGTACGCGCAGAGCCTGCGCAGCCCGAGCTTCAAGAGCGCGACGGGGCGGTTCACCTCCGAGCAGCGCTCCACCGTGTCGTCCTTGTCGTGCGCGGAGAGCGTAGGTGGGGAGCCGATCTCCCCGTCGTCCACCACCGACCTCCGCCGCTGGCTCCGCTGAGCCTGGCCGCCGGCGGCGAGGTGTTCGTTGTAATGCCTGCGTGCACTTGCTCTGCTATTTTTTTTTTCTGTCGTAATCTATTTTTTAGCTGTGCCTTTTCGTGTGATTCTGTGCGGTGGGTCTGGAGCGTGAGGGCGCAGGCTGGAAAGAGTAGTTCGTTAGTTGGGTCGTGTTGAAGTTTGGGAAAGGTTGTAGCTTTACGTGCCTTGGATTGCGTAGGACCTTTATTTTTTTTCCCGCCTTTTAGGTTTGTGTTTTCTATACAGTGGAGCGTTGGCTGGAGTCGTACCCGGTTGCGTCTGCCCACCACAATGACAATCGCTTTCTACTCCCTCCATAAATAACCATAAGAGCATCTGCACTGCCGCGCCTCATATAATCGCCGGCACGGGCATCATCATCGCCGTATGGGGGTCGCCGGCAAAGCATCGACTACTTGGGGAGCTGCTCCCACACCGGCGTGCCCCTCCAATAGAAGTTTAAATTTAAAATTTCATTTAAAAACTGAAATTAATACGAAATTCATACGATATTTATACAAAAGCAACTTGAATTTAAACCTAAATAAAACTTAAATTTAATCCTAATCTATTGGCCGTCGGTTGGGGCGCGCGACGGACCTGCCTCCTCGTCGTTCTTCGCCTTTGTCGCCTGCGTCCGTGCTCGCATCTCGTACCTTGCTTCGCGCATCTGGCTTGAGCTGGGAAAGAAAAGGGGTATTTATACCCCTCGGAAAATCAAGCCGTTGGTGAAACCTGGGGCCGGATTATCCGGCCTAAGTGAGGGGTCAGATTATCTGGTTTACCATGAAATGTCCGGTCAAATATCTGTTATCACCAGAATTTGACCGGATCAGAGGTGGGCCGCGATTAAAGATGGGCTTGAAAAATATACATGGAAGGGATACATGAATCGGCCTTGTATACGAAGTTTGGGCTAGTTTGCCCGTGTATCTGTAAATATAGTAGGATACGTGTCGGTTAGATAGAATTTGGCTCGTGCACGGTTGGGATTATTCCCACGTTAGAAAGTCTACGAGACTATAAATATGTATCTAGGGTTTCTGAAATAAACAACAACCACGTTCACCACAAACCAATCTAGGCGCATCGCCAACTCCCTTGTCTCGAGGGTTTCTTCCGGGTAAGCATCATGCTGCCTAGATCGCATCTTGCGATCTAGGCAGTACACGTTTATTCGCTGTTCATGCGTTGCTCGTGCTGAAGCCTCGTTGATGGCGAGCAACGTAGTTATCATAGACGTGTTAGGGTTAGCATTGTTTCATCGTATCATATGCTTTCGTCTGCGCAACCCTTAGACGTCTAGCCGCCCTTACACCGATCTTAGGTGTAAGGGCGGCACCCCGCTTGATCATTGTTTACTAGATCCGATCCGTTATGATTGCTCCTTGTTCTTCAAGGATTAGTTTAATATCTGCATAGTTAGGCCTTACAAACGGGTTGAAGGATCCAGTGGCACGTAGGGTGTAGTTTGCTAGCCCTAGACAAGATGTTCCGGGGATCAACTTCATGTTGGTTTTTAGGCCTTGTCTAGGGTCGGTTTACGATCACCGTGCGTGGCCGCCAGGCTCAATCACGCGTAGGATGTTCCGATTATGTGGTGAAAACCCTAAATCGTAGTAGGTCGTTTTAGCTTTATTTCGATCAAGCAGGACCACCATGTGATCGTACACCTCGTACGAATCGTGGGTAGATCGGCTCCTTGAGCCGATTCACGAGACAACCCGAGAGCCGATCGAGGCTCGTATTTAATGTTTACGTGTATGCCATGCGAGAAACTAAGCGAGGCAAATCCATCACCTTCCCGACCAGGTATAGGTCAGGTGGCACGCCCTGCACCGAGCATCGGACGTGCGTGCCGAGTCTTTGCGGGCCGTCGCTCGAGGGACCGGGGCCGGCCGCAGTCTCGGGAGCCTCCCGGCTCTACTCGTGTTGCCCGTCGCCGCTCGCCGGTGGGTTTCTGACCGCAACACATTCTGGCACGCCCGGTGGGACAGTCTTCAACATCAACCGCATCGCCATCTACATCTGAGATGGCGGAAGGCACCCCAGTCACGTACGAGGATCTGACCGAGGAGATCAAGAAGAAGTATGACGAGGTCAAAGCGATCCTCGAATCCTACCTCATCGGCTCTTTCCAGAGAACCCGCTCACACGGCATCAGGTGGAAAGGGTTCTGATGACCCACAAGTATAGGGGGTGTATCGTAGTATCTTCGATAAGTAAGAATGTCGATCCCAACGAGGAGCAGAAGGTGTTGACAAGCAGTTTCGATGAAGGATTCACTCGTAAATGCTCACGTAAAAGTATTCGGGGGTTTTGATGTAACAGATGAATAAAGTACGAGTAAGTAAAATGCGAGAGAAATAATTGCAGCGAGTGGCCCAATCCTTTTTAGCACAAAGGACAAGCCGGTTTGTTTACTTATAATGACCAAACGTTCTCGAGGACACACGGGATTTTAGTCTAGTGCTTTCGCTACATACGAGTTGATTAATCTTCATTGTTTTGATAAGTGTTGTGTGGGTGAACCTATGCTAATGTACCGCCCTTCCTAGGACTAATACATACTTGTGATTATACCCCTTGCAAGCATCCGCAACTACAAGAAAGTAATTAAGATAAATCTAACCACAGACCTTAAACTACGAGATCCCGCGATCCCTCCTCGCATCGATATACCAACGGGGTTTAGGTTTCGTCACTCCGGCAACCCCGCAATTGGCAAACAAGTACAAGATGCTTTCCCCTAGGCCCATAAATGGTGAAGTGTCGTGTAGTCGACGTTCACACGACACCACTAGAAGAATAACACCACAACTTAAATATCATAACATTGAATATTACTCAACCATAATTCACTACTAACAATTAGACTTCACCCATGTCCTCAAGAACCAAACGAACTACTCACGAGACATCATATGGAACATGATCAGAGGTGATATGATGATGAATAACAATCTGAACATAGACCTTGGTTCAATGGTTTCACTCAATAGCATAAACAACAAGTAGAAATCGGTATCGGGAGAGTTTCCCCTATCAAACAATCAAGATCAAACCCAAATTGCTACAGCGGTGACGATGTCCAGCGGTGGAGATGGCGGTGATGATGGTGGAGATGATGGTGATGGTGATGGAGATGATGTCCAGCTCGATGACGGTGACGATGGCGTCGATTTCCCCTCCGGGAGGGAATTTCCCGGCGGATTCCTCGCCCGCGGAGAGCTCTTTTCTCTCCGGTGTTCTCCGTCCCGCAGAGGCGGCTGTAACCCTTCGTGAGGATTCCTCTCGTGGCTTAGGTCTTCGGGACGAAGGGTTTCGCGAAGAAAAGGAGGCGAAAGAGGCCGAGGGGCGCCACACCACATGGTGGCGCGGCCGGAGCCATGGGCCGCGCCACCCTATAGTGTGGGCCCACCCCGGGTCCAGCTGGCTCCCCTTCCGGCTTCCTCCGTCATCCGGAAAAATAGGATTTTCTGTAAAACTTCCTTCCACGAGCTTGATCTTCCGAAATATCGCATCCCGACGGTGCTTTTTCCAGCGAGAATCCCGGCTCCGGTGCTCAATCTCCAAATAATCATGAAACATGCAAAATAGATGAAATAACATAAGTATTGTGTCCCAATATGAAATATATCAATGAATAACGAGCAAATTATGATATAAAATAGTGATGCAAATTGGACATATCAACTCCCCCAAGCTTAGACTTCGCTTGTCCCCAAGCGAAACCGAACTCGTAAACGAGGTCCACATGTTTATGGAGTGAAGAGTCGATAAATAAAATACGGACAAGAAGCATCATATTTATTCACACAAGACATTATAGTAAACAACTTCCTCATATAACTCAATCTTGAAACAAGTATAAGGTAGTCACAAATAAAGGTGCATAATGAATCATAATTGGTGATGGCAAACTTTGTTCTTGGTCAGAGAACATTTAACAAATTATATTCATCTATTGAGCAGCGCTCTCATATTAAAAGCTTATGGTAAACTTGCATACTCAATCATATTAATCATTGATGACTTTCAAAGCTATATTCATTCGAGATAAAACTTGTACTAAACAAGAAAGAGTAAAAACATGATGAAGCAAATCACAATATAATAGTTTGATCACAACAACTCAAATGCTTGCTTGAGATGGAGGGAAATAGGTTTACTCGACTCAACATAAAGTAAAAGACGGGCCCTTCGCAGAGGGAAGCGAGGATTAAATCATGTGCTAGAGCTTTTTCAGTTTTGAAATCATATAAAGAGAACAAAAGTAAAGTTTTGAGAGGTGTTTGTTGTTGTCAACGATCGGTAGCGGGTACTCTAACCCCCTTGCCAAACAGACCTCCAAAGAGCGGCTCCCATGAAGGACGTTATCTCTACCAACAAGGTAGATCATCCCTCTTCTCTTTTGTTTACACATGTACTTTAGTTTATTTTAAGGATGACACTCCCCCCAACCTTTGCTTACACAAGCCATGGCTAACCGAATCCTCGGGTGCCTTCCAACAATCTCATACCATGGAGGAGTGTCTATTGCAAAATTAAGTTGCTTACCGATGAATCGGGGCAAAACATGTGAAGAGAATCATTAATGAAAGTTGATTAATTGGGGTCGGGAACCCCGTTGCCGACTCTTATTGCAAAATTATAGGATAAGTGGATGAAGCCACTAGTCCTTTAGTGGAGGCTGCCTAACAAGACTGAAAGATAAAACACCACATACTTCCTCATGAGCTATAAAACATTGACACAAATAAGAAGTAATAAGTTTTGAATTGTTTAAAGGTAGGACATGAAGTATTTACTTGGAATGGCAAACAATACCATGCAGTAGGTAGGTATGGTGGACACAAATGGCATAGGTTTGGGTTCAGGTTTGGATGCACGAGAAGTATTCCCTCTCAGTACAGGTCTTTGGCTAGCAAGGTTAATTAGAAAGCATAAGAGTTGAGGGAAACAAACAAATATACATGTGATAGAAACAATCATGCATCTTACTTGTAAGCACAAACAGTTTTAACTTTTAGAATACTAAGCTAAGAACTGATAAGAAAGATAATAACACCTTCTACATTTGTTTCCTCTATTCTTCTAAAACTCAAAGTGTTGTTGCTATTGACCATTGCTAAGTTTGCCAAAACCAAATAGATTAACTTAATGCTCCCCAAAGTGGTACCAATACTAAAATCAAGATCAATCATATAGTAGAAATTGCAAACTAAAATAAGGTGTGCAATATGTAAATGATAAGACTTCTCATTAATATTCCATAACGATAACTCACACCAAGGGATACATAGACAAACTAAAGGAGAGATACTTCCACACCGCAACCCATCTCATACGATAACTTCCCTACTCATGATATGACACTACTTGATAGTAAAAAGTAAACGGTAGTGATAATGTGATACCGCGGCACTCCCCAAGCTTGGAACAAACCAAGGGGATGCCAATACCGATGATGAATTACTCCTTTGGCGATGGTGGTGATGAATTCCCGTCTTCAGACTTCCAAGATAGAGGCTCTCCATCAACAAATGCCATCTTGGTCTCGGGAATCCTGAAACTAGCAGCACGGCTTATATGTTTAAACCTGTTTTCATACTCACGGTTCCGATTATGAACGTCATAGAGTTGAGCTTGGAGTTTGTTGGTGGTGTCGTGAAGTGAGAGGATGTCGCCCCATAGCTTTGCAGTTTCCTTCTCGTGTTCGAAGAATGAGTTCGGACACAATCTTGTGAAAGATATCCACTTCACGCTCGGCCATCTTCTTGTAATTGAAGACCTCTTGTTCTAGCTTCTCCATCCTGTCTTCCAAGCTTCCTCCTCCTTTGGGACCCCGAACATCTTTGATCTGCAGTTTTCCTCGACGAGCATCAACTCCTTTGGGTGCATCCTCGGCTCCTCCATGTACAAGTTGCCAACATCCTTGCGGGAGCTGTCCTTCGGAGTTCCCAATGAAGACATGATGGCTCTAGATCTAAAACAAATCCTGGCAGAAACAGCTCGAAACAAAACACGTCGAGAAAACGATATACGGAACTCCAGGGGTCCGGGGGATTTTATAATAAAAATTTTCAGAACAAACGGAAAGTACCAGATCGAACCAGAGTCGGAAAAGGGGCGACGAGGCGGCCAGACCATAGGTCGGCGCGGGCCCAGGTCAGGCCGCGCCGGCTGATACGTCTCCAACGTATCGATAATTTCTTGTGTTCCATGCCACATTATTGATGTTATCTACATGTTTTATGCACACTTTATGTCATATTCGTGCATTTTCTGGAACTAACCTATTAACAAGATGCCGAAGTGCCGATTCGTTGTTTTCGCTGTTTTTGGTTTCAGAAATCCTAGTAAAGAAATATTCTCGGAATTGGACGAAATAAAAGCCCGAGAGGCCTATTTTCTCACGAAGCTTCCGGAAGTCCGAAGGAGAGACGAAGAGGGGCCACAGGGGCGCCAAACCCTAGGGCGGCGCGGCCCCCCTTGGCCGCGCCGGCCTGTGGTGTGGGCCCCCGTGCCGCCTCTTGACCTGCCCTTCCGCCTACAAATAGCCTCCGTGACGAAACCCCCGCACCGAGAGCCACGATACGGAAAACATTACCGAGACGCCGTCGCCGCCGATCCCATCTCGGGGGATCCTGGAGATCGCTCTCCGGCACCCTGCCGGAGAGGGGAATCATCTCCCGGAGGACTCTACACCGCCATGGTCGCCTCCGGAGTGATGAGTGAGTAGTCTACCCCTGGACTATGGGTCCATAGCAGTAGCTAGATGGTTGTCTTCTCCCCATTGTGCTATCATTGTCGGATCTTGTGAGCTGCCTATCATGATCAAGATCATCTATATGTAATTCTATATGTTGCGTTTGTTGGGATCCGATGAATAGAGAATACTTGTTATGTTGATTATCAAAGTTATGCTTATGTGTTGTTTATGATCTTGCATGCTCTCCGTTATTAGTAGATGCTCCGGCCAAGTAGATGCTTTTAACTCCAAGAGGGAGTACTTATGCTCGATAGTGGGTTCATGCCTCGCATTGACACCGGGACGATGACGGAAAGTTCTAAGGTTGTGTTGTGCTGTTGCCACTAGGGATAAAACATTGATGCTATGTCTAAGGATGTAGTTGTTGATTACATTACGCACCATACTTAATGCAATTGTCCGTTGCTTTGCAACTTAATACCGGAGGGGTTCGGATGATAACCTCGAAGGTGGACTTTTTAGGCATAGATGCAGTTGGATGGCGGTCTATGTACTTTGTCGTAATGCCCAATTAAATCTCACTATACTCATCATGATATGTATGTGCATTGTCATGCTCTCTTTATTTGTCAATTGCCCAACTGTAATTTGTTCACCCAACATGCTGTTCGTCTTATGGGAGAGACACCTCTAGTGAACTGTGGACCCCGGTCCAATTCTCTTTACTGAAATACAATCTACTGCAATACTTGTTCTACTCGTTTTCTCTCGCAAACAATCATATTCCACACAATACGGTTAATCCTTTGTTACAGCAAGCCGGTGAGATTGACAACCTCACTCGTTTCGTTGGGGCAAAGTAGCTTGGTTGTGTTGTGCAGGTTCCACGTTGGCGCCGGAATCTCCGGTGTTGCGCCGCACTACATCTCGCCGCCATCAACCTTCAACGTGCTTCTTGGCTCCTCCTGGTTCGATAAACCTTGGTTTCTTTCCGAGGGAAAACTTGCTGCTGTGCTCATCATACCTTCCTCTTGGGGTTGCCCAACGAACGTGTGAAATACACGCCATCAAGCATATTTTCCGGCGCCGTTGCCGGGAGATCAAGACACGCCGCAAGGGGAGTCTCCACTTCTCAATCTCTTTACTTTGTTTTTGTCTTGCTTTATTTTATTTACTACTTTGTTTGCTGCACTAAATCAAAATACAAAAAAAATTAGTTGCTAGTTTTACTTTATTTGCTATCTCGTTTGCTATATCGAAAACACAAAAAAAATTAGTTTACTTGCATTTACTTTATCTAGTTTGCTTTATTTACTATCGCTAAAATGAGTAATCCTGAAGTTGAAGTTCGTTCATTTAAGCAACAAGGGGGAGAATGTTTAAAAGATGCTTGGTATAGAATTAGTGATGCCCATAATAGGTGCACCAAGAAACACTCCACCACTATCCTACTCGGGAATTTTTATGTTGGTATCTCTAGTTGGAATAGATATGTTCTTGATTGTCTCGCGGGAGGTAACTTCCTAGGTGCTTCCGCTTTAGAAGCTAGTTGCATTATTGAGAGTTTATTTGGAACACCACCTGTTAATGAAACTAAAAGTGAAACCTCCCTTGAGGATGTTATGAAAAAATTGGAAACCATAGAGAAAAATTGTAGCATTGAAACTAAAATGGAAATATTACTGGATAATACTGATAAACTTGATAAAATCCTAGGAGGAATTAATGAAAGAATTGCTACTCTAGAAACTTGTGCTATCCATGATAATCAAACCCATAGAATTGGTAAAATTGAAGAAGCTATGAGAAAATTGGGTTCAACTTTTTCTTCTCTTAAATTTAATGAGAAAGCTTATGTGGGTAAGGAGCAAAAATTCATGTATGTCTCTAAGGTGCCTAAACCAAAGAATTACTATAGGCCTAAAATTGATAAAACTCCCAACACCGCTGGTAATGATGTTGATGCTTCATCTCTCGATGTTACTTGATACACACTTTCTGCGCCTAGCCGAAAGGCGTTAAAGAAAAGCGCTTATGGGAGACAACCCATGTTTTTACCTACAGTACTTTGTTTTTATTTTGTGTCTTGGAAGTTGTTTACTACTGTAGCAACCTCTCCTTATCTTAGTTTTGAGTTTTGTTGTGCCAAGTTAAGCCGTTGATAGAAAAGTAAGTACTAGATTTGGATTACTGCGCAGTTCCAGATTTCTTTGCTGTCACGAATCTGAGCCCACTGCCCTGCAGGAAGCTCAGAAAATTATGCCAATTTACGTGCATGATCCTCAGATATGTACGCAACTTTCATTCAATTTGAGCATTTTCATTTGAGCAAGTCTGGTGCCATTTTAAAATTCGTCAATACGAACTGTTCTGTTTTGACAGATTCTGCCTTTTTATTTCGCATTGCCTCTTTCGCTATGTTGGATGAATTTCTTTGATCCACTAATGTCCAGTAGCATTATGCAATGTCCAGAAGTGTTAAGAATGATTGTGTCACCTCTGAATATGTCAATTTATATTGTGCACTAACCCTCTAATGAGTTGTTTCGAGTTTGGTGTGGAGGAAGTTTTCAAGGATCAAGAGAGGAGTATGATGCAACATGATCAAGGAGAGTGAAAAGCTCTAAGCTTGGGGATGCACCCGGTGGTTCACCCCTGCATATATCAAGAAGACTCAAGCGTCTAAGCTTGGGGATGCCCAAGGCATCCCCTTCTTCATCAACAAATTATCAGGTTCCTCCCCCGAAACTACATTTTTATTCGGCCACATCTTATGTGCTTTTTCTTGGAGCGTCGTTTTGTTTTAGTTTTTGTTTTGTTTGAATAAAATGGATCCTAGCATTCACTTTATGGGAGAGATACACACTCCGCTGTAGCATATGGACAAATATGTCCTTAGTTTCTACTCATAGTATTCATGGCGAAGTTTCTCCTTCGTTAAATTGTTATATGGTTGGAATTGGAAAATGATACATGTAGTAATTGCTATAAATGTTTTGGGTAATGTGATATTTGGCAATTGTTGTGCTCATGTTTAAGCTCTTGCATCATATGCTTTGCACCCATTAATGAAGAAATACATAGAGCATGCTAAAATTTGGTTTGCATATTTGGTTTCTCTAAGGTCTAGATAATTTCTAGTTTTGAGTTTGAACAACAAGGAAGACGGTATAGAGTATTATAATGCTTTCAATATGTCTTTTATGTGAGTTTTGCTGTACTAGTTCATCCTTGTGTTTGCCTCAAATAACCTTGCTAGCCTAAACCTTGTATCGAGAGGGAATACTTCTCATGCATCCAAAATACTTGAGCCAACCACTATGCCATTTGTGTCCACCATACCTACCTACTACATGGTATTTTCCAGCCATTCCAAAGTAAATTGCTTGAGTGCTACCTTTAAAATTCCATCATTCACCTTTGCAATATATAGCTCATGGGACAAATAGCTTAAAAACTATTGTGGTATTGAATATGTAATTATGCACTTTATCTCTTATCAAGTTGCTTGTTGTGCGATAACCATGTTTATCGGGGAACGCCATCAACTCGTTGTTGAATTTCATGTGAGTTGCTATGCATGTTCGTCTTGTCCGAAGTAAGGGCGATCTACACCGAGTTGAATGGTTTGAGCATGCATATTGTGAGAGAAGAACATTGGGCCGCTAACTAAAGCCATGTTCCATGGTGGAAGTTTCAGTTTTGGACAAACATCCTCAAATCTCTAATGAGAAAAGAATTAATTGTTGTTGAATGCTTAAAGCATTAAAAGAGGAGTCCATTATCTGTTGTCTATGTTGTCCCGTGATGGATGTCTAAGTTGAGAATAATCAAAAGCGAGAAATCCAAATGCGAGCTTTCTCCTTAGACCTTTGTACAGAGCGGCATAGAGGTACCCCTTTGTGATACTTGGTTAAAGCATATGTATTGCGGTGATAATCCGGGTAGTCCAAGCTAATTAGGACAAGGTGCGAGCACTATTAGTACACTATGCATGAGGCTTGCAACTTATAAGATATAATTTACATGATGCATATGCTCTATTACTACCGTTGACAAAATTGTTTCATGTTTTCAAAATCAAAGCTCTAGCACAAATATAGCAATCGATGCTTTTCCTCTATGAGGACCATTCTTTTACTTTCAATGTTGAGTCAGTTCACCTATTTCTCTCCACCTCAAGAAGCAAACACTTGTGTGAACTGTGCATTGATTCTTACATACTTGCTTATTGCACTTATTATATTACTCTATGTTGACAATATCCATGAGATATACATGTTACAAGTTGAAAGCAACCGCTGAAACTTAATCTTCTTTTGTGTTGCTTCAATACCTTTACTTTGAATTATTGCTTTATGAGTTAACTCTTATGCAAGACTTATTGATGCTTGTCTTGAAATGCTATTCATGAAAAGTCTTTGCTTTATGATTCACTTGTTTACTCATGTCATACACATTGTTTTGATCGCTGCATTCACTACATATGCTTTACAAATAGTATGATCAAGTTTATGATGGCATGTCACTCCGAAATTATCTTTGTTATCGTTTTACCTGCTCGGGACGAGCAGAACTAAGCTTGGGGATGCTGATACGTCTCCAACGTATCGATAATTTCTTGTGTTCCATGCCACATTATTGATGTTATCTACATGTTTTATGCACACTTTATGTCATATTCGTGCATTTTCTCGGAACTAACCTATTAACAAGATGCCGAAGTGCCGCTTGTCTGTTTTCTGCTGTTTTTGGTTTCAGAAATCCTAGTAAAGAAATATTCTCGGAATTGGACGAAATAAAAGCCCGGAGGCCTATTTTCTCACGAAGCTTCCGGAAGTCCGAAGGAGAGACGAAGAGGGGCCACGGGGGCGCCAAACCCTAGGGCGGCGCGGCCCCCCTTGGCCGCGCCGGCCTGTGGTGTGGGCCCCCTGTGCCGCCTCTTGACCTGCCCTTCCGCCTACAAATAGCCTCCGTGACGAAACCCCCGATACCGAGAGCCACGATACGGAAAACATTACCGAGACGCCGTCGCCGCCGATCCCATCTCGGGGGATCCTCGGAGATCGCCTCCGGCACCTCGCCGGAGAGGGGAATCATCTCCCGGAGGACTCTACACCGCCATGGTCGCCTCCGGAGTGATGAGTGAGTAGTCTACCCCTGGACTATGGGTCCATAGCAGTAGCTAGATGGTTGTCTTCTCCCCATTGTGCTATCATTGTCGGATCTTGTGAGCTGCCTATCATGATCAAGATCATCTATATGTAATTCTATATGTTGCGTTTGTTGGGATCCGATGAATAGAGAATACTTGTTATGTTGATTATCAAAGTTATGCTTATGTGTTGTTTATGATCTTGCATGCTCTCCGTTATTAGTAGATGCTCTGGCCAAGTAGATGCTTTTAACTCCAAGAGGGAGTACTTATGCTCGATAGTGGGTTCATGCCCGCATTGACACTCGGGACAGGTGACGAAAGTTCTAAGGTTGTGTTGTGTCTGTTGCCACTAGGGATAAAACATTGATGCTATGTCTAAGGATGTAGTTGTTGATTACATTACGCACCATACTTAATGCAATTGTCTGTTGCTTTGCAACTTAATACTGGAGGGGGTTCGGATGATAACTCTGAAGGTGGACTTTTTAGGCATAGATGCGACTTGGATGGCGGTCTATGTACTTTGTCGTAATGCCCAATTAAATCTCACTATACTCATCATGATATGTATGTGCATTGTCATGCTCTCTTTATTTGTCAATTGCCCAACCGTAATTTGTTCACCCAACATGCTCGTTCGTCTTATGGGAGAGACACCTCTAGTGAACCGTGGACCCCGGTCCAATTCTCTTTATCGAAATACAATCTACTGCAATACTTGTTCTTCTGTTTTCTCTGCAAACAATCATATTCCACACAATACGGTTAATCCTTTGTTACAGCAAGCCGGTGAGATTGACAACCTCACTGTTTCGTTGGGGCAAAGTAGCTTGGTTGTGTTGTGCAGGTTCCACGTTGGCGCCGGAATCTCTGGTGTTGCGCCGCACTACATCTCGCCGCCATCAACCTTCAACGTGCTTCTTGGCTCCTCCTGGTTCGATAAACCTTGGTTTCTTTCCGAGGGAAAACTTGCTGCTTGTGCTCATCATACCTTCCTCTTGGGGTTGCCCAACGAACGTGTGAAATACACGCCATCA
>NC_061508.1:226913640-226943131 GCF_022539505.1 Lolium rigidum | reverse complement strand
AAAATAGTGATGCAAATTGGACGTATCAGTATTGTCATAAAACAAGCATGGAACATCAGAAATTATAGGTACGTTGAAGATGTATCAACGCCATATTAGATACAGCGGGTCTCTCCGAGGCATGGTGGGGGGAGGCGATATTGACTGCATGTCATGTCCTAAACCGTGTCCCCACAAAGAATAAAACCATTACCCCGTTTGAGGAATGGAAAAGGAAAAGGCTGAAACTCTCTTACCTACGAACTTGGGGCTGTATGGCGAAAGTTAATGTGCCGATACCCAAGAAGCGCAAGCTTGGACCAAAAACCGTGGATTGTGTTCTTCTAGGATATGCATTTCATAGCATTGGCTACAGATTTTTGATAGTAAAATCTGAGGTATCCGACATGCATGTTGGTACAATTATGGAGTCGAATGATGCGACTTTCTTTGAGGACATCTTTCCTATGAAAGAAACGTCTAGCTCATCAATTCAGGAGATGCCCAGTTCATCTACTCGGGAATTATTTCCCGAACCTACCATGGCTATAGAACACTTTGATAATCCCGTGGAGGATGACAATGAAGCTCCCAAAAGGAGCAAGAGACGAGAGGACCGCAAAGTCCTTTGGACATGACTTCATTGTGTACCTCGTGGATGACACTCCCACTTCTATTTCAGAAGCCTATGCATCTCTGGATGTTGGCTACTGGAAGGAAGCTGTCCGTAGCGAGATGGATTCCATCTTAGCCAATGGAACTTGGGAAATTACTGTTCGTCCTTATGGGTGCAAACCTGTAGGGTGTAAATGGGTGTTCAAGAAAAAGCTTAGGCCTGATGGTACTATTGAAAAGTACAAGGCACGTCTTGTGGCCAAGGGTTATACCCAGAAAGAAGGTGAAGATTTCTTTGATACATACTCACATGTTGCCAGATTGACCACCATTCGAGTGCTACTATCCTTGGCTACCTCACATGGTCTTCTCGTTCATCAAATGGATGTTAAGACTGCCTTCCTAAATGGAGAACTTGAAGAGGAAATTTATATGGAGCAGCCTGATGGATTTGTGGTAGATGGTCAAGAAGGAAAGGTGTGTAAATTACTGAAGTCTTTGTATGGGCTTAAGCAAGCACCTAAGCAGTGGCATGAGAAGTTTGAAAGAACTTTAACCGCTGAAGGCTTTGTTGTAAATGAAGCTGATAAGTGTGTATACTATCACCATGGTGGGGGCGAGGGAGTTATTCTTTGTCTCTATGTCGATGACATATTGATATTTGGGACCAGCCTTACTGTGATTAAGGAGGTCAAGGAGTTCCTATCTCGTTGTTTTGAGATGAAGGACTTGGGAGTAGCTGATGTGATCTTAAACATCAAGTTGCTGAAGGATGAGGATGGTGGGATTACATTGCTTCAGTCCCACTATGTGGAAAAGATCCTGAGTCGCTTCGGGTATAGCGACAGTAAATCTTCTCCAACGCCTTATGATCCTAGTGTGATAATTCGTAAGAATAAAAGAATTGCTAGAGATCAATTGCGACATTCGCAGATCATTGGCTCGCTTATGTATTTAGCCGGCGCCACGAGGCCTGACATCTCCTTTGCTCGTAAGTAAACTCAGCCGTTTTGTGTCTAGACCTGGAGATGTTCATTGGCATGCTCTTAAAAGAGTTTTGCGCTATTTGAAAGGCACTGCGAGTTATGGCATTCACTATACTGGGTATCCAAGGGTACTTGAGGGTTATAGTAATGCAAATTGGATATCTGATGCTGATGAGACTAAGGCCACAAGTGGTTATTTGTTTGCACTTGGAGGTGGTGTTGCTTCCTGGAAGTCTTGCAAGCAGACCATCATTACGAGGTCAACTATGGAAGCAGAACTCACAGCATTAGACACAACCACAGTTGAAGCAGAGTGGCTTCGTGAGCTCTTGATGGACTTACCTGTGGTTGAGAAACCAATACCCGCTATTCCTATGAACTGTGATAATCAAACTGTTATCGTCAAAGTAAACAGTTCTAAGGATAATATGAAGTCATCAAGGCATGTGAAGAGGAGACTGAAAACTGTCGGGAAAATGAGAAGCTCCGGAGTTATAGCGTTGGATTATATCCATACGTCTAGAAACCTGGCAGACCCCTTCACAAAGGGACTATCACGAAATGTGATAGAAAATGCATCGAGGGAGATGGGTATGAGACCCACACTATGAGCTGCCCGCGGTGGTAACCCACTTTATGTGATCGGAGATCCCGTGAATAAGAGCTGGGAGACAAGCTGTTGGTCAGCTGGGAGGAGAGTATATATCCCTATAGCAATTTTACCACTCCGTAAGATGCAATACTCTCCTAATCTACATGGCAGGTTGATAATTATCTTAATGTGTCCTAAGTAGCTTATTTTAGCAGAGATGTTGTCCTGCGTAACATCTTTTGAAGAACACACCTATATGAGTCCGATTGTTAAACGTCGCAATCTATGAGAGTTGGGTGCTCTCTAGTAAACTCATGAAAGGCCCTGGAGTATGATGTATAAGCTCCAAACCGCGAGGAAGCCTCGCGGCCGCCTAGTATCGGTCTAGGTTTTGTATGAAGCTAGTGCGCAGAAAACTTGTAGTTCAAGGCATAGTCCACTATCCAAGTTTCAATCTAGTGTAATATGAAGCCTTAAGTGGAAGTTCAACTTAACAGTCTCCACGACATACCGGTATATAAAACAATGTTCTGGAAAACTTATTGATGAGTGCCAATGAGAGTTTGTGGGGGATTGCTGGAATTTTGGGCATTTGGCCTTTGGCCCATGGCCCATTATCAAATTCTGAAACTCACATGGCCCATTCCAATAATCAGTGGCAGCACTAGTGGGGGCTGAAGTTTAGTCCCACATTGCTAGTTGGGAGGGAGTTGGAGTGGTATATAAGGTGGGCTGTTCTAGTCCTAGTAAGTGAGTGAGAAGAGAGAGAGCCCTCACGCACTCCTCCTCCTCCGCCGCCCGCCTCGCCTCGCCACGCCTCGCCTCGTCACGACACGTCACGACGCGGGTTGCTGGAATCTAGCCGAGCCGAGCTTATCTTTTTGCTGTTTGGGAAATTAATTGTGTAATCAATTTTGAGTCATTAACGGACGCGTTATCAGCCGTTTTGCCTTCCGGTTTTTCTGGATCGTGGCTGTGCCGACTCGGATGTGGGCTGTGCCCCACGACCTTCCCGAACCGCACTATATAAGACCTTGCGCAACCCTGATGTCTACGGGAGCTTCTATTCTTGTAGACAGTGTTGGGCCTCCAAGAGCAGAGGTTTGTAGAACAGCAGCAAGTTTCCCTTAAGTGGATCACCCAAGGTTTATCGATCTCATGGAGGAAGAGGTCAAAGATATCCCTCTCATGCAACCCTGCAACCACAAAGCAAGAAGTCTCTTGTGTCCCCAACACACCTAATAGGTGCACTAGTTCGGCGAAGAGATAGTGAAATACAGGTGGTATGAATAAGTAGTAGCAACGGCACCGGAAAAGTGCTTTGCCCAGGACAGTAAACAAGCGAGTAGTAACGCAGCGAAGTAGTAACGCATAGAAACAAGTAAACAAGCGGCGATAGCGATATTTAGGAACAAGGCCTAGGGATTAGACTTTCACTAGTGGACACTCTCAACATTGATCACATAACGAGAATAGATAAATGCATACTCTACACTCTCTTGTTGGATGATGAACACATTGCGTAGGATTACACGAACCCTCAATGCCGGAGTTAACAAGCTCCACAATTCAATGTTCATATTTAAATAACCTTAGAGTGCATGAAAGATCAATTCGACTAAACCAAGTACTAACATAGCATGCACACTCGTCACCTTCATGCTATGTAGGAGGAATAATACACATCAATACTATCATAGCAATAGTTAACTTCATAATCTACAAGAGATCATAATCATAGCATAAACCAAGTACTAACACGGATGCACACACTGTCACCATTACACCGTGCGGGAGGAATAAAACTACTTTAATAACATTGCTAGAGTAGCACATAGATAAATTGTGATACAAAATACATTGCAATCATAAAGAGATATAAATAAGCACTTCACTACGCTCTTCATAACGAGTGAATAAGTATTCTGTGAAATATAGCCTAAGAGACCCACACGGTGCACACACTCGTCACCTTTACACACGTGGGACAAGGAGTCTCCGGAGATCACATAAGTAAAACTCACTTGACTAGCATAATGACATCTAGATTACAAGCATCATCATATGAATCTCAATCATGTAAGGCAGCTCATGAGATTATTGTATTGAAGCACATAGGAGAGAGATGAACCACATAGCTACCGGTACAGCCCCGAGCCTCGATGGAGAACTACTCCCTCCTCATGGGAGCAGCAGCGGTGATGAAGATGGCGGTGGAGATGGCAGCGGTGTCGATGGAGAAGCCTTCCGGGGGCACTTCCCCGCTCCGGCAGGGTGCCGGAACAGAGACTCATGTCCCCCAGATCTTGGCTTCGCGATGGCGGCGGCTCTGGAAGGTTTTCCGTATCGTGGTTTTTTTCGACGGAGGCTTTAAATAGGCGGAAGGGCAGCCTCGGAGGGGGCCTGGGGGGCCACACCATAGGGCGGCGCGGCCCCCCCTCTGGCCGCGCCAGGGTGTGGTGTGGGGCCCCCAGGGCTTCCCTCTGGCGGCTCTCGGGTGTTCTGGAAGGCTCCGGGAAAAATAGGGACCTGGGCGTTGATTTCGTCCAATTCCGAGAATATTTCTTTACTAGGATTTCTGGAACCAAAAACAGCAGAAAACAGGAACTGGCTCTTCGGCATCTTGTTAATAGGTTAGTTCCATAAAATGCACGAATATGACATAAAGTGTGCATAAAACATGTAGGTATCATCAATAATATGGCATGGAACATAAGAAATTATCGATACGTCGGAGACGTATCAAGCATCCCCAAGCTTAGTTCCTGCTCGTCCCGAGCGAGTAAAACGATAACAAAGATAATTTCTGAAGTGACATGCCATCATAACCTTGATCATACTATTTGTAAACATATGTAATGAATGCAGCGATCAAAACAATGGTAATGACATGAGTAAACAAGTGAATCATAAAGCAAAGACTTTTCATGAATAGTACTTCAAGACAAGCATCAATAAGTCTTGCATAAGAGTTAACTCATAAAGCAATAAATCAAAGTAAAGGTATTGAAGCAACACAAAGGAAGATTAAGTTTCAGCGGTTGCTTTCAACTTGTAACATGTATATCTCATGGATAATTGTCAACATAGAGTAATATAACAAGTACAATATGCAAGTATGTAGGAATCAATGCACGAGTTCACACAAGTGTTTGCTTCTTGAGGTGGAGAGAGATAGGTGAACTGACTCAACATAAAAGTAAAAAGAATGGTCCTTCAAAGAGGAAAGCATCGATTGCTATATTTGTGCTAGAGCTTTTATTTTGAAAACATGAAACAATTTTGTCAACGGTAGTAATAAAGCATATGAGTTATGTAAATTATATCTTACAAGTTGCAAGCCTCATGCATAGTATACTAATAGTGCCCGCACCTTGTCCTAATTAGCTTGGACTACCGGATCTTTGCAATGCACATGTTTTAACCAAGTGTCACAATGGGGTACCTCCATGCCGCCTGTACAAAGGTCTAAGGAGAAAGCTCGCATTTTGGATTTCTCGCTTTTGATTATTCTCAACTTAGACATCCATACCGGGACAACATGGACAACAGATAATGGACTCCTCTTTAATGCGTAAGCATGTGGCAACAATTATTATTCTCATATGAGATTGAGGATATATGTCCAAAACTGAAACTTCCACCATGAATCATGGCTTTAGTTAGCGGCCCAATGTTCTTCTCTAACAATATGCATGCTCCAACCATTAAGGTGGTAGATCTCTCTTACTTCGGACAAGACGGACATGCATAGCAACTCACATGATATTCAACAAAGGATAGTTGATGGTGTCCCCGTAAACATGGTTATCGCACAACAAGCAACTTAATAAGAGATAAAGTGCATAAGTACATATTCAATACCACAATAGTTTTTAAGCTATTTGTCCCATGAGCTATATATTGCAAAGGTGAATGATGGAATTTTAAAGGTAGCACTCAAGCAATTTACTTTGGAATGGCGGATAAATACCATGTAGTAGGTAGGTATGGTGGACACAAATGGCATAGTGGTTGGCTCAAGGATTTTGGATGCATGAGAAGTATTCCCTCTCGATACAAGGTTTAGGCTAGCAAGGTTATTTGAAACAAACACAAGGATGAACGGTGCAGCAAAACTCACATAAAAGATATATGGTAAACATTATAAGACTCTACACCGTCTTCCTTGTTGTTCAAAACTCAATACTAGACATTATCTAGACTCTAGAGAAACCAAATATGCAAACCAAATTAGCAAGCTCTAAGTGTTTCTTCATTAATGGGTGCAAAGTATATGATGCAAGAGCTTAAACATGAGCACAACAATTTCCAAGTATCAAATTATCCAAGACATTTTAGAATTACTACATGTAGTATTTTCCAATTCCAACCATATAACAATTTAACGAAGAAGAAACTTCGCCATGAATACTATGAGTAGAGCCTAAGGACATACTTGTCCATATGCTACAGCGGAGCGTGTCTCTCTCCCACAAAGTGAATGCTAGGATCCATTTTATTCAAACAAAACAAAAACAAAAAACAAACCGACGCTCCAAGCAAAGTGCATAAGATGTGACGGAATAAAAATATAGTTTCGGGGGAGGAACCTCGATAATGTTGTCGATGAAGAAGGGGATGCCTTGGGAATCCCCAAGCTTAGACGCTTGAGTCTTCTTAGAATATGCAGGGGTGAACCACCGGGCATCCCCAAGCTTAGAGCTTTCACTCTCCTTGATCATATTGCATCATACTCCTCTCTTGATCCTTGAAAACTTCCTCCACACCAAACTCGAAACAACTCATTAGAGGGTTAGTGCACAATAAAAATTAACATGTTCAGAGGTGACACAATCATTCTTAACACTTCGGACATTGCATAAAGCTACTGGACATTAATGGATCAAAGAAATTCATCCAACATAGCAAAAGAGGCAATGCGAAATAAAAGGCAGAATCTGTCAAAACAGAACGAGTCCGTAAAGATGGATTTTATTAGGCCACCAGACTTGCTCAAATGAAAATGCTCAAACTGAATGAAAGTCGCGTACATATCCGAGGATCATGCACGTAAATTGGCTTAATTTTCCGAGCTACCTACGAGGAGGTAGACCCAGATTCGTGACAAGAAAGAAATCTAGAACTGCGCAAGTAATCCAAATCTAGTACTTACTTTACTATCAAAGACTTTACTTGGCACAACAAAACACAAAACTAAGATAAGGAGAGGTTGCTACAGTAGTAAACAACTTCCAATACACAAATATAAAACAAAGTACTGTAGCAAAATAACACATGGGTTATCTCCCAAAAAGTTCTTTCTTTATAGCCATTAAGATGGGCTCAGCAGTTTTAATGATGCACTCGCAAGAAATAGTATTTGAAGCAAAAGAGAGCATCAAGAGGCAAATTCAAAACACATTTAAGCCTAACATGCTTCCTATGCATAGGAATCTTGTAAATAAACAAGTTCATGAAGAGCAAAGTAACAAGCATAGGAAGATAAAACAAGTGTAGCTTCAAAAATTTCAGCACATAGAGAGGTGTTTTAGTAACATGAAAATTTCTACAACCATATTTTCCTCTCTCATAATAACTTTCAGTAGCAACATGAGAAAACTCAACAATATAACTATCACATAAAGCATTCTTATCATGAGTCTCATGCATAAAATTATTACTCTCCACATAGGCATAATCAATTTTATTAGTTGTAGTGGGAACAAATTCAACAAAGTAGCTATCATTATTATTCTCATCATCAAATATAGGAGGCAAAGTATCATCAAAGAAAATTTTCTCCTCAATGCTTGGGGGACTAAAAAGATCATGAAAACCAGCTTCCCCAAGCTTAGAACTTTCTATATTATTATCAACAATGGTGTTCAAAGCGTTCATACTAATATTACTACCAAGCATGCAAATAAGATTTCATAGGTTTTTTAATTTTCGCATCAAACCATCCATGTCTTAAATCAGGAAATAGAATAAGAAGCTCATTGTTGTCCATTATGCCAAACTAGTGTAAACAAGAAACAAAAAGATGCAATTGCAGGATCTAAAGGAAATAGCTTCGAGCACACACACAACGGCGCCAGAAAAGTACTTTACCTGAGACCGGAGTATGAGTGCCTTTTCCCTTTCCTCCCCGGCAATGGCGCCAGAAAAGTGCTTGATGTCTACGGGAGCTTCTATTCTTGTAGACAGTGTTGGGCCTCCAAGAGCAGAGGTTTGTAGAACGGCGAGCAAGTTTCCCTTAAGTGGATCACCCAAGGTTTATCGATCTCAGGGAGGAAGAGGTCAAAGATATCCCTCTCATGCAACCCTACAACGACAAAGCAAGAAGTCTCTTGTGTCCCCAACACACCTAATAGGTGCACTAGTTCGGCGAAGAGATAGTGAAATACAGGTGGTATGAATAAGTAGTAGCAACGGCACCAGAAAAGTGCTTTGCCCGGGACGATAAACAAGCAGTAGTAACGCAGACAGTAGTAACGCAACGAGTAGTAACGCAGATAAAAAGTAAACAAGCAGCGATAGCAATATTTAGGAACAAGGCCTAGGGATTAGACTTTCACTAGTGGACACTCTCAACATTGATCACATAACAGAATAGATAAATGCATACTCTACACTCTCTTGTTGGATGATGAACACATTGCGTAGGATTACACGAACCCTCAATGCCGGAGTTAACAAGCTCCACAATTCAATGTTCATATTTAAATAACCTTAGAGTGCATGAAAGATCAATTCGACTAAACCAAGTACTAACATAGCATGCACACTCGTCACCTTCATGCTATGTAGGAGGAATAATACACATCAATACTATCATAGCAATAGTTAACTTCATAATCTACATGAGATCATAATCATAGCATAAACCAAGTACTAACACGGATGCACACACTGTCACCATTACACCGTGCAGGAGGAATAAAACTACTTTAATAACATTGCTAGAGTAGCACATAGATAAATTGTGATACAAAATACATTGCAATCATAAAGAGATATAAATAAGCACTTCACTACGCTCTTCATAACAGTGAATAAGTATTCTGTGAAATATAGTCTAAGAGACCCACACGGTGCACACACTGTCACCTTTACACACGTGGGACAAGGAGTCTCCGGAGATCACATAAGTAAAACTCACTTGACTAGCATAATGACATCTAGATTACAAGCATCATCATATGAATCTCAATCATGTAAGGCAGCTCATGAGATTATTGTATTGAAGCACATAGGAGAGAGATGAACCACATAGCTACCGGTACAGCCCCGAGCCTCGATGGAGAACTACTCCCTCCTCATGGGAGCAACGAGCGGTGATGAAGATGGCGGTGGAGATGGCAGCGGTGTCGATGGAGAAGCCTTCGGGGGCACTTCCCCGCTCCGGCAGGGTGCCGGAACGGAGACTCCTGTCCCCCGGATCTTGGCTTCGCGATGGCGGCGGCTCCGGAAGGTTTTCCGTATCGTGGTTTTTTTCGACGGAGGCTTTAAATAGGCGGAAGGGCAGCCTCGGAGGGGCTCGGGGGCCCACACCATAGGGCGGCGCGGCCCCCCCTCTGGCCGCGCCAGGGTGTGGTGTGGGGCCCCCAGGGCTTCCTTCTGGCGGCTCTCGGGTGTTCTGGAAGGCTCCGGGAAAAATAGGGACATGGGCGTTGATTTCGTCCAATTCCGAGAATATTTCTTTACTAGGATTTCTGGAACCAAAAACAGCAGAAAACAGGAACTGGCTCTTCGGCATCTTGTTAATAGGTTAGTTCCAGAAAATGCACGAATATGGCATAAAGTGTGCATAAAACATGTAGGTATCATCAATAATATGGCATGGAACATAAGAAATTATCGATACGTCGGAGACGTATCAAACCCTAGCCGTCGTAACTAGACGCATACGCGACTACCTGTTTCCAGTTCATTGCGCCGCCCCCTTCATCTTCCTCATCCCGTCCGTCGGCGTGCACCGACTGCCGGGACAGTAGGCCTCCGAAACCCTGCCTCTCGTGAACCTGTACGGGTGAGGGGCAATCAGGTTTTTGGGGAGCGCTCCGGCGCGACTACTAGCATCATGACGTCGTCATCGGACGACGAGTTCCTTCACACCGACAACTTCTTCCCGGACCTCAACGACTTCTTCGGCAACCTCAACATGGGCGACAACGACGCTGCTTCAAAGTATGTGATCTTGTCGTCTCTCTTTCAGTTTCTGTTAGAGTTTCTTCTTCTAGTTTGTGTGGTAGATGCGATCAGTTTATCTTGTTTAGATGTGATCTGTTCATCTACTTTACTAGTCTGCATGATTAGTTTATTTGTTATTTTCGTAGTCATGATTTATCACTTACTTTGCATCTCAGTGGCGAAACAACGTGAATCCGTATTTCCCGCCCATTAGAGCATCTCCAACAGACGCTGTAAAAGACCGCGTGGCAAAAAAACCGCCGGTTTGCCGCGCGCGGGCGCTGCCACGCTGCTCCAGCGGAGGTGGGAAAACGGCGCCTGCGCTAAAGTTTTTGCCGCCCGCGCGCTTTCGCGCTATCGCGCGCGGGATATTTGCCGCGTGCGCTGCCGCGCGCGCTATAAACACGCCACGCGCGAAAGCGGCCAACTGCCATCCCTCCCACGCATCCGGCTGTCTCCCCACCTCTCTCCCTCCCGCGCCGCTCCGCCTCCACGCTCCTCCGCCGTCGTCAGCTCCGCCTCCGCGCGAAGATGCCTCCGCGCCGCCGCCCCGCCTCCGGCTACCACGGCGTTCGGGCGCGGCCGAGCGGCCGATTCGACGCGGAAATCCGTTCCGGCGAGGAGCGGATCCGCCTCGGCACGTTCGACAAGGCGCACGAGGCGGCGCGGGCGTACGACGCCGTCGCGTGGCGGCTGGGCCGCTCCCGCCGCGCAATGAACTTCCACGACGTGTTCACGAGGGAGCAGGCGGAGATGCTCGCGCCGCCGCCGCCGGTGATCACGCGGGAGCAACAGCGCCGACAGCGGGAGCTGGAGCAGCGCCTTCTCATCGCCGAGCGCGATGAGGCGCTGCGCCTTGAATGGGTGCGCCGCTTCCCCGAGGACGTCGCCGCCATGACGGCCTTCTACGCGCAGAAGGAGCAGAAGGAGGAGGAGAAGGCGGCGGCGAAGGCAAAGAAAAAAACTAGCCACGACAAGTGCCGCGCCGAGTCCGCGGCGAGGAAGGCGGCGAGGAAGGAGGAGCAAAAGAAGAACGGCGCAGGGCCGTCGACCATCGTCCTCTCCTCCTCCTCCTCCTTCGAGCGGACGACGACGCCGGTGTCGGAGACGACTCCGAGCAGCTCGAACTTCGATTGGGAGTCGGACGAGTAGTTAGAAGTTCTATATGTCGCATTGTATCGTTGAACTTTTAAAATATATTCGTATTTTCGATCAAATTTTCATAGTTTGTTTGATTTAAATTTTCAAAAAACGGTCGGATTAGCAGTTTGTGCCACGCGCGCGCTGCAAAATAGAGCCTCTATCGGAGGTGCGTTTTTCGCCCGGCAACGCGCGCTGCAAAATAAAGCCTCTGCCGCGAGAAAATTCGCTAACACGCGCGCTAGCGATATACAGCGCGCCGAATCGCCGGTTTACAGCGCCAGATTTTACAGCGTCTGTTGGAGATGCTCTTAGCGGGACACAATATACGCCCTGCTCACGTAGGTTGGCTTCGTGTGCCGTGCCCTGGTAGCCAGTATCCTACGCGTCCGGGTTTTTTTCGGTTTCGAGAAGGTTCTAGAATCTTCTGTTTTAGTTTCTACCGGTTGGCTCTGTTTTTTCACAGTTCTTCGCTGGTTCTTTCTTTTTTCGGTTTGTTTTGAACAATTATTGTTCGAGCAATTTTCAAATTTAAACAATTTTCAGCTTTGAACAATTTTTTATTTTAAATATTTTTTAAATCTGAATATTTTAAAATTGGAACAATTTTCATAACATTTTTTTGAAATTTTCCATATTTTTTTATATATTTTCATAATCTAGTCATGTTCGCAAAACGGAGGATGATAGTGGACAGAGAGGAGCGGACCTGGGCGCAACAGGAAAAATGAAAAACCGAAGAAAACCTAGAAGGAAAAACAAGCAGCAAGCCCCTATAAACCCAGCGAAAAACCAAAAAAATAGCCAAAACAAAAAAACCAGAAGTTCCCCAGCCCCTCTGGCCGGCCCAACCAATCTTTGCCTCAGCGGCCCCGACCGTTGGGGTCGCATTGAGCGGTGACTAGGTTCCACCCTGCTTAACCTTTACTAACTATTCCAACATTCTTTCCTCCTTCGCAGAATGGGCTATAAGACTAGCCACAATAGGAGTATCATAAGTAGTATCATGCATGCCATGTTGGCAAAAATCTGATGTGGCACACCAATTAATGAGGTGAGAGATGAGAGTGGTATCATAATATGATACCGTATCATAGCACGTAAAATTAGAAAACTTAATGGCAAACACATCATGTACACATATTTGCATTGAGATTCTACAAAACATTAAATATGATGATACTATGATACTATCTTATGATACTATGCATTGTGGGGTTAGTATCATAAACTAGTATCATGTGCATGATACTAGTGTATGATACTTCCCATTGTGACTAATCTAAATGTCGCGCTGATGACATCGCCTGTTAGTGTTGCTTTGTACGCATCGCCTGAAGATAATCACGCGTGGGCCTACCCATTAGGCTACTCACTGGCGGAAAAGAAATAGTATCATACTTTCTTCAACATGTAGCAGATTCTGGCTGTAGTCTAATGGCTATAAGAGCATCCCCACTCGTTGGCGCTCCTCACGCCCAAATCTGGCGAAATTTTCGTCCGGATTGGATGAAGATTTGGCGTGGGGAGCGCCGAAGTTCCAGCCGTCCCCCCGGCAGGAAACCCCCAACCTCGACCATTTGACATATTTCAAACAAATTCAACATAAAATTTAACAAGTTGGGCAAACAAGAGGACGAAAATTGCTCGAAACAAATTCGGCGATAACGAGACAATGTTTAACAAGTGCTGAAACAAATGAAGCACACAAATTTCACAATTTTTCAAACAAATTAAGACGGACTAATTGGCGTCGGCGTTGGCGTTGCCTCGGAGCCTCCATATGTGCTCCACCGGATCATCTTGCGGCAGCTGGTGCATTGTAGAGTCTCGAATCTCCTGGCGCATAGCAATGAAGGCGGCCCATGATGGAGGCACCTGGTGATTAGGCTGTGCAAGAGGACCCTCTCTCTCATATGGTGCTTGTTGCTCAGCCAGAGGAACCGGATGCTTGCGCCGCCACTCCTTCCCCACAAAATAAGTGTCGAGGCAACCCGAGCCGCGAGCGACGACGAGCAAGCAGGCCGGAAAACAGGCCGGCGGAAGAGCAGCCAGATAGGCCGTCGTCCAAACACGGCGGAATATAGGCAGGTGGGGAAGGAGGGGCGGCGCAATCTGGGCAACAAGCCGGCGGGGTGGTGCCAGCGGCGAGAGAGATACGAGGGTGGGGGAGATTTTGAGCGACGTGGCGGTGGGGTTCGTGCGTCGAGTCACCGACAGATCGGGCCCTTCCCCGCTTTTCACTCGTCCGGAGTCCCCGAGAGCTCCCGGGGGCCGGGGGCGTGGGATCGCCGGATGAATTTAGGCCCAAATCCGGACGAAAACGAGGAACCGGGGGCGCGACTGGGCCGAATTTCGCCGTCCGGATGGAAAAAACGCTCGCCGGGGGCCTCCTCGGGGGGACGAGTGGAGATGCTCTAACAATCGATAGCTTTGGTGAAGACTTAGGCTTGAATCCTAGCATGGACAATATTTTTCGAATTTTTCCCTAATATGAGAATTTTTTTAATATAAATAAATTTCAAATCTGAGCAAAAGTTTAAAATTCCGAATCTGAGCAAAAATTAATTTTGAACAATTTTTTTGTTCAAATTTTTTTTTTCATTAAATTTTCGCCTCAAATCTTTTTGGTCAAAATATTATTTGTTCAATAAAATTTTCGCTCAAATTTTATTTTTTCCAAAAAAATTTTGCTCAAAATATTTTATGCTCAGAAAATAAAATGTTTATGGTTCAAAAATCTTTAAAATTTAAGAATGTTAAAAAATGAAAACTGAAGAACCAGAAACTGAAAAAAATAAAAAACCTAGCGAACAACCGAAGAAGAGAAAACGAAACCAGAAAACCGGATAACTACCGAAGAACCGGAAACCTAATGGGCCGCAGCCCAGTAGCCCACCATGTCCAACTGCGTGCGACTGTTATTACCCATCGCTGATAAGCGATAAATAGGTTGCACAAACTAAAATAAAATTATGACAAAGAATAATCGCCAAGGTACTGTAACGCACAGGGTGGGCCGTGCACCACATTGCATGGGTGCTACAGGCTCAAGGCTTCATGGCACTCCATGGAAGGCTAACGCAGGTGAATGCTAAATCCAATCTGCCGCCTTGCCTCCATCTGGAATTCTCGATAGAATACCAATCACATCTTAAGTTTTGGGAGTAATCGTTGTGGTGGTGTATTGGTATTCGTATCTAATATGTTAGTCTGATTTATTATACTTTATCTCATAGCAATTGTTGTGTGCTTACATTTGAGAATAAATGGTGATGTGATTTCTGGAGCTTCCTATTTAATCAAAGTGGCGTTCAGACATATACTTACGGCATTTCTGTGAAGCTCGATTTACATAGTTCATTTCAGCCATTTGCTTCAGCAAAAAGAGTGTACTGTCATGTCTTCCAACATATACCACTGTTTGATTTTTCTTTGCATGGCCGACATTTCCCCCGCTCCCTAATCCTTTTTGCTGGAGCAATATTTGGTATCATTACAGGTTGTAGAAATTATTGGTTGGTGCTTCAACTAAATAATGTAAATTTCTCAGATTGCTATGGAAAGTTGTTAACAGCCAATTTACAAAATTAAGCACAAAGAAAATATCAGAGCTTTTTGTGTAGCTTCATAGTGGAAGGATGGCCGGTGGAGGCCACTTTGATTCAATCTGTCACGGAAATGGATGCCCATGTATCTTGTGCATTTAATTCTGAGAGAAAATCACATCCGGGGAATTTCGAGGATCAATTGTGTAATCAGCTAAACCAAATATATGTATCTTACTCTTTTACAGATTCTTTACTTGTTCTGTAGAAACGAAACTGGGAACTTCTTTTTGATCTGTTGTGCAGAAACCATATCTGAAGATGGAACAACAGGGATGGTTCCGTGCCTCTTTTTATTAGCACCAACTTGTATATAAATCGGAACGTATTGTCTTGGAAAACTATAATTATCAGTTGATACATAACATTGTATTTGGGGCACATAATTCTTGGATGCCTTACACTGCACAACAAGAATGTTGTTGATCTTTCAAAAATAAGGATAATGGAAAATTTTGCAAGGTGGAAAGCCTTGGAAGTTTGAAAGAGGTTGTTGTGTGATGCTCTCGTGTTTTCGAAGTCCCCCATGTGATTTGCGAGCTGATATCTTGGGCAGGCCCATTTTTTTCCATTAGTAACAAATAAATATATTGTTCGTGAACATTGACTTTCGCACTGCATACGGCCATACATGTGTAAATACCTGCCATTCTATCGCCGAAACAGAGGGGCTCGGCACCACGCACCATCAAATGGGATATACAGTACAGTATACAGAGGGATATACATCTCTAACAATAGTCAGTTAGCAAACTGCTAATATTATTTTAAAGTGATTTCTCTCTATTAGATTTTTCAGTGATTGGTGATTTCCAAAATGTCTATCTGTTATATACTTTGTTTGTATCATGTCATCAGAATATTACAATTCAGCACTATACTTCGATCAATATCCTTTAAGACTGAGTATCTTCTTTGTTTTCTTGCGTGTAGGGTGGAACAAGCTTGCCTGTTTCTACATGGGTGAGATGCAAGTTTGAAATGAATAACAAGTCAGTTGCTCCCGTACTTGTTCTCCTGCACAACAGATGATCACAGCTCTAGTGATGCTCTACAATGTTGGCCACCCTATTGATTGAAGCAAGCTCGTGTGATGCTGCATTGCTGATCGCCCTTATGATTTTACGAGAAGGAATTCTATAAAGCTCCCCGACTGGATTTTTGTCAATGGTACAATTTCTGTAACACGAATCTTGTTGCTGGCTTGTGATGCTGACTTGCTGATTGCGGTTCTGAGTTATGAGAATATGTACAAACAATCAAACATTGTCAAACAAAAGCTATGGGCTCGGACCGAGAAGAGAACAGAAGGAATCAGTTGAAAGATGGGTCAAGAGTGGTGAGACTGAATTTCTTGTGGTAGGTCCTTTTGTCGCAGTCGTGTTCCTCTTTCTTTTTGTCTGTAAAAACTTCCGAGTTCTCTTGCCATTTAACGAAATGATGGTCGCGTTTCCAGTGAAGCTCTACAATTTTTGGATTCCATGCTCCATTCCTTCTTGAACCATATGAATTTGTTGTCAATTACTGTATATAATTTTACTTAGGATGAATCATGTTGCCTGTTTGAAGCAAGTTTGGTTTGCAATTTCTTACCAAACAGTTTGATGATTTTCTGTCCAAATTGCAATGGAAGTAACAGATTAGACAGTTATATATGTAAATGCAGCCATTACACACAATTTTAACAGAAAAGCAATATTTTAGTGACACTCTCACAAGGGTTAAATACTCGGAAAGTAAAATCTGAATACAACTATAGTTTACAGAACAGCACATCACAAGGGTGAACAAACTACTGCGACTACTAAACTTCAGATGTTAAACACTCTATCCAAACTAATGATGACGTTCGAACTATCCTTCCGCTAATGCACCAATCTTGTGCAGGTACTCAACTCAAATCGTGTTCTGCCTTGGTACAGCAAAAGCGGAGCAGCCAGACTGGGTCATCCGTCAGCCTTGATCAGCATTCAGCAGAGACGAGATTCAGAGAGTGGCAATCGAATTCCAGAAGAAGTCTCTTCCACCGCACAATGGAGTCGATGCAGCCGTCATCATTGAGCAGCTCCAAGGAGCAGGAGGCTCGCCACCATTGAGCTGGGGCAGTCCACTCCAGAATTGCTCGCCCAAGTCGTCGACTTGGACCGGGCGATTTGGCGCGGGATTGGAGAGCTCGCCGATGCGGTAGTGCTCGCTCCAGAATTGGTCGTCGCCAAGAAAGGCTTCATCGTCCTCCAGAATTGGTGCCTGCTGAATTGGTGCGGTAGGAGAAGGAAAGAGGAGCTGCCGCCTGACCGGAGATGATTCGTCGGTGGCCTTGATGGCCTTGCGTGGAGACGCCAGGAGCTCGTCGGCCGCCTTCCTCTTGCACTTGCGCGCGGACGCTGATGAAGCCAAAGATTTGGACACGGAACTGAGGAATCGAGGGCTGCGATAGATCTTGCAAAGCACGGTTCTTGGTTCTTCCTCGCCACCGACGAGTTGCTGATCCAGACTGAACTCCACCATGAGCCACTCGGGCCGCTTTCCTGCTTCCTTGGGCTTGGGCACATAGGTGAACCTCTCCAGGCGGCCGACGGTGTCGCCCGAGGATGGGTCGACGACCGCTTCCCCCCTCTCGGCTTTCCAGGTACCCTTGCCGCCGCCGACGATCCGGGGCTTGCGGCCGTCGCGGGCGATCGTGGGCTTCACGGGGCAAAAGAAATACCAGTTTTCGCTCTCGCCGTAAGCCCGCGCCGGCCCGGATGGGTAGCGGGAGGTGAGCGTCTCGGGGTCGTCGGCGTACACGTCCGCGTTGTGGAAGAAATGCTCAGTGGAGGCGGGGAGCGGAGATGCGGCAAGCTTCGGGAGTAGGTACCGCATTAGGAGGTCGTAGTTCTGCGGGTAGAAGGAGCTTCCGGGCATGGTTTGGTGGGGAGGAGCCTGCGACGCCATGGGGATTGGGATCGGAGGCTCGGAGCGCACGGAGCTAGGGCGCGTGAAGAAGAAGCAGAAGCGCAGATTGGGATGGATTGGTATGGGAGCGGCTGGGAAATCTTCGATTTAAACTGAAGAAGATGGCGCGTTCTTTCGACGCGTTTTCGCATCAAGGAATGTTTGCCGAGGTACCTGCAACCCGAGCCGGCCATCCCATTAGTTTTCCAAAAGGAAACTGCGAATTTCCTTTTCTAAAGCGCATACATAAGGAAACTGAGTATTAGAGCATCTCAACAGGCGCGGCAAAACGCGAGCAGCAAAAAAAAACCGCCAGTTTGCGCCCGCGGACGCCCACGCGAACCCCAGCGGATGCGGGAAAAAGGCGCGCGGTAAAATCTTTGCCGCGCCCGCGCTTTTGCGCCATCCCGCGCGGGAAAGTTGCCGCGTCGGCTACCGCGCACGCTATAAAGGCGAAGCGACGCGCGCACACCAAGTTTCCGCGTGTCTCCACCTCCGTCTCTCTCTCCCTCTCTCCACCGTGTGTCTACCTCCCGCGCCGACACTCCGCCTCCGCCGGCAAGATGCCTCCGCGCCGCCGCTCCGCCTCCGGCTACCGCGGCGTCCGCGCGCGGCCGAGCGGCCGCTTCGACACGGAGGTCCGCTCCGGCGAGGAGCGGATTCGGCTCGGAACCTTCGACACCGCGCACGAGGCGGCGGGGGCCTACGACGCCGTCGCCTGGCGCCTCGATCGGTCCCGCTGCCAAATGAACTTCAACGACGTTTGGACGTGCGAGCAGGCGGAGATGCTCGCGCCGCCATCGCCGGCCGTCACGACCGAGCAGCGGCGGCACGCCCGCGAGCTCGAGCAGCGCCTGCGCGTGGCGGAGCAGGACGAGCGCCTGCGCCTTGAGTGGGTGCGCGCGTTCTCGGAGGACGTCGCCGCCATGGAAGCATTTTACGCGCAGAAGAAGGAGCACAAGGCGAAGGAGGCGGCGAAGAAGAAGGCCGACCGCGACAGGCGCCGTTCTGAGTCGGCGGCGAGGAAGGCGGAGAGGGCGGAGAAGGCGGCGCGGAGGGCGAAGAGGGCGGAGGAGAAGAAGAGAGGCGCCGGACCGTCGACGAACATGCCCACCTCCTCCTCCTCCTTTGAGTGGACGACCACTCCGGTCTCCGACACGACTCCGACTAGCGGATCGTCGGACTTCGAGTGGGAGGACTCCGAGTAGATTAGTTTAGTTTAAATAAAATGTTGGTATTTCTTGAACTTTTAATATATTTCGAAATTTTCAGTTAAATTTTCATAATTTATTTGATTTGTTCGATCCATTTCAAACGATATACGATTAAACTAGCCGTTCGCGTGGCCGCGCGCGCTGTATTTTGGCGCGTCCGAATGAGGTCCAATTTTACCGCCCGCGCGCGCGCTGCATTTTGGCGCGTCCGGCGGGACAAAGTTCGGCCAAGCGCGCGGCAAACGTTTACAGCGCGTCGGAAGGGAGGTATAGCGTGCCGAAATTTTGCGCGCCTGTTGGAGATGCTCTTAGAGCATGTCTAACAGACCCCTTAAAAGAGCCAAACTCATATAATAACCGCCGAAATACGGGTTTGGGCTCTACCCGGCCGTCTAGCCTCCACGTCGATTTTTCCTGGTTTCGATTACGGGGCGGGTCTTCGCCCCCTACTTGTGCGGGATGGGAGCGGGGATAGAGGGCCAAACCAGTATCCCATTTTAGAAAACGCGCGCGGACATTTCAGTTTCCCCCACCCGTTTTCCCCCGCGCCGCCGCCACAGCCACCCGCGCGCCGCCGCCGGAATCCGTCAGATCCGCCCCCCTCCACCGCCCGCCGAGCCGCGCCACGCTGCGTCCACGCCCGCCGCACCTCTGCCGCACCCCCGCCGAAGATCTGCGTTCCTCCGCGCGCGCCGCCGCACCCCCGCCGCGGTCTTCTCCACCGTTTTCGCCGGTGAGTGTTCCACCGCGTTCTTCTTAGTTGTCGCCGGTAAAATGGACGTGTTTGGGGGCTGATGTATGCTTCACCGTGGTAGATGGCTTCGGAGGATGTGCACATGGAGGATTTGGAGGATTCGTTGATCGATTGGTCCTCGTCGTATTCCGACGATTCGGACCTCGATGAGGTGCTCAACGACGACGAGACGGAGATGATGTGCTCCTGTTCGGCATGAAGCACATGGATGACCGCGCCAAGCTGCTGGATCAGAGGAAAGGATCTGTGATGGGGCGTATGTGCATTCCGCGGAACCGCGCACTCGGCCACGAACAGCTGATGCAAGATTATTTTGCCGAGGTACCGACCTATCCTCCCCACCTCTTCCGTAGAAGGTACCGAATGCGTAGGACTTTGTTCGAGAGAATCGTCAGAGATTGCGAGGCAAATTGCGATTATTTCAAGCAAAGAAGAAACGCTGCCCAAGTCATGGGATTTAGCACATATCAAAAAAAATCTGCCGCCATGAGGGTGATTGCACACAGTATACCAGCAGATTATACCGATGAGTACCTTCGCATTGGTGTACAAACAACCACGGATTGCGTGCGTATGTTTGCCAAGATGGTGATCAAGTTGTATGGAGAGACGTATCTCCGAGCTCCAAATGAGGAAGATACGAAAAGGCTCATGGAGATCAATTAAAAGAGGGGGTGGCCGGGGATGCTTGGTAGTTTGGATTGCACGCATTGGACATGGAAAAATTGTCCAAAAGCATGGCATGGAATGTATTGTGGCAAAAGCCGTGATGCTACCATTGTTCTTGAAGCTGTGGCCTCGCAAGACTTATGGATTTGGCATGCTTTTTTTGGACTGCCGGGGACACTCAACCGGGGACACTCAACGACATCAACATCTTGAATAGATCCCCTTTGTCTGCAAGACTAGTTAAGGGTGAAGCACCAACTTGTAACTACAAAGTTATGAATAATGAGTACACCATGGGGTACTATCTCACAGATGGTACTTACCCTAACTATGCAACTCTTGTCAAGTTCATAAAAGAGAAAAATGACAAGGCTTTGACAAGAAAGGAAGCTTGCTTCACCAAAAATCAAGAGGCATGCCGCAAGGATATTGAGAGAGCTTTTGGTGTCTTGTAAGCAAAGTTTGCCATTGTCCGGGGTCCTGGAAGGTTTTGGGACAAGGAAACTCTTGTTGATACCATGACATGTTGTGTGATTCTTCACAACATGATCATTGAAGATGAAAGAGGGTTGAACTTGCCATGTTTCTATGACAATGTTGGCACCCGAGTGCAGCCCGAGAGGAACCCTGATCGGATTGAAGCTTTTCTTGCAGCTCATCAAGGCATTGAAAATGCCGAGACTCATCACCAGCTCACCCAAGATCTGATTGATCACCACAGTTGCATGGCCAATGAGTTATTACATTCATTTTCTATTGTTGTATGTGTGAAACATTCATTTCCTATTGTTGTATGTGTGAAACATTTGTTATTTGTTTAATTCTTCCATTAGAACATTTGTTGACATTTTCGAAAAACATTATTGTAATAATTATGACGATTATTGTGTGATGTACAATTTTTATTTTATGTGAATGTTATGTTGGTTCTAATATCCAATTTATCAAAAACCCTGTTTTGAGGGGTTGAAAACTCGTCCGAGCTAGCAGACCCCGTATTCTGTTTTACGGGGTGTGGATACGGGGTCTGCTAGCTCGGACGAGTTTTCGGCCGGCGAAAAGTGAATACAGGCCCTCTACTCGCGTTTTAAGGGGCAGAAAAATACGGGGCATGTTAGACACGCTCTTAGAAAGTTATTCTCCAGTCTTGATCCGTATTTCATCTCTCAGAGACCGATCGCTAGTGGGCCTGGCTAACTTAGCAAGGGCATCAGCCACCTTGCTTGCTCTCTCTCTTCTAGTGTTTTTGATCTTGTGCTCCTCCTTGGTCTTTAGGATTGATTTTGCCTCTTCAATGATCGTCCGCAGTTTTGATCTGTTGCGCTGATCCGATCTCAGGGCATTGGCAATGATAGAGCTGTCGACCTCCCCAATAACCATTTGATGAGGCATAGGATACAACAATCTAACGCCCAGAGTGCTGGGTCTTGGTGTTGTAGGTCTCAGACTGTGTCTGTGTGATGTGTTATTTATGTGTGTGAGGTCTTAGACTCGGATGTATGCTGTAGTATGATCGTTTCGCGAGCCGTTGGGGCTTTATATATAAAGCCGGGCCATATGACTTTATGTTTAAAATCTGACGCCCAGAAGTGCTGCACTTGCCTCTGCTTCATTTGCATTGTCACAGTGCCGTAGATAACAACGATCCGAGTTCGGGACATTACTATCCCTGTCACGGACGACGGCACTACCACCTCCATCGCCATTTTGTTTGTTCAAGGAGCCACCGGTGTTCACTTTAATCCATCCTGGCGACGACGGAGTCCAGACAGCGGTACTTTTGAGGCGATTGCAGGCTGCTTACCCTTTCTTGAATATAAATACACTGCCTAGTCTATTTCCATCAGTTTGGACTTTTGGTTCAATTGGCTAGTGCAGCAATCTTTCATGGTATCAGAGCCAAGAGGTCTCAAGTTCAAGACCCTGCTCAAGTAGTTTAAAAAAAAAAGAAAAAAGATTCTGCGGCCCACACCGAACCCACGCTAAGGACTAAAATAGCCTAGACATGAGAGAGTGTTGAATATAAATACACTGCCTAGTCTCTTTCCATCAGTTCAGACTTTTGGTTCAAGTGGCTAGTGCAGCAATCTTTCACCCTTCATCTTTTTTTTTTTGCGAAAGAGACTGCTTACCCTTCATCTGAGGCTGCCTACATTGTTCTTCCTGAAAATCTCGGATGTAGGACTGGAAGACATGATAGAGCCGTAAATTGTGGATGATATCGTTTCTTAGGTGCCATGCTCTCCAGAGCAATAGTTTTAGCTCTCATTGTTTCATCAGTCTGGTTTAGGAGACCAGGAGGATCTGAAGCCAGTCTCGTCCAGTATAGGAGAAATTTTGCTCAGCTGTGGGAGTCCAACATTTCCTCAGTTCGTGACGAAGTGCCCTGGCTTTTGTGCATGATATTGTGGCGTCGAAGGCATTTTCTTCACCGTTCCCGCAAATTGAGCAGCGGCTGTCAACTTCTAAAGTTTTTCTCCATTTGTTTTTCTTTGTTGCAAGTGTGTCCATGGCGACTCTCCACACGAAGATGCGGACTTTAGGGGGGACGCTACTTTTCCACATGGTGTTCCAAATAGAGCGGTTTCCGTCTGGTTCATAGCTGGAGCTGCCTTGATCTTGTTTTCGGTGATTTAGGTCAAGGGCGAGACGGTATGTGCTTCTAACGGTGAAGATCATGTTCCTTTAAGGGTGCCCACTAGTTCCCACAATAATCAGTTGGTTTACCCTGGTATTGTTTTTCAAGTGAGTCTTTCTGTCAGAGTTCCTTGGTACCCATGGGTCTCTGAATATCTGATTTTTCCTACCATTGCTAATGCAGTTTATTGTGCCTTCTTTGAGTAAGTCCAGACCAAACTCGACTCAATTCCAAGCGGGGGGCTGGTCCCAGTCGAAAATAGTGTCGAGAATATTTTCGTTGGGGTAATATCTAGCCTTAATCGCTCTGGTACATAGGCTTTTGGGGCGGTGAATCGGGCGCCAAGCTTGTCTTGCGAGTAAAGCCTGGTTTAGGAGGTTGATGTCTCTGAAGCCAATCTCGCCTTTCCCTTTCAGCTTGGTAATATTCTCTTGAATAAACCTTGTGCATTAGTGTAGTTTGTTTCAGAGTTAGTTTCAGTTTCTCAGTTCACTGTAGCCGTCAGGCTGTTGTCGACAACATATGATTTCTGTCAGTTTAGGCAGTTAGAGGTGGGCCGGGTTTTAGCGTTGTTTTAGTCCCGGTTTACCTAGTCCACACAGCGCACGATCGAACCATTGGATGGCGCGGATCAGTAGGATCGTGATGCATGAGTTTAGCCCGGATTAGCTGGGCACGTTCGTTGTACTCTGAGTAAAAGGAAAGGCAAACGGAAAATGCAGTCTCGTTTTACACTGTGCCAAAACCTGAGTCTCTTTGTGTCATCTTCTTCCAGCTCTAGCTCTCTCGTGTGTGTTTGTGTGTGGTTTACTGGTTTGGTTCTCGTGGGATTCAGCAAAACGTATTCTCCCATGCCATCCAGTGCACTCTCCATTGTCCCTGCGCATCTTCCCCAAGGCGAGTATCAGTTTCTCATATTGTTTACAAAAACCAATTGACAGTTCGAAAACCCTCATGGCATAGCCTGGCAATGCTTGAGCTACAGACTTTATGCGAGTCCTTTGCTCCATGTGACATGAACCTCTCCGCCCAATTTGTTAGTATTTTGGTGAATATGTTCATGATCGGCTAGAAGTGTTCGTCTTTCATCGGCCTTCAGGCATGGGGAGGCTTAGATATATTTCTTCGAATGTTGACCTAGACACATTGACGATTATATTTATCTCAGTTTGCCTTGTTCGTGGGGAACGCCTTGCTGACTCCCTATTGATTGAACCAAGTGCTGCAATGCATGATTTGAATCATGTGATTCTACATTGCTGCTCGCCCTTATGATCTGCGAGAAACAAATTCTATAAGGGCTTCCTAACTGGATTTTTATCAATGGTACAATTTTCTTAACACGAATCGTCTTGCTGCGAAGCTTGTGATGCCGAGTTGCTGACTTGCTGATCGTGGTTCCGAGTTATGAGAAAATGTGCAAACATTGTCAGAAGGCTCGGACCGAAAAAAGAAAGGAATAAGTTCAAAGTTGGGTCAAGGAGGGATGAGACTGAATCTGTTGTGCGGTCCTTTTGTTGCAGTCATGTTCATCTTTCTTTTTGTCCTTTTTTTTGCCCTTTGTATCCTTTGTGGACTATATGGCTATAAAAACTTCCGACTTTTCTTGGAATTTAATTAAATGATGGTCACATTTTACGTAGGATGAATCACGTTGCCTGTTTGAAGCAAGTTTGGTTTGCAATTCCTTAACAAGTAGTTTGAAGCTTCACGGCGCAAAAGAAGTAGTACCAGTTTTTGCTCTCACCGTAAGCCCGCGCCGGTCCGGATGGGTAGCGGGAGGTGAGCGTCTCGGGGTCGTCGGCGTACACGTCCGCGTCGTGGAAGAAATGCTCGGTGGAGGCGGGGAGCGGAGATGCGGCAAGCTTCGGGAGTAGGTACCGCATTAGGAGGTCGTAGTTCTGCGGGTAGAAGGAGCTTCCGGGCATGGGCTGGTGGGGAGGAGCCGGCGACGCCATGGGGAATGGGATCGGAGCGCACGGAGCTAGGGCGCGTGAAGAAGAAGCAGAAACGCATGGATTGGTATGAGCGGCTGGGAAATCTTTGATTTAAACTGAAGAAGATGCCGAATTTTTGTACGCGTTTTCGATCTTCCGATCAACAACATCAAGGAATGTTTGCTGATGTGCCAGCAATCCGAGCCGGCCCATCCCATCCATCCCGCGTTTATTAAAAGGAAACTGCGCAATTTCAAAAAAAAAAAAAAAAAAAAGGAAACTGCGCATTTCCTTTTTTAAAGCGCATAAATAAGGAAACTGAGTATTACAAACTTGTTCTCCACGTATTTCCTTATTCTTCCACTCTGCTATTTCATTAAAATTGTTCATAAATATTGTTGGTTCACTATTTTCTATTTCTATAATATTCTATAACAATTTTGCGTGCAGAAACTAGTAACTCCATCATGTTCTACCATTTATTTCTATCTTTTTCCAGGGATTAGTGATGTTTGTGCTATTTAAAATGGAACTAAAATATCATCTTGAGTGTGGCACATAATAGTGGATGAAGCATCCTTCATGAACTACTATAATCACCATGTGTGTGGCATTGTGACTGGATCGGGTTAGGAAAAGAAAAACCAAAATATCTATGATAGGTGCCAGCTTGAATTGTAGAGGAGTGAGGAAGAAGGGCATGAGCATCTTCCTGTCAGATATTATCAGAGAACAACAACTTGATTTCATTGGGTTGCAGGAGACTATCAAAAGAAATTATGCTTCCTCCTTTTTCAGAAGAATTGATCCTGCGAATCAATTATGTTGGAAATGGATCCCCTCTATAGGGAGAACTGGTGGAATTTTTGGGTGGCTTCAGGAATTCCAGATTTGATATCCTTGACACTGTGATGGGAAGATTTTATATCAGTGTGACCCTACAGGACTTGAAGATCCAGAGAAAGTGGAAACTTGTGCTAGTTTATGGTGCTGCACAGGATGCTCACAAAGAAGATTTTGTTGTGGAATTAGGAGACATTTGTTGCAATCAAAATCTACCTATGTTGATAGGTGGTGACTTTAACATTTTGAGATTCTCCTCTGATAAGAATAAAGTCATGAGAAGAAACAAATGGTCTGATATGTTCAATGCAATCATTAACACATATGAACTCAGAGAAATTGAGATGTCTGGTGGTCAATTTACTTGGTCAAACAATCAAGAAAACCCTACTCTGGAGAAGCTGGACAGATTTCTGATGAATAATGATTGGGGAAAGTATGTTCCCTCTAGTTACTGTACATAAGATCTCCAGAGATGTTTCTGATCATAATCCTATCATACTGGACACCCTGGAAAATAGAGAACAGAAGAGTAGAAACTTCAAATTTGAGAAAAGATGGCTCAAGGAGGATGACTTTTTGGACAAATTGGAAAGAATTTGGAGACAACCTGTGTATGCAAAGAATTCCTTGGAGGTGGTGCAAATCAAATTAAAAAGGGTGAAAAGTTGTTTAAAAGGATGGGGAGCAAATATTAGAGGGAGAGACAAGAAGAAAAAAAAACAAGAGCTACATATGGAGCTAGATATTTTGAAAGACTTGGAAGAGAAAGGTTGCATCTCCAATATACAAGCTTGCAGAAAATCTCAGATTCAGATAGAGCTGTTGATGTTATTGGAAAAAGAAGAAGCTTTCTGGCAACAAAGATCAAGGGAAAGATGGTTGTTGCAAGGTGATAACAACACTGGCTTCTTCCATAGAATTGCCAATGGAAAGAAGAGGAAAAGAACAATGTTCTCTCTGAAAGATGGAGAAAACACTATTCAGGGGACTTCTGCTTTGATGGAACATGCTACAGAATTCTATAAGCAACTCTTTGGCCCAGTGGCTGATTCTGGTGTGAGATTGAATGACAGTATCTAGGATGAGAGTGAGATATTGGATGAAACTGATAGAAACCTATTGAATGCTCCTTTTACAGAAGAAGAGATTCACCAGGCAATTAGTCAGATGGAGAAAAATAAAGCAACTGGTCCTGATGGAATTCCTATAGAATTCTACCAACACTGCTGGTGTGTTGTGAAAACTGATATAATGAAAATGTTTAATGACTTTCACAATCACCAAATAAATCTGGAGAGAATTAACTATGGAATTATTACACTTATTCCAAAAAGTGATGATGCTGAGGTTATTCAGAAATATAGACCCATGTGTATGTTGCAAGTTCTGTTCAAAATATTCACAAAAACTATGACCATAAGGGTGGAACCTGTCATGAACAAGCTGATCCATCCGGGTCAGAATGTTTTTATAAAAGGGAGATTCATTGCTGATGGGGTGATGCTCTTGCAAGAAGTGTTGAGAGAGTCCAAATTCAAGAAGAAACAAGGTGTGGTATGATACGTCCAATTTGCATCACTATTTTATATCATAATTTGCTGTTATTCATTGATATATTTCATATTGGGACACAATACTTATGTTATTTCATCTATTTTGCATGTTTCATGATTATTTGGAGATCGAGCACCGGAGCCGGGATTCTCGCTGGAAAAAGCACCGTCGGGATGCAATATTTCGGAAGATCAACTCGTGGAAGGAAGTTTTACCAAAAATCCTATTTTTCCGGATGACGAAGGAAGCCGAAGGGGGAGCCGTTGGACCCAAGGTGGGCCCACACCATAGGGTGGCGCGGCCCATGGCTCTGGCCGCGCCACCATGTGGTGTGGGCCCCCTCGGCCTCTTTCGACTCCTTTTCTTCGCGAAACCCTTCGTCCCGAAGACCTAGGCCACGAGGAATCCTCACGAAGGGTTACGGCCGCCTCGCGGGGCGGAGAACACCGGAGAGAAAAGAGCTCTCCGGCGGGCGAGGAATCCGCCGGGGAAATTCCTCCCGGAGGGGAAATTGACGCCATCGTCACCGCCATCGAGCTGGACATCATCTCCATCACCATCATCATCATCTCCACCATCATCACCGTCATCTCCACCGCTGGACATCATCACCGCTGTAGCAATTTGGGTTTGATCTTGATTGTTTGATAGGGGAAACTCTCCCGATACTCGATTTCTACTTGTTATTGATGCTATTGAGTGAAACCATTGAACCAAGGTTTATGTTCAGATTGTTATTCATCATCATATCACCTCTGATCATGTTCCATATGATGTCTCGTGAGTAGTTCGTTTAGTTCTTGAGGACATGGGTGAAGTCTAAATGTTAGTAGTGAACTATGGTTGAGTAATATTCAATGTTATGATATTTAAGTTGTGGTGTTATTCTTCTAGTGGTGTCGTGTGAACGTCGACTACACGATACTTCACCATTTATGGGCCTAGGGGAATGCATCTTGTACTCGTTTGCCAATTGCGGGGTTGCCGGAGTGACAGAAACCTAAACCCCCGTTGGTATATCAATGCAGGAGGGATCGCAGGATCTCAGAGTTTAAGGCTGTGGTTAGATTTATCTTAATTACTTTCTTGTAGTTGCGGATGCTTGCAAGGGGTATAATCACAAGTATGTATTATTCCTAGGAAGGGCGGTACATTAGCATAGGTTCACCCACACAACACTTATCAAAATAATGAAGATTAATCAGCTGTATGTAGCGAAAGCACTAGACTAAAATCCCGTGTGTCCTCGAGAATGTTTGGTCATTATAAGTAAACAAACCGGCTTGTCCTTTGTGCTAAAAAGGATTGGGCCACTCCCTGCAATTATTTCTCTCGCATTTTACTTACTTGTACTTTATTCATCTCGTTACATCAAAACCCCCGAATACTTGTCCGTGAGCATTTACGAGTGAATCCTTCATCAAAACCGCTCGTCAACACCTTCTGCTCCTCGTTGGGATCGACATTCTTACTTATCGAAGATACTACGATATACCCCCTATACTTGTGGGTCATCAAGACTATTTTCTGGCGCTGTTGCCGGGGAGTGAAGCGCTATTGGTAAGCAGAATTGGTAAGGAAAACCTTTCTTGTTTGTGCTGATTTTATTTCGCTCGTCGCTATAAGTCATTATGGAGAGATCTTCTCTTCCATTTCTATTTGGGAAATCTACTACTACTGCAACGGTAGTGGATGAGGCGCCAGGTGAGGAAGTAATACCATATAAAATACCTATGAAAATTATTGAACATGTTATGGATAACCGCTATGAAGGGGATGGAAATGTCCATCCTGGTGATCATTTACTGTAGTGGATGAGGCGCCAGGTGACATAGGCATCCCAAATGGGC
>NC_061508.1:226878653-226913540 GCF_022539505.1 Lolium rigidum | reverse complement strand
GCCCGAAGGACCAAGTGGAGCAAGAGATACAGGAGCACAAGCAAGGGTCGATAGAGCGAGGCAAAGCGTATGGATCATCGGCAGTCCCCGAGCTTAATGACGAGGATATGTGCGGTCTACCGTGCTTCACGAGAAGAGTCCGAAAAACTCGAGTCCCCTCAGATTCAAGTTACCCGATCACTTCAAAAATTCGACGGTTTGCAAGATCCGAAGATTGGCTAATTGATTACCTCGAGACGGTGAAGCTAACTCGGAGGAACTAGGGCAACAGCCCATGCAAAGTATTCAGGTGCACTTAAGTGGAGCCGCACGATCTTGGATCAAAAAACTTCCGCCAGGATCCATCGACAGCTGGGAAAGTTTCGAGGACGTATTCGTCAAGAACTTCAGGTCCACGTGCAAAAAACCTCGCGTCGTTAGAAGAGCTGAGGGCGTGTCGACAAAAGCCGATGAGTCAATGAGAAAATATATCCAAAGGTGGAACATCATAAAAAACTCGGCAGAAAATATATCTGACGAGAGAGCAATAGATGCGTTTGTCGCAGGATTAGGCGTGGAGATTTTGTCGAGGACTTGGGAAGAACCAATCCAAAAACAAGATCCGCGTTGATGGAGATAGCAAATAGATGGGCGGACGGAGAAGACGCTCGTCCACAATAAACGACACAGTCGCCGCAGGAGGACCGTGGTCGAAATTATCAATCGAGGCGACGATTTCCTCGCAGCACTCGTAACTACGACGCTCCAGTGGCAAATTTCGGCCGGATTCCGAGCCAGCCGCAGGAGGAAACAACAGAGATGATTATCGCAGAAGCAATGAGCAAGCGAAGCGATAATAGGGACGACTCCCGCAACAGACAAAATAGGGGGCCGAGGTTTCCAAGACCTTTCGTGTCCCCCGAAGAAATGCTGAACGGACCGTGCCGTATGCACTTCTTCCTCGACAAGCAACGGAAAAGACAAGCCGTGGCACTCGGCAGAAGACCGTCGAAATTTTCGTGCAATGTTCAGATACGCGAAAATGCTCACGCTCGAGCAAGCACAGAGAAACCCTCGGGAGCCTAGGAGCGAAGTTCACCTACCGCCACCTCCCGCGATTACGTGACGACAATCGGCATCAGCTCGTAATAGCGGCAGCACCTCCACCACCACCTTACGTTGATCCTAACTCAAACGGAGCGAGTGTCGATGATTCGAAGGGAAGGCCGTCCAACGTAACTCAAAAAGTAATCTCGAGACAAGTGTTCATGGCAGTAGAAAATGCCTCCACCAACAGCTGAGTACCTCAATTGGTCGTGGCAAGACATCGGCTTCACCATAGCGGACCACCCGCAGCAAGTTCCTCGACCAGTGGCAGCCAAGCACTTATTCTCGCCAGCAGCTATTGCGGGCTTTGATGTTTCTCGAGTATTCATAGATGGTGGCAGCAGCTTAAACCTTATGTATGCAGATACATTGAGGAAGATGAACATATCCTTAGCAAACTTGAAGCCAACGGACACAAGGTTCCACGGCATCACACCGGAGAAACCAAGTTACCCATTGGGAAAGATCAACCTCGACGTTCAGCCTTGGAACCCGAGAAAATTATAGAATCGAGAAACTGGAGTTTGAAGTCGTGGATTTTCCATCACAAGCATCACGCTTTGTTGGGACGACCAAGCATATGCTAGATTTATGGCAAGTACTCACACTATACATACCTGTTATGGAGATTGCCCGGACCCAAGGGACCAATCACGGTCAAAGGGAGTTTCGCCTTAGCCGATAAGTGCGACAAGGATTTCCATCGGTTATCGAAACCTTCGGGATGCAAGCTGAATACTTGGCGTCGAAAAGCATGACCGATTACGACGTACCGCCGTACGTTGGAAGGCCAAATAAAGAATCAACTTTCAACACAGAGAAAAATTCTAAGGAGGTGCAGATTCACCCGACAGTATCCAAAAAGACGACATCCATTGCAAACAACATGGATATCGCATAGGAAAGCGCGCTCGTCGAGTTCCTCCGTGAGAACTGGAAAATCTTCGCATGGTGTCCAGCCGACATGCCAGGAGTACCCGTGGAACTTGCCGAGCACCACCTAAATTTGGATCCAACAACGAGACCAATCAAACAACCTTTGCGGCGTTTTTCGGAACCAAACCGCAAAGCTATGCCGTCGTAAATAAATCGACTACAAGAAGCTGGTTTCATCAAAGAGATATTCACGTAAGCCACATGGGTAGCAAATCCCGTGATGGTGCCAAAGAAAAACACTAAGGTCCTTCGCATGTGCGTCGACTTTACGTGTCTCAACAAACATTGTCCAAAGGATCACTTTCCCCTCCCGAGGATCGATCAAATTATCGACTCCACGGCTGGATGCGAACGTCTTTCCTTCCCGGACGCGTATTCTCGGTTACAACCAGATCAGGTTAAAAGAAGAAGATGAAGTAAAGACCGCGTTCATTACACCTTATGGCGTGTTTTGTTACAGTAACAATGCCCTTTGGTCTAAAAATGCGGGAGCAACATATCGAGGATGATGCAAAAGTGCTTGGCGACACAGCATTGGGAAAAACGTGCAAGTATACATCGACGACGTCGTCATCACATCAAAAGAAGGATCAACGCTGATAGAGGACCTCAAGGAAACGTTCGACAACCTCAACAAGTTCTCGCTCGAAGTTGAACCCGACGAAGTGTTCCTTTGGTGTCCCAGACAGAGAACTCTTGGGGTTTCTAGTCTCAAGCAAGAGGGATTGAAGCAAATCCCGATAAAATACAAGCTATTGTAACAATGAGAAAGCCAACAAAGTTGAAAGAGATACAACAGCTTAACCGGGCGAGTCGCAGCTTTGAGCAGTATTCGTCGCCAAGCTAGGAGAAAAAGCGTTACCATTTTACGCTTTGATAAAACAAGGAGACAAATTCCAAGTGGAACGAAGAAGCCGACAGAGCTTTCGAAGATTTGAAGCGCAAAATCTCGACACCACCAATCTTGGTGGCACCGAAGGAAAAGGAACCTCTCCCGTTATATATCGCAGCCACGCCCCAAGTGGTGAGCACGGCGACCGGTTGTCGAAAGAGAAGAAGAAGGAAAACTCCACGGAGTACAGAGGCCGCCTACTTCGTCGCTGAAGTTTTATCGCCGTCAAAACAAAGGTATCCTCGCACTCGAAGTTAGCATATGGAGTGTTCACAACAAGACGAAAATTGCGCCACTATTTTTCGGCACACCCGATCATAGTGGTCAATGAGGCTCCTTTGTCAAATATACCGAACAATCCAGTAAGTTACGGGTCGTGTCTCCCTTTGGGGAATAGAACTTTCCCTCGGGACATCACGTATGAAAAAAGAAAAGCAATCAAGTCGCAAGTTCTGCCGGACTTCATCGCAGAGTGGATGGAGCCGCAAAACACAGACCCCTGCACTCGTCGAGAACCCGGACTATGAATTTTGACGGGTCCAAAAGAGTAGAAGGAGCTGGAGCAGGAGTTATACTTATATCACCCGAAGGCGACAAATTGAAGTATATCCTTCGGATGACGTTCCCTAACGCATCTAACAATGAAGCGGAATATGAAGCCCTCATACACGGGATGAGGATGGCGAAAGCATGCGGTGCAACTCGACTAAAAATCTTTGGCGACTCACAATTGGTGGCCCAGCAAGTTATGAACCAATGTGATGCAGCTCAATGATAGCATGATAGCATACAAGGAGGTGTACAATGAACTCGAGAAGCTATTCGATGGATGCGAGGTAAACCACATCAGTAGATTGAGCAACGATGAAGCCGACGTCCTCGCAAACATCGGGTCGCAGTTGTCTCCCGGCCCCGCCAGGAGTGTTTTGGGAAGAAATATCGGAGAGATCTACAAAGTCAAAAAAGGTGCAGAGAAAAGAAAAACCTCGACACCCCTCGCAAAACCACGGAGGATGAAGATGAACAAGAGCTTGTGATGATGGTACAGGTTCCTTGGATGCAAGCATATGTATCATACATCCTCAGGAAAGAAATACCCGACGATCCAGCTTGAAGCAAGGCGAGTAATTCGACGGTCTAAAGCCTTCACGGTGGTCAAAGGAGAACTATACAAGCGAAGTATTTCAGTGTGTTCCGCAAAGGTGTGTAACACCCGAAGAAGGAAGAGTAATTCGAAGGACGTGCACGAAGGAATATGCGGCCACCACGCGAGTAGTCGAGCTATCGCGGCCAAGGTTTTTCGGGCAGGCTTCTACCGGTTGACAAGAATCGAGGACGCCAAAGAAATAGTAAGGACTTGTGATGCGTGTCAAAGGTTCGCCGCAAAACCTCACTCTCCAGCAGCAGTAACTAGCACCAATACCTTTGTCGTGGCCCTTTGCACAATGGGGACTCGATATGGTAGGCAAGTTACACAAATCATGGCCAGGAGGAAAGGAATACATGCTAGTAGTCGTCGACAAATTTACAAAGTGGATAGAAGCGAAGCCGATAAATTCGCCGCATGGAGCATCCGCAAGAAAATTCATAAAAGGCCTCGTCTTCAGATTTGGAGTGCCTCATAGCATCGTCACGGACAATGGCAGTAACTTCACATCCAACGAATTCAAAGATTACCGCAAAGAAGTGGGTATCAAGCCGCACTTTGCGTCGCTTGCACATCCTCAAACCAACGGGCAGGTCGAGAAAGCCAATGGCATTATCTCGCAATGGCATCAAGAAACGTCCGTTGGGACCACTAGAAAAAGCTCGACATACCTGGCCCGAAGAACTACCAAGTGTGTTGTGGAGCATCCGAACAACACCAAATACAACGACACAAGAAACACCGTTTTTTCCGGTCCATGGCGCGGAGGCAGTACTTCCAATAGAAATAGAGCACGACTCCCCTAGAGTCACAGGATATGATGAAGAAGCGTCAAGGACAGCATTGGAAGACGATGTAGATGCACTCGACGAAGCTCGAGACGAAGTATTATCAAGGGTCACCAAATATCAACAGACTTGAAGAATTACCACAGCCGACGTTTGCGGCCAAGATCTTTTCAAGTGGGGGACTTAGTTCTTCGGCTCACGCAAAAAAGTCATGAAAAACTCGAGTCACCATGGCTTGGTCCCTATATCGTCACTGAAGTAATTGGAGGAGGAGCATACAGATAAAGGACAAGAAGACAGGGGTGGAGGAGCAAAACCCCCGGAACGTGGCGCAACTCGAGCGGTTCTACGCCTAGAGCTAAAATATAGTCCTTGTAAAAACTTCAATGTACCGAAACGCCCACGAGTTTTCGTACGCACTCTTTTCCTTTTTCGGGCACCGAGTGGGGCCGGGAAAGGTTTTTAATGAGGCGGGCTCGTGGTGCTGCAATATAATAAAGATAGTGGAGATATACTTCTTATTTTTCGACACGCTCGGGGGCTCAACGCCCAAGTCTCAAAATACATACAATATAGATTCACTGAAATATTTCGCCTTGGTACATTAATACCTCGCTAAATATAACAAAATCGAGAGCCAGCAATCATAAATATAGTGTACACATCAAAAATCGTAAGTGCCTTGGTTTAAAAACCTCGCCATGTAAATATAGAACTTCGACATCAAAGATACTCGAAGATTGGCAATCCATCCAAAGGACAAACAAGGATGTCTTATTACAACAGTAAAAGATAGATTTCAAGGAGGGAAAATAGTGCAACCTTCGCTCGCTAGGCTCTGGGGCTTCAACAATATAAAGGACCTCAAGCAATATACAACAAATTCCTTCGGAAATATAAAAAGAGGAGGGAAAACAAAAAAGAGTGAGATACAAGGTTTCCAATATAATACAAGTCAGTTAAATCCCAAGATAGTATCTACGGACAAGCCCCCGGTTGTCTTATGTTCAGCATAAGAACCCTTGGTAAAAAACTCCGAGTCCATCCGAAGAAGTTCATCTATCATCGATTCAGCTACAGGAGCTACCATTGCATCGATTGAGTCAATATCATTTTTCCGACGCGTTTTCTTGGCCAGTGCAACCAAGCAACAATCTTCGTCAGTCCAACTTTGGATAACAAATGTTTATCATAATCATGGCAAATCTCGCTCCAAGCAGTGAGTTGAGCCCGCACAAAGTTATGGATGCGAGGAGCATCTCTCGAATACCTCCAATAATTCGGGAAGAGTTTTTGGAACCTCGTTTCGCGGAAATAGATTCCTATAGACAAGGGTTAATGTCGACGTGCAAAAGCTGAGAAAATCGCGCACTTGGCAAGCACGATCTTGGAACCTAACAATTTGTTGGGTCTCGCTCAGGAGTGGCCCGTAACAAACACCCATGATTAAGGGAGAGATTAACAAGAAGATTTGTCCTCTCATTCACTCTCCGATCTTCGGCAGCAGAATCAAGAACTCGAGCCCGTTAAAAGCGACAGGGCAAGAAATTGGAAGAAAGGCACAAGCAAGATAAAGAAGAGGCATCAAAAGAAAGCAAAAACGTACCTAGCATATCCGTGCTAGCTTCCAAGCATTAGCTCAAGCATACTATTTTCTCGGGTTGTGGCTCCCTTTGCTTCCAAGACAAGCAGCATCCCTAGCAGCCATAGCTTCTTTGGCTTGATGAAGAGCAAGTTTTTCTCCTTCAGAGGCTTTCCGAGATTGTTCCATCATGGCCAAAGTTTGTTTCTTCATAGATTGAAGTTGTTGTCGAAGTTCTTGCAAATCTTCCGACAAATGTCCGCTTGATGAACTCTCGAGGAGATTATGGTCGACTAGTATTTTCTTCGAGAAGGAAGATGCAGTGAAGCAGCGGCAGTAACAAGGAGGGGTCGAGTAGTTATCAAATATTAACCGGAAAAGAAAGGCCCAGGATCAATGAAAAGCACGAAGAAAAATTTCATTACTCGCTAGAAAATTTACATGGGTATTACAAAAGAAAGTTCTCCAGGAGGACTAAGATAGTAATTGTCGCCAAGGCTAAAATGGCGACAAGAGCAAAAGAAACAGAAAAGAAACAAGGAGGCATGCAACTAGACCTCCGGCCTCGAGGAGCTAGGAGTCGAAGCTGGCTTGATCCCGAGATACGCCAAGATCTTCTTCGTGTTGGGCTTGGCCGCCTTAATCAGCGACTTCCACCTTGCTTGTTCTATTTGCTCGGTGTCGCCAACTTTCATCCAAATCAATAGTCCGTTGACTATCAGCAACCAACGCGACAGTTGTTCTCAACGGCAACCTTCATATTTTCGTGGCGCACCTTCAGTCCAAGGTCTTCCGGTGTATTGAACATCTTGGCAAGGTTGAGGAAAGTTGCAGGCTCCTCTTTCTTCGGGAAGAAGTAGGGGAACAATGCAGACAACACCGCGTTAGCATTCGACACACCTTCGCGAATCTCGGACCCATGAAGCTCCAGATAGGAAAGTGCGTCAAGGACAGGGTCATTGACAGGATTCGTCAGATCAAAATCCTGGTTTGTTTGGGCTGTCAAGGAAACAAAGCATTAGTGAAAAGACAAGAAAACAACGATTCCCATAAAAACAGAAGAGATCAAGCAAACTTACCGAAAGTGCGGCGACTCGAGTTTTCAGCGCTTGAGGATTCCTTCTTCACGAGAAGCTTGCGCAGCCTTGTGCTCATCTAAGGCAGCTTGTAGCATCCTCAAGTTTTTTCTCGCAATTCCTCGACACCAGCCGCTTTTGCCTTAGCTTCGTCGCCTTCGGCCTTGGCTTTGCTAGCAGCGAGGTCGGCTTTCATGAGCCGCCTCACTTTGCTCAAGTTTTCGAGCAAGAGTGTCGGCGCGTTTGTTGGCCTCGCAAGTTTCTCTCGTCGAGATATGAAAAAGAGAGCGAATAAAGATTAAAAATCGCGACAAGCAACAAGTAAAAAATCAAGGAAAAACAAGCAAGTGTAAAAGTCGTTACCTTCGGCTCTACTAGCATATTCACTGGTACCCAATAAATTGGGAACCGATGCGGAGAAGATCCTTGATCATAGGCTGTTCAAGGAGAACATAGCAAGAGAAACATCGGCATGAAAAAGAGAAGGTGTAGGAAAACAAAATAAGGAAAATATAGATGTCGACAAGCTTACATCATCTAGGAGAAGAGTCGACGAACTGCCCAACTGAGGGGCAGGTTCAAGCAATCTTTTCAACCCTTGTCCTTTTTGGTGAAGGAGCAAGGGGGCTTGATGGTGGAGTAGTGGTGACGACGTTTTGTTGAGGAGGCGACGTTTCATCTCCTTCAACTAGCGTGTCCGAGACAAGTACAAGCACGTGACGTGCTTGTCCGAGGAGCCACGTCAGTAACTGGTACTTCTTCTTCCTCATCACTATTGAACAAAAAATCGACAGTATAAAAAGCAAGACAAGATAAATATTTCGAGTACAAAAAAAAGGGGAGAGATAAAGTCGACTTACGAGCTGATGAGGGATTCAACATAAGGATCATAAGCTGCCTTCGGATGAGAAGGAACAACTTCTTCAGCCTTAGAAGTGCCAGAATCCTCGCATCGAGTCCTTTTCCTTTTGTTCCTTGGAGAAACAAGCAGGAGGAAGGGATTCAGCCGATTCACCGGCCTCGTACTCAACTTCTTTTTCATGAGAAGCCGCAGATTTGTGAGAACCCGCGACTTCACTTTCGTGAATAGAAGAACCTTGAATATCTTCGGCAATGATGGCTCGTTCTTCGACTTCTCCACCCTCGTGAAGAGGAGGAAGGGAAGTCATAGTAGGATGGTCCCGTAAAAAATAGAAACCAAAGGAAAATTAAAGAGATGACAATACAATGAGATGCGTAAAAAGTGCGGAACAAGATAAAAATTCGGAAAGACAAAATACCTCGGGGAGTGGATTGGTGGAGCTGTATGGTTCCACGCGACAAGAGGAAGGAACTGGATCTTTGCCCAGTGCGAGAAAGTCTTCGAACCAACTTCTCCAAGTCCTTGGTGGAAAGGTCACCGGAGATTCCGTTGGCGTCATTTTTACCGTAGTACGTCCAAAGGGGATTTTTGCGAGCCTCGCAGAGGCCGCACTCTAATCCTAAGGAAGTAGGCAAGTGATTTGAACACCGCACAGCCTCTTTGCCTCGAGTGTTTTGAAGCCGACGAATGCGAGACATGAGTGCCTCTCGTCGCCTTTTTCTCTTCCTCGAAGCTTCGGCATCCCGTGAGCGGCGACGCTGAATTTTGGCATTTCCGTCGAAAGGAATTATGTTGTGCTCAACGGAGTTGGCGCTTTCTTCGTGAATGTAGAGCCACTTTTTGCGCCATCCTTGGACAGAATCAGTGGAACTTGACATCGAAATAGTCGGCATCGGTACGAACACAGATAACAACGCCACCTATGTTATAAGTGACGTTGTGGGAGCCATTGCGGCGAATGCGTAAAATGCGCTTCCAAAGAGCCCAATTGGGAGCGACTCCAAGGAAGCATTCGCAAAGGGTGATAAAAATAGAAATATGAAGGATGGAATTGGGGGTCAGATGGTGCAGCTGAATCCCATAAACGAAAAGAAGGCCGCGGAGGAAATCGTGGATTGGAGGCGAAAGGCCGCGGATTAGATGGTCAACAAAACTAACCCGGTACTCCATTGGAGGATTGGGGTAGCTTTCTTCGCTAGGAAAGCGGATGGCGTCCTCCTTCTTCATAAGGCCGAGCCTCTTCCAGCATGTTGGTATCTTGGTTGGAGATTTTCGATCTCTCCCACTCAAGATCCTCGGCGGCCATCTTGGATTCCGGAGTGCTGTGGCGAGTTAGGCGCGCACGCGGTGGCATCAACGGCAATGGGCAGAGCAATGTATGCGAGTGCGGAAACTCAGAGAGTTGGGCGCAGGGAAAGTTTTGCGAAGAGGAACAGGTGAGCGGCGCAAGCGAGGGGATGAACGGAGGTTGAAGACAGGTTCATATAAGAATTGGGTGAAGCAAAGGTGCCGTTGGATGAGGAAATCGTGTGGTGAGAATAGATCTTCTAGATACAAGGGCAAAAAAGTATTTTTACCGAGATAGGCGTTACCGTACGTGCGCCGTAAAAGCGGAGGACGTGTGTCCCCCACTTGCACGACGTGTCAACGTGGTGGGAACAATGGACCCACAAGGCAGAAAATTTCGACTATTAATAGAGCTGAAGAGAATTTGACAAAGTAAAATATGTCGACAAGGAAAATAAAAGGAGAATGGCGACAGGAGAAGTTATTTGAATATTTCGGGAGCCTTTGGTCAGAAACAAGTTTTTGCCCAAATGCTCAGGGGCTACTTCGAGAAAAGTAAAATTTCGACTATGGCAAATATAGAAATTGTGGGAGCCTACAACCAAGCACAAGTTCTTGGCTGTAGCCTCGGGGGCTACTCCCATCGGGAGCGCTGTTCGCGCACCCGAGAGATAAAAAAAAAGAAGAAAAGAGAGAGAAAGAATATCGGGAGATAATGGCAATATAGCGACAAGGTGGACTAAAATGTTGAGCCTACAACCAAGCACAAGTTCTTGGCTGTAGCCTCGGGCTACTCCCATCGGGAACGCTGTTCGCGTGCCCGATGAAATATAAAAAGGAAAAAGAAAGAAAGATAGAAAAGCAAGAGAGTATATTTCGAGTTATAATTAACTCTACATATACTCCCATCGGGAGATTAATATAAGTCATATTTGACTCGATAAAATGTGCCATTCCAACAGCCGGAAAAGCACTCGACAATATATTCTCGTAACGCCAATGTTGCGATCAATTTCTGAATGCCGCAAATTTGCGAAGGTAAGACCCCGCATCCATTCTCGCCGGGCGTGGCATCGCCGAAGACCGCGCTCCGCTACTTTTATCCGTATCAACAGATACGAAGAAAAATCCTAACGGACGCGTTAGGTACTCGATAAATTTGACCGGGACTCGACAGAATGGTAAGACCTTAAGCGGCACCCGTCGAAGTTTGCACCAAGCATCCCGAGATCATGTCCAGGGACGTGATCTTGAAGTAGGTTTTTGCGGATTGCCACTAGAGCAGCTTAACTAGTACCCGATCCGTCGATGAACTAGCCCCAACTACCAATATCCCCGTACAATATAGAAATTTATATAAAGAAATATAGAAAAGTTTACATTGTGGAATAAGAATAAGCAATGGAGATTTTCCCCGATTCTACGATTCAAGCAAAATCTCGGGGCTACCGACATAGGCATCCCAAATGGGCCTCGCCAAAGATAGTACCCGGGGTTTATCGAAGGCCCACTACCCGAAGAATAAGAAGGTTCGAGAGCCCAAGATATGTTAAGGAAAGTAGAATTGTAATAGGAAGTGTTGTTTGTAAATCTGGCGGGATGAGTTAGAAACCGTCCCGAACTCTGTAACTTGTACAAAACGAAACCCTCGGCTCCACCTCTTATATAAAGGGGGAGTCGAGGGACGAGGAGATCATCGAATCATTGTCTGCAAACCCTAGTTTTCATAATCGTCGAGTACTTTTCGGCTGAAACCTTCGAGATCTACTTGCCCTCTACTTCTAACTAAACCCTAGCCTACAATCCATAGGCATTGACAAGTTAATCCCTTGTCACCAAGCATTTATTAAAAGATCGATCCCATGGGAGTTTTGTAGAGAGGACATTGCACAACCCCACGGCTGCGTTGTTAGTGCAGCCACGTTCACTCCCAAAACGTGGTTTGGCAATAGCCTATTTTAGAGGTTCCTAGAGAACTACTGTAGTCAACCAGATAGTTTAAAGTGATTGTAAATAAGAACAATCATTAAAAAGTTAAAGTGAATGCTATAGGTAAACTAAGAACATCCTATTGATATTTAGATGAACCACAAAACAATCAAAGGCGCTCTCGGGAAACACATGTTCACCACTAGCATGGGTACTATGTTGATTACGACTTAATGTGTTAGTTACTATATGTTGGCGAAGTGAGGAGAGACTCGAATAAAGGTGCTTCAAGAAGCACTGTTCCACATCTGGCCCCTCGTAACCACTACCTTCCTAATTCGCATGCCGCACTAGGTCCAGTAAGTAAGCTCCCCGCGCCTATGGTCATAGATTGTTGTAGCTCTTACCCCTTGTTAAGACATGATTGAAAGAGGCGGCGGATTACTGTCACATGTACACCCACGTATCTCCAACCATACTTAACGATGATTCAATGTCACTAATGTCAAATATTGCATGGAGCATAACATACAACATCACTGAATATAACCATCACTTGTACATATTGCAACGAATCAACATAAATCTTTATTTCAATTCATATAAGTGCTAGGTTTCCTCCTTCTCCCCAAGAACTAAGAGACTAGTCACGTATAGAGATACAAGGCATTGATCATTGACAATGAGATGAAAGGCGTATAAATGTACAAATGCATGTAAGTGCAAATCCACAATCAAGTTACGAATTACAACAAGATGGATGTCGAGATCGGTGATGAACGCGGAGATGATGATGATGCTGATGGAGATCGATGTCGGTGCCTCCTTCTCCCAAGTCTCCTTCTCTTCTTCCTTCAACGATGTGATGGTGGTGTTGGTGAAGATCTATGGCGGCGGCAGGGCTCCGAGCCATGATGTGAATGCGATTGTTGATGGCGGCTAGGGTTCCCCTCTCCGTTTGTAGCCTCGCAGAGGTCATATTCGTGTTTGCGGTAACCCGCATCAGATATGGGTTTCGGGTCTTCACGAATGTTGTTCTGTTTAACGAAACGGTCCCGACTAAGGGTGGTATTGTCATCTGTTACGATCATTACTAGCGACCTGCCATTACTAGCGAGGCAGGCGGGCATGTCTGCTCCGACCCATTATAGCCTAAATTTATGCCAGAAATATGTCGGTCCTTATACGACGGGTCGTTAGGTGAATTTTTCCTATCCTACTATCCAAACGGACAAACCTTCAGGTAGAGATAACCACCGGTTATTGTTTGTTGGTATACTACTCCCTCCGGTCCAAATTAATTAACTCAATTTTATCTACATATGAATATATTTAAACGTGTTTATTGACTAGATACATCGAATATTAGTATTTAGATAGAGTTGAGTTGATTGGAAGTGAGTAGAATAATTTTCTCGACTTATCCTACACTGGACTTTTGTAATTTGTCGGCATGCACCTGAGGTAGACTAATCATTTTCCTCTGCTGCCTGTGCGTTGAGATCGACGGCGCTACTAGGTAGTGTTGACCGGCTCAACTCAGGGAGCGGTACGCAGGCAGATACGGCGGGCGGGGTGGTCCAGCAGCAGCGTGCGCGTCACATGCCGGCATTTGTGACACATGCGTGGTCCGGATCGGAACAGCAGCTATCAACGCCCGCTGGCGCGCTGCCCATACGCACGCTAGTAGCAAGACTTGAATGTGCTGTTGATGGGCCTGGCCGGGTACGTTGAGTTAATAATGGGAGTCCGTATCGTGGATGGCAGTAGCTCTACGTGCTCAAAGAGTTGGGGTTCATGCATGCATGCACTCCACGCCAAGCAACTCCATGCATGAGGCTAAGGTTTTGGTCAGGTCATTCATCTCGTCTGCACGTATCGTCTGGAGGCCTGTCTCCGTCGGTACGTGCAGGCGTCTACAAAAGCAGCAAGGCCGGCACGAGATCGATGGGAAATTGGCCAGTGGAGAACAGATGGACGGATTAGGCAATTTGGATTTGAGAAAAGTCTAGTTTAAACCCTAAATTTATAGAGCTTCAGCGAAATGAACCCTCAATTTCAAATCCTGCCGTCTGTACTCCAAACTTTAGAAATCCCGGTATCCCCGCCTAGCTTCCCACGCGACCCGTGCGCACCGTGCCCTCGAGGCGCATCACCGTATCAGCCGACACGATGCTAAAGAGGGCGGCCAAAGCTTGCCGGAGCTAGCGAAGCCGACGCGGGGCGGGATACACTAGTCGACGAGGTGTGGCATGAGAATGGTCGGTGGATCTCGAACTAGACGAATATACACGCCCTCCTCGTCCGATGTCTCGAATTTTGGCGACAAAACATGGAGAAACCAAACCATCGGCCTTGCCCGGTCGGTTTCGATCGATCCATGCCATGTCGATCCCCGACGACGCTGCTGACCCACCAAACCCTCCTCCCCCTCTCTGATTATGCCGCTCCTGCCGGTAGAGTGGCCCAGGGATGGCATGCTGACATAGGACTGGGTAGCGTCCTTCACCACCACACTAGAATAGTGCTTGCGGAGCCTCCCACTGCCCCAGCTTCCCTCGGGGGCCTTCGTCGACTTCGTTTGGCGACTCCTCCTTGCTGCGGTCGGCATCACGTCGGTGAGAGTAACTTGGGATCCACGGGAGAGAAGGATTGGGAGTGAATGGAGGAAAAAATGAGGAAGATGTATGGGTCGTGGGTTCCAATGTCAGTCCGAGCAACATTGGATCCTGATCGGGATTGTTGCTTTCCCAGTGCACCAAACGGACTCAGAGTTTGATTTTGTACCAAGATTTGTATGTTGGGCGTACAAAAGACAGTGATTTGAAGTCCGGGGTTCATTTCAGAGGAGCTATGCAAGTTCCACGTTTAAAGTAAACTTGGGTTGGATGCTTTGCTGCGTGTGTTCGTAGTATATGGTTGGTCGATCTGCAGCCTTGCGGGTGGCTGCTGCGCCAATATTGTAGTAACCCGTGAGGTCGGCTAGCTTAAACTTGAAGCCCGCGCCATCGCCATGAGGCAATCGATGGTTTGGAAATTTTGGACGATTGGAGTGGCAGCCCGCGCGCGCACTAGCGGATTTTTTCGTCGCGCGCGACTGCGGGTTGTTCGCGCGCGGGGCATGGCATGGGGCCATGGGTGTGTGTGGAGCCCCGACCGGGTGACTGCCGCCTTGGCATCGATCGATGCCTGCAGTCCGCACTGCGCTGGGCATGCATCTCCTCCACCGGCCCGCACAGGCACGCACAGCGAACTCACTCCAGTCCACCTCCTCATTTTTTAATCTACTCTACTCCACTGTGTTTTCTCAGATGTGTAGTGCTGGCACTATTTTTTTGTGTGGCGTCATTCCATAGGTCTCCGTCCTACTCTCTCCTTCTGCACGTCTGCAGTGGTAGCTCTCTTCCTCATCTGGGAAATAAAGAGTGTGGGGGTGAACATACGTATGATCCAAAATGAAAATTGTTTTCTCCAACACGGTTGCACATACTGCAAGCGATGAGTGCCGCAGTGGTACGTAGCAGCGGGTGTTTTGTGGGTACAGACAGACAGGACATTGGCATGGGCAACGCATCCCCGGCCGGCCGCCGCACTCATCTCATCATCGATAGCTGCTGGGCGTTGGGATTCCAAACGATTCCGCCCCGGGAAAACCCCTTCTTTTCTCCACTCTACCTCGATCTCCCATGCATGTTTGCCACTAAACCTTGCGGTCAAATCCCAGTCAAACCAGCCAAAAGGCATCGTTCCCCAGTTCCCCTCGACCTCCGTCACGTGCTTTCTGCAGCGGCAGGTTTGTTAAAAGAGAGCTGATCGACGAATTCTTTTAGCACGCCGAGACGGGTGCCGATTGGCCGTGCCAGAGGCCTGGCATCAACAGGTTAGTTTTCATACTGCTTGATGCGACCGTGCCACTGCATCCGCATGCATGACGCTAGTCGCAGTGCTGCTTTCTCCCAGATATTCACGGGAACTTGTTGGACATGCATGCACTCTCGCCTGCCTGCGGTACACTGCAAACATGTTTCCATCCTTTTCGATCCCCCCAAAGCAATTCCACTGCCCTCCCCTCGTTTGTCAGCAGCAGGGCACACTGTGGATAATATACAAATAGTCATCCCGACCTCTATTTAAAATATATAAATTAACTCTAATAACTATGAATAAGTAAACTAGAACTTTAGACGCTCACAACACGGGTATACGCTCACCTCTATATAAAAGATCACACACCCTAGCTCTGTGAGCATCTTTAAAAGACTGAGTCGGTGGATTGGATCTTAAAATTGACAAAATCACCACAGTCGCCTCGCTGTCGACGAGAACATCGTCTCTCAGTAAATAAATATTCCAACTTTATGTCAAACCCGGAGTTTAAACTCTGGTGGGCTCGTGATACAACCACCCTCCTAACCATACACCTCAGTCGATTCTAACATATAGATGTCTATATGGCTGAGTTTAACCAAAATATTTCTTTTTTCCAGATGTGAACCACGCGAATATATACAAATGTGGGTTTTCGCTTTTTAGAGCCACAATTCAATGGTTCTTTTTAGTAGTAATTCCAAATAAATGCTACATATTGTTCAACGAAGTGCTTCGCATATTTACAACGCATTTCTTTGGCCGCACGAAAACAATATCATTTTTTTTCAAGCTTTAAAAAAATAAATAAACAACAAACCCACTAGAGCTCGGCGGAGGAGACTGTCGAGGAGTCCAACGGTGAAACCAAGATGGAACACCATCAGACGAAGGGCGGATATGTAACTTACTCATCTTTGGGATTTTTCCCTCAAGATTCCGTTTCGCTACCCTGATCTCACGAAGATAACATGTTGGTTTTCGATCATGCCAAAATAGTGTCGCAGTGAATCCATGATCCAGATTGGAACGACGTCACTATGAGTTCACTACGTGTCGTCGGCTAGAAACCCCATCCACTGGGAAAATTCTTTCCAACTGTTGCAACTGAAATAGGTTTCGCCCGCTTTTATTCGTGACAACGACATTGCAGACTACCATGTCATCCTTCATTCAAAACTCGGCCACAACTAAGGTCCCCTCACCGATGCCAATGTTGAGCTTCTCCTGGTCTTTAAAATCCTTGCCACTATAAAACCAATGCAATGTCACCAATCTCGGAGCCAGTGTTTCATTGCGTTAATAGATAATTTAAATATTTCCTAGGAATTTATGTAAATCTCCTCTACTCTCTGTCTAAAGGTGAACACAATCCCTTTATTATAGATTAGATACATATATGACCTACTATTACCATATCTGGTGCGGTCCATTTGGAGGCTCATGAAGCCCAAAACACAATGGTAGCCAAAGCCCACAAACCTGGCATGCAACACAAGAACTAGCCCATACAAGGGTATCCTAAAATGTGACCGACCCGGAGTCCTAAGACCTGGCCTCCTTTTGAGGACAAGGAAGGATCGACGGGAAGGATATATTTGTGATACGTGACATGGAGCACACCATAGCAATCACGACGGCCTTGTAACCCTAATCATCATCAATCAAGAAACATACAAGCAAGGCCTCAAGTTGGGTAAATCGTGTCCCCTGTGTTGTTTGTACACCACTAATGAAACTACCAATGCTTCTTCTTCACTAAAACCCAAGTCCATAACTATGGGCCGTGCCGTGGTATCCTAACGTCAAACGCCGCAAAACATTGCGGTCCATTTGACACCCGATTTTTTTCCCTAAATTAACAAATATGCAAAAAGGCATATTTTGCATCATTACAAACAGTTAAAAGAGAACTTTGTGGAAATCACCAAAATTTAGGTCAAAAATGTTGAGAGTCTCACATATTATGCAAACTAGCACTTGTGCACACTACTTCCATTTACATTTCTTTTTCATTCTTGAACACAAGTTCTCTCTTCAGCATGGGTGTTTGGTTACAGACACATTTTTGCCAAGCCAAAGTTTGGTAATTTGCACGTGTTTGGTTCTTTCCTCACTTTATTATCCATATAACCCACCCGTCATTGAGTGAATTTCTTGCCAATTCCAAATTCTCGGCCACACTTGGCAAATTTAGGCTTGACAAAGTCTAACCGTGAACTAAACAACCCTAAATATATTTTCACCATATCATTAACATGTTGCAACCCTCCATGAATATTAGAATATATCCACAAAAAAATTCATCATGTGCCTATGAAAAATGTTAATCGTGCTGATGACAAATGTTTGTAACCCTCTAGATTTTTTTATAGTAGTTAATTTTTTTCCCAAGCAATCCCCATAGAGATCGAATTTTCATTACCGTGAGATAACGAAAATACAGCGTCAGGGTTCTCCATGTTTTTAACTATTTACAACACAGATCAGCAAAGCAAAAGCCCGATGGACAAAGAACCTAGACTGAAACAGTTTCACCACTGAAACTAGCTAGCTTAGCAACACACAGTTTTAAACACACAAAAACAAAAGCTGATACGACGACAGCACGCAGAGAAACGACTCTTTGGGATCAAAAGCACTACAACTATATGGGAAGTTCTTGCATCAACTTGGAGAAAAACCCACATAAGATGAGATCATATCCTCTCTCGCTCTTTTTTTCAGGTTTGCATGTTGTCATCATCTTCAGCATCTTCTTGGGCATCAGTATCCATATCAGCAGCACCCTGATCAATCAGCAGCGGGGGATTGGGCACCATGGTATTATCACCTCCATTTCCTCCTCCAGCGCCAAGGGCCAGATTGATGAGAGCATCAGCTCCCTACTGGAGTTGAGCCGCCTCCACCTCAGAATGAGCACCTGCTCAGTATTTCACAAAAGAAGTTGCAAGAAATATCAGATCAATAGGATTTTTCAGGAATTTTTTCTCAAAGCATGAGTTGTTACGTGTTTTCCAAATCGCCCAGCAGATGGCTGCAACGCCGGCGATCTAGACGTTGCGACTTGCATGTGAAAATTGTGGCATCCACCAGAAGAACTGTGCAAAGGATCCAGGGCGAGTGGTGGCACCCACAACCATCCCCACCACACTCCAAACATATTGAGCTGAAGGGCAAGAGAAAAACAAGTGTAGAATAGATTCATGTGTGGAGCAGAATTGGCAAAATGGGTCACCTGTCCATTTTCTTTTCAGCAAATTATCCTTAGTAGCTATTGCATTGTGCCATATCAACCAGAGCCAGACAGATCTTCAGGGGAATTTTGCTTTTCCATAAGTGTTTGAAGAATCTGTCAATCCCATTTCTACACATCTGTTTATACATACTTTTCACATTGTATTGCCTGTTTTTGTCCATTTCCACTTTGGTTTATCTAAGCCATCAGAAATATTTCTCTGATTCAAAATATTGACCAGCCCACACCACTGCATCTGTAAATCTTCTGCCAGCCATCTCCTGAATGAGAGCCTCCAACCTATATGAGCAGCATCAGCTACAGAGAATGTTTGTTCATTGCAAATTTCATAAATTTCAGGAAACTTGTCCATCAAAGGTGTATGACCACACCAAGCATCTTTCCAGAAGCTAGTCCTACAACCATTCCCTACTGCCATCCTCCTGCCACAAAGATATATGTCTCTGACATGCAACATATCAGACCACAGGGGAGAATCACTGCTTCTATGTCTGGCCCTCTGAATCCCTGCATCTCCCAGATACTTCCTTCTCATGAACTGCTGCCAAGGTCCTTCCTCATTCTCCAGTTTCCACCACCACTTGCACATCAGGCTTATATTAAAATTGTGTAGATCTTTGACTCCGAAGCCTCCTTTGCTTTTGGGTTTGCAAATCCATCTCCACATGACGAAATGGTATTTTCTTTTATTTGCATCTCCAGCCCAGAAGAAAGCTCTGATAGGTTTGGTGATTTCTTCAATAGTTGTCTTATGTAACAATCTCATGGACATTTGATATACAACACTTTTGGACAAACATGAATCTATTTTGATAAGTCTGCCCCCAATGGACATAGCTCCACCCATCCATCCACCCATACTCTTCTTCACTTTCTACCCCAGGAAGTGCATCTCAGCAACTGATGTTCTTATGGCACACACTGGAGTACCCAAATAGTGGATAGGCCAACTTCCTTTTTGACAGTTAAACAGCTCAACATACTCATTCAATTTCTCTGTGTCTTTCAGCACTAACATTGTCTCACTTTTTTCAAAATTAATTTTCAAACCAGACATTGTTTCAAATATATACAAGAGTAATTTCAGATTCCTTGCTCCCTCCATGTCATCTTGCAACAAAATAATTGTATCATTTGCATAGTGTAGGATAGCCACACCATGTTCCACTAAGTTATCAGCCAAGCCTTTAATTAAACCATTTCTTTGAGCAGATGTAATCATTTTCGACAAACTATTAGCAGCCATGTTAAACAGGAAGGGAGCAAAAGGATCCCCATGTCTAACACCTTTGTAACTGCCAAAATATGGACCCACTGCCTCATTTATCTTGACACTAAGAGTACCTTTAGTCAGAGCTTCTCTGATCCAAACAATCCATTTATTACTGAAACCCTTTTGTCTGCAGCAATCAATCAAGAAGTTCCAATTAACCTTGTCATATGCCTTTTCAAAATCGATTTTCAGTACCATGATGACCCACAAGTATAGGGGGTATATCGTAGTATCTTCGATAAGTAAGAATGTCGATCCCAACGAGGAGCAGAAGGTGTTGACAGGCAGTTTTGATGAAGGATTCACTGTAAATGCTCACGAGACAAGTATTCGGGGGTTTTGATGTAACGGATGAATAAAGTACAAGTAAGTAAAATGCGAGAGAAATAATTGCAGCGAGTGGCCCAATCCTTTTTAGCACAAAGGACAAGCCGGTTTGTTTACTTATAATGACCAAACGTTCTCGAGGACACACGGGATTTTAGTCTAGTGCTTTCGCTACATACATCTGATTAATCTTCATTGTTTTGATAAGTGTTGTGTGGGTGAACCTATGCTAATGTACCGCCCTTCCTAGGACTAATACATACTTGTGATTATACCCCTTGCAAGCATCCGCAACTACAAGAAAGTAATTAAGATAAATCTAACCACGGCCTTAAACTGCGAGATCCTGCGATCCCTCCCGCATCGATATACCAACGGGGGTTTAGGTTTCGTCACTCCGGCAACCCCGCAATTGGCAAACGAGTACAAGATGCATTCCCCTAGGCCCATAAATGGTGAAGTGTCGTGTAGTCGACGTTCACACGACACCACTAGAAGAATAACACCACAACTTAAATATCATAACATTGAATATTACTCAACCATAGTTCACTACTAACATTTAGACTTCACCCATGTCCTCAAGAACTAAACGAACTACTCACGAGACATCATATGGAACATGATCGGAGGTGATATGATGATGAATAACAATCTGAACATAAACCTTGGTTCAATGGTTTCACTCAATAGCATCAATAACAAGTAGAAATCAGTATCGGGAGAGTTTCCCCTATCAAACAATCAAGATCAAACCCAAATTGCTACAGCGGTGACGATGTCCAGCGGTGGAGATGACGGTGATGATGGTGGAGATGATGATGATGGTGATGGAGATGATGTCCAGCTCGATGGCGGTGACGATGGCGTCGATTTCCCCCTCCGGGAGGGAATTTCCCCGGCGGATTCCCGCCCGCCGGAGAGCTCTTTTCTCTCTGGTGTTCTCCGCCCCGCGAGGCGGCTGTAACCCTTCGTGAGGATTCCTCTCGTGGCCTAGGTCTTCGGGACGAAGGGTTTCGCGAAGAAAAGGAGTCGAAAGAGGCCGAGGGGGCCCCACACCACATGGTGGCGCGGCCGAGCCATGGGCCGCGCCACCCTATGGTGTGGGCCCACCTTGGGTCCAACTGGCTCCCCTTCCGGCTTCCTTCGTCATCTGGAAAAATAGGATTTTTGGTAAAACTTCCTTCCACAGTTGATCTTCCGAAATATTGCATCCTGACGGTGCTTTTTCCAGCGAGAATCTCGGCTCCGGTGCTCGATCTCCAAATAATCATGAAACATGCAAAATAGATGAAATAACATAAGTATTGTGTCCCAATATGAAATATATCAATGAATAACAGCAAATTATGATATAAAATAGTGATGCAAATTGGACGTATCAACTCCCCCAAGCTTAGACTTCGCTTGTCCCCAAGCGAAACTGAACTCAGTAAACAGGACCACATGTTTATGGAGTGAAGAGTCGATAAATAAAATACGGACAAGAAGCATCATATTTATTCACACAAGACATTATAGTAAACAATTTCCTCATATAACTCAGCTTGAAACAAGTATAAGGTAATCACAAATAAAGGTGCATAAGAAATCATAATTGGTGATGGCAAACTTTGTTCTTGGTCAGAGAACATTTAACAGCTTACACTTATCTATTGAGCAGCGCTCTCATATTAAAACTTATGGTAAACTTGCATACTCGATCATATTAATCATTGATGACTTTCAAAGCTATATTCATTCAGGGTAAAACTTGTACTAAACAAGAAAGAGTAAAGGCATGATGAAGCAAATCACAATATAATAGTCTGATCACAACAACTCAAATGCTTGCTTGAGATGGAGGGAAATAGGTTTACTGACTCAACATAAAGTAAAAGACAGGCCCTTCGCAGAGGAAGCGAGGATTAAATCATGTGCTAGAGCTTTTTCAGTTTTGAAATCATATAAAGAGAATAAAAGTAAAGTTTTGAGAGGTGTTTGTTGTTGTCAACGACTGGTAGCGGGTACTCTAACCCCCTTGCCAAACAGACCTCCAAAGAGCGGCTCCCATGAAGGACGTTACCTCTACTAGCAAGGTAGATCATCCCTCTTCTCTTTTGTTTACACATGTACTTTAGTTTATTTAAGGATGACACTCCCCCCAACCTTTGCTTACACAAGCCATGGCTAACCGAATCCTCGGGTGCCTTCCAACAATCTCATACCATGGAGGAGTGTCTATTGCAAAATTAAGTTGCTTACTGATGAATGATACATCTCCGACGTATCGATAATTTCTTATGTTCTATGCCATATTATTGATGATACCTACATGTTTTATGCACACTTTATGTCATATTCGTGCATTTTCTGGAACTAACCTATTAACAAGATGCCGAAGTGCCGATTCTGTTGTTTTCTGCTGTTTTTGGTTTCAGAAATCCTAGTAACGAAATATTCTCGGAATTGGACGAAATAAAAGCCCGGGGGCCTATTTTCTCACGAAGCTTCCGGAAGTCCGAAGGAGAGACGAAGAGGGGCCACGGAGGGGCCACACTATAGGGCGGCGCGGCCCCCCTGGCGGCGCGGCCCCGTGGTGTGGGGCCCCCGTGCCGCCTCTTGACCTACCCTTCCGCCTACAAATAGCCTCCGTGACGAAACCCCCGCACCGAGAGCCACGATACGGAAAACCTTGCCGAGACGCCGTCGCCGCCGATCCCATCTCGGGGGATCCAGGAGATCGCCTCCGGCACCCTGCCGGAGAGGGGAATCATCTCCCGGAGGACTCTACACCGCCATGGTCGCCTCCGGAGTGATGAGTGAGTAGTCTACCCCTGGACTATGGGTCCATAGCAGTAGCTAGATGGTTGTCTTCTCCTCATTGTGCTTCATTGTTGGATCTTGTGAGCTGCCTAACATGATCAAGATCATCTATCCGTAATTCTATATGTTGTGTTTGTCGGGATCCGATGGATAGAGAATACTATGTCATGTTAATTATCAAGTTATTATACATGTGTTGTTTATGATCTTGCATGCTCTCCGTTTCTAGTAGAGGCTCGGCCAAGTTTTTACTTTTAACTCCAAGAGGGAGTACTTATGCTCGATAGTGGGTTCATGCTCGCATTGACACACGGGACAGATGACGGAAAGTTCTAAGGTTGTGTTGTGCTTGTTGCCACTAGGGATAAAACATTGATGCTATGTCCGAGGATGTAGTTGTTGATTACATTACGCACCATACTTAATGCAATTGTACTGTTGTTTAGCAACTTAATACTCGGAGGGGTTCGGATGATAACTCGAAGGTGGACTTTTTAGGCATAGATGCGGTTGGATGGCGGTCTATGTACTTTGTCGTAATGCCCAATTAAATCTCACTATACTTATCATGTCATGTATGTGCATTGTTATGCCCTCTCTATTTGTCAATTGCCCGACTGTAATTTGTTCACCCAACATGCTTTTATCTTATGGGAGAGACACCTCTAGTGAACTGTGGACCCCGGTCCATTCTTTAATACTCGAAATACAAATCTGCTGCAATACTTGTTTTTACTATTTTCTCTGCAAACAATCATCTTCCACACAATACGGTTAATCCTTTGTTACAGCAAGCCGGTGAGATTGACAACCTCACTTGTTTCGTTGGGGCAAAGTACTTTGGTTGTGTTGTGCGGGTTCCACGTTGGCGCCGGAATCTCCGGTGTTGCGCCGCACTACATCCCGCCGCCATCAACCTTCAACGTGCTTCTTGGCTCCTCCTGGTTCGATAAACCTTGGTTTCTTTCGAGGGAAAACTTGCTGCTGTGCACATCATACCTTCCTCTTGGGGTTGCCCAACGAACGTGTGAAATACACGCCATCAAGCATATTTTCTGGCGCCGTTGCCGGGGAGATCAAGACACGCTGCAAGGGGAGTCTCCACTTCTCAATCTCTTTACTTTGTTTTTGTCTTGCTTTATTTTATTTACTACTTTGTTTGCTGCATTATATCAAAACACAAAAAAATTAGTTGCTAGTTTTACTTTATTTACTGTCTTGTTTGCTATATCGAAAACACACAAAAATTAGTTTACTTGCATTTACTTTATCTAGTTTGCTTTATTTACTATTGCTAAAATGGCCAACCCTGAAAATACTAAGTTGTGTGACTTCACAACCACAAATAATAATGATTTCTTATGCACACCTATTGCTCCACCTGCTACTACGAGCAGAATTCTTTGAAATTAAACCTGCTTTACTTAATCTTGTCATGAGAGAGCAATTTTCCGGTGTTAGTTCCGATGATGCTGCTGCCCATCTCAATAATTTTGTTGAACTATGTGAAATGCAAAAATATAAAGATGTAGATGGTGACATTATAAAATTAAAATTGTTCCCTTTCTCATTAAGAGGAAGAGCTAAAGATTGGTTGCTATCTCTCGCCTAAGAATAGTATTGATTCATGGACTAAATGCAAGGATGCTTTTATTGGTAGATATTATCCCCCTGCTAAAATTATATCTTTGAGGAGTAGCATAATGAATTTTAAACAATTAGATAATGAACATGTTGCTCAAGCTTGGGAAAGAATGAAATCTCTGGTTAAAAATTGCCCAACCCATGGACTGACTACTTGGATGATCATCCAAACCTTCTATGCAGGACTAAATTTTTCTTCGCGGAATTTATTGGATTCAGCTGCTGGAGGTACCTTTATGTCCATCACTCTTGGTGAAGCAACAAAGCTCCTTGATAATATGATGGTTAATTACTCTGAATGGCACACGGAAAGAGCTCCACAAGGTAAGAAGGTAAATTCGTTGAAGAATCCTCTTCCTTGAATGATAAGGTTGATGCTATTATGTCTATGCTTGCGAATGATAGGACTAATGTTGATCCTAATAATGTTCCATTAGCTTCATTGGTTGCACAAGAAGAACATGTTGATGTAAACTTCATTAAAAATAATAATTTCAACAACAATGCTTATCGGAACAATTCTAGTAATATCTATAGGCCATATCCTTATAATAATGGTAACGGTTATGCTAATTCTTATGGGAATTCTTACAACAATAATAGGAATACACCCCCTGGACTTGAGGCCATGCTTAAAGAATTTATTAGTACACAAACTGCCTTTAACAAATCTGTTGAGGAAAAGCTCAATAAAATTGATATTCTTGTTTCTAGAGTTGATAGTCTTGCCTCTGATGTTGATCTTTTGAAATCGAAAGTTATGCCTAATAGGGATATTGAGAATAAAATTGTTACTACAGCAAATGCCATCCAAGTTAGAATTAATGAGAATATAAGATTAATGGCTGAACTGCGTGCTAGGTGGGATAGAGAAGAAAATGAAAAACTAGCTAAAAAGGAAAATGTAGCTAAAGTTTGGACTATTACCACCACTAGCAATGCTAATGATTCATATGTTGCTGCACCTCCTACTATCCATGATAAAATAATTGGTGTTGGCAATGCTTCTACTCCTAGTGCAAAGCGCGCAAAATTACACTGAAGCTGCTAAAACTGCTTGAAACCGCTTGTGATAAAACTGCTGAAATTTTTTCCAACCTTGGGGATGATAATCCCATTGCTTTAGATTGTAATGATTTAGATTTTGATGATTGCCATATCTCTGAAGTTATAAAGTTCTTGCAAAAACTTGCTAAGAGTCCCAATGCTAGTGCTATAAATTTGGCTTTCACAAAACATATTACAAATGCTCTCATAAAAGCTAGAGAAGAGAAACTAAAACTTGAAACTTCTATTCCTAGAAAGCTAGAGGATGGTTGGGAGCCCATCATTAAAATGAGAATCAAAGATTTTGATTGTAATGCTTTATGTGATCTTGGTGCAAGTATTTCTGTTATGCCTAAAAAAGTCTATGATATGCTTGACTTGCCACCATTGAAAAATTGTTATTTGGATGTTAATCTCGCTGATAATGCTAAAAAGAAACCTTTGGGGAAAGTTGATAATGTTCATATTATGGTTAACAATAACCTTGTCCCCGTTGATTTTGTTGTCTTGGATATTGAATGCAATGCATCTTGCCCCATTATATTGGGAAGACCTTTTCTTCGAACCGTTGGTGCTACTATTGATATGAAGGAAGGTAATATTAAATATCAATTTCCTCTCAAGAAAGGTATGGAACACTTCCCTAGAAAGAGAATGAAGGTACCTTATGATTCTATTATTAGAACAAATTATGATGTTGATGCTTCATCTCTCGATGTTACTTGAGTTACACTTTCGCGCCTAGGCGAAAGGCGTTAAAGAAAAGCGCTTATGGGAGACAACCCATGTTTTTACCTACAGTACTTTGTTTTTATTTTGTGTCTTGGAAGTTGTTTACTACTGTAGCAACCTCTCCTTATCTTAGTTTTATGTTTTGTTGTGCCAAGTAAAGTCTTTGATAGAAAAGTAAGTACTAGATTTGGATTACTGCGCAGAAACAGATTTCTTTGCTGTCACGAATCTGGGTCTAATTCTCTGTAGGTAACTCAGAAAATTATGCCAATTTACGTGAGTGATCCTCAGATATGTACGCAACTTTCATTCAATTTGAGCATTTTCGTTTGAGCAAGTCTGGTGGCCTAATAAAATCCATCTTTACGGACTGTTCTGTTTTGACAGATTCTGTCTTTTATTTCGCATTGCCTCTTTTGCTATGTTGGATGAATTTCTTTGATCCATTAATGTCCAGTAGCTTTATGCAATGTCCAGAAGTGTTAAGAATGATTGTGTCACCTCTGAACATGTGAATTTTTATTATGCACTAACCCTCTAATGAGTTGTTTCGAGTTTGGTGTGGAGGAAGTTTTCAAGGATCAAGAGAGGAGTATGATGCAATATGATTAAGGAGAGTGAAAGCTCTAAGCTTGGGGATGCCCCGGTGGTTCACCCCTGCATATATTAAGAAGACTCAAGCGTCTAAGCTTGGGGATGCCCAAGGCATCCCCTTCTTCATCGACAACATTATCGGGTTCCTCCCCTGAAACTATATTTTTATTCGGCCACATCTTATGTACTTTGCTTGGAGCGTCGGTTTGTTTTTGTTTTTTGTTTTGTTTGAATAAAATGGATCTTAGCATTCACTTTATGGGAGAGAGACACGCTCCGCTGTTGCATATGGACAAATATGTCCTTAGGTTCTACTCATAGTATTCATGGCGAAGTTTCTCCTTCGTTAAATTGTTATATGGTTGGAATTGGAAAATGCTACATGTAGTAACTCTAAAATGTCTTGGATAATTTGATACTTGGCAATTGTTGTGCTCATGTTTAAGCTCTTGCATCATATACTTTGCACCCATTAATGAAGAAATACTTAGAGCTTGCTAATTTGGTTTGCATATTTGGTTTCTCTAGAGTCTAGATAACATCTAGTATTGAGTTTTGAACAACAAGGAAGACGGTATGGAGTCTTATAATGTTTACCATATGTCTTTTATGTGAGTTTTGCTGTACCGTTCATCCTTGTGTTTGTTTCAAATAGCCTTGCTAGCCTAAACCTTGTATCGAGAGGGAATACTTCTCATGCATCCAAAATCCTTGAGCCAACCACTATGCCATTTGTGTCCACCATACCTACCTACTACATGGTATTTACCCGCCATTCCAAAGTAAATTGCTTGAGTGCTACCTTTAAAATTCCATCATTCACCTTTGCAATATATAGCTCATGGGACAAATAGCTTAAAAACTATTGTAGTATTGAATATGTACTTATGCACTTTATCTCTTATTAAGTTGCTTGTTGAGCGGTAACCATGTTTCTGGGGACGCCATCAACTATTCCTTGTTGGATATCATGTGAGTTGCTATGCATGTCCGTCTTGTCTGAAGCAAGAGAGATCTACCACCTTCATGGTTGGAGCATGCATGTTGTTAGAGAAGAACTTTGGGCCGCTAACTAAAGCCATGATTCATGGTGGAAGTTTCAGTTTGGACACATATCCTCAATCTCATATGAGAATAATAATTGTTGCCACATGCTTATGCATTAAAGAGGAGTCCATTATCTGTTGTCCATGTTGTCCCGGTATGGATGTCTAAGTTGAGAATAATCAAAAGCGAGAAATCCAAAATGCGAGCTTTCTCCTTAGACCTTTGTACGGGCGGCATGGAGGTACCCCATTGTGACACTTGGTCAAAACATGTGCATTGCAAAGATCCGGTAGTCCAAGTTAATTAGGACAAGGTGCGGGCACTATTAGTATACTATGCATGAGACTTGCAACTTGTAAGATATAATGTACATAACTCATATGCTTTATTACTACCGTTGACAAAATTGTTTCATGTTTTCAAAATAAAAGCTCTAGCACAAATATAGCAATCGATGCTTTCCTCTTTGAAGGACCATTCTCTTTACTTTTATGTTGAGTCAGTTCACCTATCTCTCTCCACCTCAAGAAGCAAACACTTGTGTGAACCGTGCATTGATTCCTACATACTTGCATATTGTACTTGTTATATTACTCTATGTTGACAATTATCCATGAGATATACATGTTACAAGTTGAAAGCAACCGCTGAAACTTAATCTTCCTTTGTGTTGCTTCAATACCTTTACTTTGATTTATTGCTTTATGAGTTAACTCTTATGCAAGACTTATTAATACTTGTCTTGAAGTACTATTCATGAAAAGTCTTTGCTATATGATTCACTTGTTTACTCATGTCATCACCATTGTTATGATCGCTGCATCCACTACATATGTTTACAAATAGTATGATCAAGGTTATGATGGCATATCACTTCAGAAATTATCTTTGTTATCGTTTTACCTGCTCGGGACGAGCAGAACTAAGCTTGGGGATGCTTGATACGTCTCCGACGTATCGATAATTTCTTATGTTCTATGCCATATTATTGATGATACCTACATGTTTTATGCACACTTTATGTCATATTCGTGCATTTTACGGAACTAACCTATTAACAAGATGCCGAAGTGCCGGTTCTTGTTTTCTAGCTGTTTTTGGTTTCAGAAATCCTAGTAACGAAATATTCTCGGAATTGGACGAAATCAAAGCCCGAGGGCCTATTTTCTCACGAAGCTTCCGGAAGTCCGAAGGAGAGACGAAGAGGGGCCACGGAGGGGCCACACCATAGGGCGGCGCGGCCCCCCCTGGCGGCGCGGCCCGTGGTGTGGGGCCCCCGTGCCGCCTCTTGACCTACCCTTCCGCCTACAAATAGCCTCCGTGACGAAACCCCCGATGCAGAGAGCCACGATACGGAAAACCTTGCGAGACGCGCGTCGCCGCCGATCCCATCTCGGGGGATCCGGGAGATCGCCTCCGGCACCCTGCCGGAGAGGGGAATCATCTCCCGGAGGACTCTACACCGCCATGGTCGCCTCCGGAGTGATGAGTGAGTAGTCTACCCCTGGACTATGGGTCCATAGCGGTAGCTAGATGGTTGTCTTCTCCTCATTGTGCTTCATTGTTGGATCTTGTGAGCTGCCTAACATGATCAAGATCATCTATCTGTAATTCTATATGTTGTGTTTGTCGGGATCCGATGGATAGAGAATACTATGTCATGTTAATTATCAAGTTATTATACATGTGTTGTTTATGATCTTGCATGCTCTCCGTTTCTAGTAGAGGCTCTGGCCAAGTTTTTACTTTTAACTCCAAGAGGGAGTACTTATGCTCGATAGTGGGTTCATGCTGCATTGACACCGGGACGATGATGAGAAAGTTCTAAGGTTGTGTTGTCTTGTTGCCACTAGGGATAAAACATTGATGCTATGTCCGAGGATGTAGTTGTTGATTACATTACGCACCATACTTAATGCAATTGTCTGTTGTTTAGCAACTTAATGCTGGAGGGGTTCGGATGATAACTTCGAAGGTGGACTTTTTAGGCATAGATGCGGTTGGATGGCGGTCTATGTACTTTGTCGTAATGCCCAATTAAATCTCACTATACTTATCATGTCATGTATGTGCATTGTTATGCCCTCTCTATTTGTCAATTGCTCGACTGTAATTTGTTCACCCAACATGCTTTTATCTTATGGGAGAGACACCTCTAGTGAGCTGTGGACCCGGTCCATTCTTTAATACTTGAAATACAAATCTGCTGCAATACTTGTTTTTACTATTTTCTCTGCAAACAATCATCTTCCACACAATACGGTTAATCCTTTGTTACAGACAAGCCGGTGAGATTGACAACCTCACTTTGTTTCGTTGGGGCAAAGTACTTTGGTTGTGTTGTGCGGGTTCCACGTTGGCGCCGGAATCTCCGGTGTTGCGCCGCACTACATCCCGCCGCCATCAACCTTCAACGTGCTTCTTGGCTCCTCCTGGTTCGATAAACCTTGGTTTCTTTCTGAGGGAAAACTTGCTGCTGTGCGCATCATACCTTCCTCTTGGGGTTCCCAACGAACGTGTGAAATACACGCCATCAATGAATCAGAGCAAAACATGTGAAGAGAATTATTAATGAAAGTTGATTAATTGGGGCTGGGAACCCCGTTGCCAGCTCTTATTACAAAATTATAGGATAAGTGGATGAAGCCACTAGTCCATTAGTGGAGGCTGCCTAACAAGACTGAAAGATAAAACACCACATACTTCCTCATGAGCTATAAAACATTGACACAAATAAGAAGTAATAAGTTTTGAATTGTTTAAAGGTAGCACATGAAGTATTTACTTGGAATGGCGAGAAAATACCATGCAGTAGGTAGATATGGTGGACACAAATGGCATAGGTTTGGGTTCAGATTTGGATGCACGAGAAGTATTCCCTCTCGATGACAGGTCTTTGGCTAGCAAGGTTAAATAGCAAGCATAGGAATTGAGGGAAACAAACAAATATACATGTGATAGAAACAATCATGCATCTTACTTGTAAGCACAAACGAGTTTTAACTTTAGAATACTAAGCTAAGGACTCGATAAGAAAGATAATAACATCTTCTACATGTATTTCCTCTATTCTTCTCGAACTCAAAGTGTTGTTGCTATTCACCATTGCTAAGTTTGCCAAAACCAAATAGATTTACTCAATGCTCCCAAAGTGATACCAATACTAAAATCAAGATCAATCATATAGTAGAAATTGCAAACTAAAATAAGGTGTGTGATACGTCTCCGACGTATTGATAATTTCTTATGTTCTATGCCATATTATTGATGATACCTACATGTTTTATGCACACTTTATGTCATATTCGTGCATTTTCTGGAACTAACCTATTAGCAAGACGCCGAAGTGCCAGTTCCTGTTTTCTGTTGTTTTTGGTTTCAGAAATCCTAGTAACGAAATATTCTCGGAATCGGACGAAATCAAGACCCAGGTTCCTATTTTCACCGGAAGCATCCAGAACACCCGAGAGCCGCCGGAGGGGGCCCTGTGGGCCCCGGATGATAGGCTGGCGCGGCCCGGGCCCGGCCGCGCCAGCCTATGGTGTGGCCACCCCTTCGACCCTCTGCGCCGCCTCTTCGCCTATATAAAGCCTCCGTCGCGAAAACCCCGATGCGAAAAACCACGATACGGAAAACCTTCCGGAGCCGCCGCCATCGCGAAGCCAAGATGCGGGGGACAGGAGTCTCTCGTTCCGGCACCCTGCCGGAGCGGGGAAGTGCCCCGGAAGGCTTCTCCATCGACACCGCTGCCATCTCCACCGCCATCTTCATCACCGCTGTTGCTCCCATGAGGAGGGAGTAGTTCTCCATCGAGGCTCGGGGCTGTGCCGGTAGCTATGTGGTTCATCTCTCTCCTATGTACTTCAATACAATAATCTCATGAGCTGCCTTACATGATTGAGATTCATATGATGATGCTTGTAATCTAGATGTCATTATGCTAGTCAAGTGAGTTTTACTTATGTGATCTCCGGAGACTCCTTGTCCCACGTGTGTAAAGGTGACAGTGTGTGCACCGTGTGGGTCTCTTAGGCTATATTTCACAGAATACTTATTCGCTGTTGAATGGCATAGTGAGGTGCTTATTTATATCTCTTTATGATTGCAATGTGTTTGTATCACAATTTATCTATGTGCTACTCTAGCAATGTTATTAAAGTAGTTTTATTCCTCCTGCACGTGTGCAAAGGTGACGAGTGTGTGCACCGTGTTAGTACTTGGTTTATGCTATGATCATGATCTCTTGTAGATTGCGAAGTTAACTATTGCTATGATAATATTGATGTGATCTATTCCTCCTACATATGCATGAAGGTGACGAGTGTGCATGCTATGTTAGTACTTGGTTTAGTCTTTTGATCTATCTTACACTAAAGGTTACTAAAATATGAGCATTATTGTGGAGCTTGTTAACTCCGGCATTGAGGGTTCGTGTAATCCTACGCAATGTGTTCATCATCCAACAAGAGTGTAGAGTATGCATTTATCTATTACGTTATGTGATCAATGTTGAGAGTGTCCACTAGTGAAAGTCTAATCCCTAGGCCTTGTTCCTAAATACTGCTATCGCTGCTTGTTTACTTGTTTCTTGCGTTACTACTGTCTGCATTACTACTTGCTTGTTTCTTGTCCTGGGCAAAGCACTTTTACGGTGCCGTTGCTACTACTTATTCATACCACCTGTAATTCACTATCTCTTCGCCGAACTAGTGCACCTATTAGGTGTGTTGGGGACACAAGAGACTTCTTGCTTTGTGGTTGCGGGGTTGCATGAGAGGGATATCTTTGACCTCTTCCTCCCTGAGTTCGATAAACCTTGGGTGATCCACTTAAGGGAAACTTGCTGCTTGTTCTACAAACCTCTGCTCTTGGAGGCCCAACACTGTCTACAAGAATAGAAGCTCCCGTAGACATCAAGCACTTTTACGGCGCCGTTGCCGGGGAGGAAAGGTAAAAAGGCACTCATACTCCGGTTCCGAGTAACGAGTACTTTTACGGCGCCATTGTGTTTGTGCTCGAAGCTATTTCCTTTAGATCCTGCAATTGCATCTTTTTGTTTCTTGTTTACACTAGTTTGGCATAATGGACAACAATGAGCTTCTTATTCTATTTCCTGATTTAAAACATGGATTGTTTGATGCGAAAATTAAAAAACCTATGAAATCTTATTTGCATGCTTGGTAGTAATATTAGTATGAACGCTTTGAACACCATTGTTGATAATAATATAGAAAGTTCTAAGCTTGGGGAAGCTGGTTTTCATGATCTTTTTAGTCCCCCAAGCATTGAGGAGAAAATTTTCTTTGATGACACTTTGCCTCCTATTTCTGATGATTATAATAGTGATCTTTTGGTACAACCTACTATGGAGAGTAAATTTTATTGTGATTATACTTTGCCTCCTACACTTGATGAGAATAATAATGATAGCTACTTTGTTGAATTTGCTCCCACTACAACTAATAAAATTGATTATGCCTATGTGGAGAGTAATAATTTTATGCATGAGACTCATGATAAGAATGCTTTATGTGATAGTTATATTGTTGAGTTTGCTCATGATGCTACTGAAAGTTATTATGAGAGAGGAAAATATGGTTGTAGAAATTTTCATGTTACTAAAACACCTCTCTATGTGTTGAAATTTTTGAAGCTATACTTATTTTATCTTCCTATGCTTGTTACTTTGCTCTTCATGAACTTGTTTATTTACAAGATTCCTATGCATAGGAAGCATGTTAGGCTTAAATGTGTTTTGAATTTGCCTCTTGATGCTCTCTTTTGCTTCAAATACTATTTCTTGCGAGTGCATCATTAAAACTGCTGAGCCCATCTTAATGGCTATAAAGAAAGAACTTCTTGGGAGATAACCCATGTGTTATTTTGCTACAGTACTTTGTTTTATATTTGTGTCTTGGAAGTTGTTTACTACTGTAGCAACCTCTCCTTATCTTAGTTTTGAGTTTTATTGTGCCAAGTAAAGTCTTTGATAGTAAAGTAAATACTAGATTTGGATTACTGCGCAGTTCCAGATTTCTTTGCTGTCACGAATCTGAGTCTAATTCTCTGTAGGTAACTCAGAAAATTATGCCAATTTACGTGAGTGATCCTCAGATATGTACGCAACTTTCATTCAATTTGGGAATTTTCATTTGAGCAAGTCTGGTACCCTTTTAAAATTCTACCAAACGTCTTTACAGTTATATATACCTGTGTTGGGGGGGGGGGGGGGCTGATGTTATATATATATATATATACACACACACACACATAATATATATGTGTGTGCTTTCTTGTGTGTGTGTGTGTGTATATACGTATGAGCTAGCATACACACGCAATATTATGTACCCCGTACACACGCGGGGATGATATATATATATATATATATATATACTACGTGGGTCTATTGATGTTTGTCTTTTTTTTTTTATTTATGAAAGGAACCCCCCCATTCCTTCTGTCTCTTTATGTGTCTTTTCTTGCTTTGATCAGTGCCTTTGCGGGAAGAATACCTTCTTGGTTTATCTTCTCAGTTTTGTGTTTTTCTCTTTTTTGGGCATTCTACTTTGAAAGTTCAGAAACCATCATCAGTTCTTCCTCCTCTGGAATGAAAATATATAAGTAACTCTAAAATGTCTTGGATAATTTGATGCTTGGCAATTGTTGTGCTCATGTTTAAGCTCTTGCATCATATACTTTGTGCC
>NC_061508.1:226776723-226878553 GCF_022539505.1 Lolium rigidum | reverse complement strand
TTGTTTTGCAAGATTAAAACATAGGATGGCTGTTTTTAAGTAAAAGTGGTGGTTAGACGGTTTAATAAATAAAAAGGTTTTTGGTTCATCAAACCATGTGATACACAATTAACACAAACAGTAACAAACTAGCATGAAAAGGGACTAACAATATTCTTCCTAGATAGCCAGTACTAAAATAAGACTAACACAATTGGATTCATCCAAAACTATTAATCCTACAATTTTTAAAATTACAAACACTAAACATGATGCAGTGATCATGTTTAATGTACTAAAAATCGTACGAAATTCCTACAAATATGGGACTAGTGGCATTGGAAAGATAATTAAATTTCTGAACTAATGCACTTTGTTTCACTCGATTTGGATTACTCCCTCCGGTTCATATTAATTGACTCTAATATGGATGTATCTAGACATATTTTAGTTCTAGATACATCCACATTGGAGTCAATTAATACGAATCGGAGGGAGTAGTATATCTCGAGTTATTCACAAAAGCGTGCCACTGGTTTTATTCACTAAATAACAGAAATTTCAAATTTTAAAAAAAAGGGGCGGGAAAAATCCTGGGCCGCACAGGGGTGGAGAAGTGGGCTGGCCCAGGTGGTTTCTTTCCAGGTGGCATTAGAAAAAAAAAAGAAAAAAAAAGGGAGGGGAGAGGGCCCGGGGTAGACCAGGCCACATGGGCCACCGTGGCAACGGCCACGCAGCCTCCACGATCGGGAGGATCGACGACCTGGTGTCGTCGTTCTCCCTTGCCTACGCACGCGCGGACGCGAGAAGAAAGGAGAGGGGCGGCCAGGCTTACCGGCGTGGGCGCTGGTCGACGGCGACGGAGCTCCGGCGGGCGGTGGCGGGTCGAGGCGCGTCCAGGACGCGCGTCTGGCGGCGTCTCCCTCTCCCGCAGCATTGCTGCCCGACGGGGTTTTCCTCCGCAGCAGCTATACGCGGATGAACTGCGACGGCGGCGACCACGGGCGGACCTGGGAGGTGCGGGCACGCGTGTTAGAACGAGCAGACTATGGTGATCATAATGGAGCAGAGAGGGAGGGCGAAGGACGTCGGGGGCGAGCTCCTGCTTGCTCGCCACCCGCAAGGTGACCACGGGCAACGGCGTCTCCGGCGAGCAGCGAGGGAAGAGGAGCGCCTTGGGGCTTCTCTGTGGGGGTTCTGGGGAGGGAGAGGGGAGGTGGTGTCAGGAGAGGAGGGCTGGGCAAGGGCGGGCTATTTATAGCCGGGTGGGGAGCGGGGGTGGTGGCCGTGGCCAATGGGAGGTGTGGCGTGTGGTGCTGCCGGCCAATGGAGGCGCGCGCGGTGACGTCGGGGCTATGCTGGGGCGTGACGTTCAAGGGATGGCGTCAGCAGGGTGGGCTCAAGCGCGGGAGAGGGGAGGGTCGAGCGGGAGAGGGTTCCCTGGGTGCGTGCGTTGTGTTTTAGGGTTTGGGTGGCTGGGTTGTTCGTTTTTGGGCCGAGCTAGAGAGAGAGGGAGGGTCCAGGGTGGCCCAAGGGAAGGAGGGGGTGCGGGCCAAAAGAGGGCAGGGTGAGAGGTGGTGCTAGGGCACCAAGGCCCGGCTATGAATAAGAGAGAAAAGAGAGAGGGCTAGGAGAGGGGGTAGATGGTGAGTATGGTGGAGATCAAGTGATGACAAGGGTTACACAATTTTGCCATATTTTGAAAAAGAGAAATAAGGTGGGATGGGAAAGGTGGTGATAAGGGTGATGGTGCCAACTTGTCATTTGAGAGACAAAAAAGTTATGGGAAGGAGAGGGTGCATGGTGGTGTTGAGCAAAGGTGTTGGTCCAAAATTTGGTGTGGAAAGATTTTGAATGAACTCCTTTGGAAAGGAGATGGGAGAAAATATATTATTTATTTAAAACTATCAAAAGATCATGTTGGTCCAACAAGGTTTGAAAATTTTAAGACAAGGTGAGAGGAAGATGGTGATGATTTTGGTGAGGTGAAGATGAGATAAAGGGAGATGTAGGTGTAGATAAAAAGATAATTGTTGGAATCTCTTCACATGTCTAAGGCAAATTTTGAATGACCAATATTTGAATTTTTAGAGAGATGCAAGGTAGTACTTTGATTTTAAAAGTAAACTAGTAGAAGTTTATGCACAACTATGCATGGTAGATCTTCTTTATTTGATTTTAAAAGGTGCAAGGATGGCACATATACCATAGCCATGCATTTAAAAGAAAGAATAAAATAAATACTTCTTTAGAAAGCATTATTGGCTTGAAAACAATGGGGTGGTAAAATATTATCCACAATCCCTCTTGTTATTTGAAGAAAATATTTGAAGAGATTCAAATAAAACTAGAAGTGGTTTTTGTGATTAAAACTAGAGAAGGAAATAAATAAGGTTGTGGGAATTTTGTAAGGGAAAGGAAAATTTAATTTTGGGAAAAGTGATCCCAAGGGTAGATGGTGGGTACACAATGTACCCATCATTCCCACTCTTGTTTTTGTGAAAGTTAAACCTAGAATAACTAAAAGCAAGAGGTAAAATTTGAAGATGGGATCTAGTGGTGCAACATAGGATAGGGCATAAGATGAAGTTAAATAAATGTGTTGCAAAGGTAAAATGGGACATGCAAGACGTGGAAGTTGTAGAGGGTGCTGCATAGATGAGATCCATGCATTGAGGTCACCAATAACAGTTGTGGGTGCTTAGATATCAACTGCCAAAGTTTGAACATTTTAAGCCTGCCAAAAACAGATTTTGACTTGGCCTCAAAACCGACAAGGATAAATGAGTATAAGAGGGATTTGGTTCAAGGCAAGGACATGGTTGGGAAGTGCTCATGGCAAGGTAGATTTAGGACCAGGTGCATTGGCTTAGATGGCAAGAGGTAGCTTAATCCAGGGGTTCCAAAATGGGACCTGATAACAGTTTTAGGACTTAGCCAGATTTGCGAGGTCCTATGGTTTTGTGACTAGGATAAGGGAGAAGGATATATTAAGGAGTGGATGATATTCAAACTTGAATTGAAAAATAGGGTGAGCTAAAGTGTATTACAGAGATGATCCCAAGATAGGTGCATTCAGGGTTCCATAGATGGGAAGGTTTTAGTTAATGCGTTGCTAGTTGGTTTTCACCTAGGAGGTTTATGTGGTGGAGTAACTCAAGACAATTTAACTCAACCAACAGACGAGGGCAAATTCATCTACAAGCAAAATTAACAAGCAATTCATATCAACAAGCAGATCAAGGCAATTCATCTATAAACAGAACAAGGCAATTCATCTTATCAAACAGATCAAGGAAATTCATCTACTAAGCCTATAGAAAAAGTTTTTTTTCCCCCTAATTTTTGCAATGAGGACAACAAATCAAGGTTGCAAAAGTTGGGGTGTTACAATGCCCTTAGAGGAGAGTGAATAGAAGCGGGCTATAGATTAAGACCGATGTAACGCCCCGGAACCGGTACCATGAGGATCCCAGCGAACCCGCCGAAATCCGCACGATATCGATTCAGAGACGCCCTCCGACACGACATGCGCGACGAATCACACACGTGATGCCAGAGGGATTAACACGAGCGGTAACATTACAACAGGATTACAATAGAGCCCACAAGGTACATATATTACAACAACGACTCCAACGAGTCAAGATACAAATATACAGTACAAAGATCTGAATCATACAGAAGATCGAATACGTCCGAGTACGGACAAGATACAAATTGGACTAAGAGTCCTGAAGATAACCGAGTGGCGTCCATAACCCTGCCCAGTGCCAAGCCGGAAGGGTAACCTTGCTAACGTCGTCTTCATCGAACATATCTTCATACCTGCCCGGTTAAGTCCCGTAGAAGCGACAATAAGTACGGGTTCGTACTTAACAAGACTTCAAGACGTATAAGCATTCGTCAACCAGTCGTCCTTTGTACTTGAGGCACGCAGGGGACTTAGAGGACGCAAGAGGAACGTCATAGGTAATATGGTGGGGTTAAGCGGCAGCGCGAAAGCACTAAAAACCTATAGAGACACTCTACAACATTCGTCTACTCAGAGAAGATGAGAGAGCGCATAAACTAACAGTTCTATACTCTGCAAACATAACACAACCGATGCGTTCCCCCTTCGCAAAGAGGTACTTACAAAGGCACTCACACGATTGTCAAATTTTAACCAGTTATTATTTAAGTTATTCTATCTTACTATGCAAGTTAATAGCATTGAAACAACATGTGTAAGTTGTCTATGGTCGAGTCATACAGCTCCAAGTCGTCCATAACCGCGGACGCGACTTATCGATAAGATTGTAACCTCGCGAGGGTGCCCAAATGTGCCCACACGCACGCTCAACCCACTTACGACAGGTGGATATCACGACACGCACTCTCCTTCACTACAACAATGTCCAGGAAGCCACCTAACTAAGTTAACCCGTGTCGAAGTCCGGCCGTGCTCCGAAGCGGACTTAGCTGTTTGCGTCTACGGCTTTCGGATGAAAACAGTGCCCGCAGGGTGAATCCATCTTCAGCAATACGTACCGCGCCTACGAGTGTGCAAGAGACAACGGGGTTACAAGGCACACGGCTTCCCCAAAAGTAACATCATATCATCTGACCACAAAGAAACATGCTTGCACGCCCGGGAGAAACAAACAAACATTCAAACTAGTTGTGGCCACTAGACAAAGCTGTAGATTCCGGCAGTGGTCGAGGGAGACCCGGTAAGCATACCCACGTGTGGTTAGAGCGCTCGGTCTCGGAACAGATAACAAGAACTCGGGGTCCTAAGATATTTAGGAAACACAAGTGAGCCGTCACAAAACAAGCAGCTGACCCACCGATGCCTCCGCTAAACAAATGTCAACAACTAAAGTAACCATGATTCTTCCCAACATATAACCCGATAAGATAAAGTAACGGTAACGAGGTAAAACAGCACTAGCATGCACTAGGACTCGCAAGGCAGACCCGATAACCAAACAATAGCTGTAGGAGGTGGTGGTGGCAATATGGGCTGCTTGAGGTAACAAGTGGAAAGGACACGTGACAAGAACGCAACTTAAGGATAGCATGAGGGAGAAGGCAAAATAAAATAGGTGAGCGACTCCTGCAGGGACAGGAGTATAAGGGAAATGCTTGCCTGTTAAAGCTTGCCGAGGAACATCCGGAGAACTTGGCGTATCTCAGCGCACCACTTCGTGATCCTATCCGGGAAGCAAATGCTGGAACACACATCGGATGCAAATCTTACTACTACGGCAGAAGAATGGCATGCTCATGATATGGTACGCATGCATGACATGGCAAACATGATGCGGCGATGCAACTTATATCCAATTTAAACGGAATCGGAATTACGACAAACAATTATTATGTTCAAGTTATTTTTCTACCCGCATATTAAATGTTATTAGCATGGCAAGACAAGGCATAGGTGCGCTACACAAAATTAAATGGAACCGGGATGAAATATTAATCCCGCATAATTCCATATTTAATATTAGGTGATTCACTATTTACCCGGAACAACCACATATGCGATGCACAAGATGATATGCGATGCACACATAACGATATGATAAATGCAACTAGTTAAATAACATTTAGAAAATAGGCTCATGGTCGAGATCTCACGGTATCGGAACATAGGTGGTCGCCGGATTCAGGTTCGGGGAGGAAGAAGATGAAACGGGGTCTCGATCTTCGAATCCGTGAAGGAGAACTTGGGGTCCGTCTTCGTTGTCGGTGGCGGACATGAATCGATGCCGGCGGTCCTCAGAATGACGTTGGGATCCTTCGATTGGTGATGAAGTGGCGAACTTGACAACACAAAAGGAAGGAGACCTTGGCGGCGACACGAGTTCGTTGCGTTCGGTGGCCGGAGTGAACTCGTAGCACCTTCCCGCAGTAGCTATCGTTGCAGTACCACACCACCACAAGCATCGCAGCAACAACAATATCATCACCATTAGACCACGCTGCAGCACCACACCGTATCACCACCAAAACCATCTTCACATCAACATACCACAGTAGCACATGGTCACCACCTAGCAGCGCCGGCATCGGGTAACACAAAGACAAGCAGAGGGCGCACGCTCGTGCGTGCACGCAGAGAGGAACACAGAGCCGTGGCGCTGGTTTCTGGCGAAGCGGGAGGCACGCGAAACCTGGTGGCTGCGCGCGGACGAGACGAGCGGGGCCGGCCTTGGGCGCGAGGTGACGAGCTCGAGCAGAGGAAGGAGCAACGCTCGCGGCGGGGAGGATCTGGCGGCTGGCGGCCGGCGGCCTGCAGGCGCGACGTGGGGAGGACCTCGCGGTGGGGGCGCAGCGATGCAGAGGAGGTGCCGCGGGGCGGCGTCGTCCGGCAAGGAGAAGGAGCTCGAGCCGCGCGGGACTTGGTGGCGGCGGCCGGCGTTGTCAGGTGGCGAGGCACGCGTGGCCGGAGGGTGGAGTCGTGGAGAGGCGCTCGGAGAAGAGCGAGGGGAGGCGCAGGAGTTGGGGCGGACCGAGGGACCGAGCGTCTCCTCGCGTGCGGGTCGCGAGCAGAGGGGAGAGACGGGATCGGGGTCGATCAGATGAGGTGGGAGGACCCGAACGTGAAAAAGAAAAGTTGAGGGGGAAAAGAGAGAGCCGACGGCGGGGAGGTGGAGTGCAAAATGGCCAAGGGTGGCCGGTTAGGGTTTCCCTGGTGGGCTAGGTTGGGCAGGGAAAGGGGTGCCGGCTGGGCTTTGCCTTGGCCTGGCCGGTGGGAGGTCTGCCTCCCTTTTTTTTGTTTAAAAACTGTTTGCTTTTATATTTTTCTGTTTTGTTTTGAAACCATTTTTAAACAGTTTTATACACGAAAATAATTAGAGAAAATATGTTTTAATTTGAGACAAAGATATGAAGAATAATTTAGCAACCAAAATAAGGTTTAATAAAATAATTTTGGGGTTCAAAATATGTATGATGCCATGATGATGCAAAAAGAAAAGGAACAAACAAATCTAATAGGGGTTTTTCCGGGGCCGTTACAACCGAGCTGCAACACATGCTCCTAAGAACAGTATGAGAATGCATGTATGGATTGTTTTTTTAAGGAATTTTATTATGATTTTTATCTAATGCAAACTCCTCTATTTTATTAGTCAGGGGTAATCTCGCCCAAAACTTCTCTAGCTTTGTCTCCAGGCGCGCGTTCTTTAGTATTTGTGTCAAAAACTATATGACATATATTTAGGAATGGAGGGAGTATTAGTCTGCCTCATAACCAAATGTTTAGTGGTACAAATATAAAAGGTGTTTTTGGGAGAAGAACAAACAAAATGGATGTTGTATATGCTATAAAAATACTTCATAATTAGATTAACCAAATATCTCTTTAGGCTCTTGATGAGGCAACTTGGAACCTCTTTCTCTCATTCTAACCTTAGTTTAAGAAGGGGAAGGAGAAGAGATGAGAAAGGGTGACACCGCATTAGGCGTCGCCTCGAGGGCAACCACGTCACTCGGGGACACGCCACCACACCGGGATGACACTTGCTACGTTGGGAGTGCGCCGATACACCGTCGGGAATAAGCTGCCACACCAAGAGCGACACCGCCTAGTACGGACGTTGCATGAAGCCGCCATTTCCACGAATGGACCATCGCCATCATCATGAGATTAACCCCTAGGCGTGACACAGCGGTTTCAAACAAAGAGGGGGAGGCATGAAGTCAATTTTGTCGGAGAAGGAAGGAGTGTCTTGGTCCCTATAAGTAACCTTCCAGATGGAGGTGCCACTAAATTAATTATTGTTTGGATGTACTGATAACACTAGATGTGTGTTGCAGTAAATCAAGTATATAGCCCAACGGAAGGAGGACTTACTTCTGGACGGACTGGTGGACGGGCAATGGTCCACTCAGGATGAGATTCCCTAGACTTCTTAGCTGTTGTGAGTCCCCGTTCATCACCGTCGATGGGGCGAGGGTGCTTGCCGGGGTGCCAGGGGAATGGCGCCTCCGCTTCCGACGTCAATCTGGTCTGGCAGAGAGGGTCGAGTGGGACAATCTTTGCAGGGAAGTACAGGGGCTTCCCACTGACCAGGCGGACGATGAGGTGTCATGGGCCTTAGAACCATCTGGCGCTTTCACGACTAGCTCGGTCTATGTACGTATGGCACAAGGGGCGGTCACCGCATCGTTCAAGGATGTTTGGCGGACCAGAGTGCCACCTAAGATCAAGGTGTTCCTCTGGCAACTGATTAGGGGGCGGCTGCCCTCGGCGGAGCAGCTGCTCAAGCGACACGGCCCTTCAAATGGTTTGTGTGCGCTTTGCGGAGCCTGGGAGGACTGCAATCACATTTTCTTCACCTGCCCAACCGCGAGACTGATGTGGGCCAAGGTGAGGGATCTTCTTTCGTGCAATTGGAACCCAACGGGGGCCGGGGATTTCATTGCACTTGCTCAGGGCTTGAGCAACCCCCTTCGTAGACTGGCTTGGTTCACGTTCGCGGCGCAATGCTTGACGCTTTGGAACATACGCAATAAGCTAGCTATAGAGGGAAAGATGATCGGCAACCCGGCTGACGTGTTCTACCAAATGTCTATTCATATGCAGTGTTGGAGGGTTCTGGTCAGACAGAGGGACAAGGACTTACTGGACCAGGAGGCTCTACGCGCGGACGCGGTCTGAGAGGACATGAGGTCTACATCTACACCTTGAGCGGCTACATGGAGCGTTCACGTTATCAGGAGATCCTTGGTGTGGTTTAGGTCATGTCATGAGGAGTTGGGGCTCTGTATGAACTTGTATGCGAACTTATATTCCTATGTGTGTGGGTGACGGTGTGTTGTATCGAAACTATCACTTGTGTGGCTTTATCTATAAAGCTGGGCCGATGGGCCTTCTATTTAAAGTATATAGCCCAACAGATAAAATTCACGTTAATTTCTCTAGACAATTATATAAAACATGATGGACACAATTTTGACCCTTAAGAGTGAAGTGCAGTGGTGATCATTTAACTTGTTGCAATAGTAATCCTCAAACTTAGAACCCGCCTTGCTAGAGGAAAGCGAAATTTGACAAAGAGATGAGACTTTCTTTAAATTATAATGTTCATCCAAGGAAAGCCTCATCTCTTTGAGCGCGCCACATCATCGAAAACACTTACAGTTCAGATCACATGTAAGAGCATCTCCAGTCGCGTCACCCAAACCGTTCCTCAAATCGCGCCGGATTTAGCGTTTGGGGGACGTGTTTTGTTCGTGCCGCCTTTGGGGGACGTCGCTCCCCAGCCGTGTCCCCCAAACGCCGCCCCCAAATGAATATTGGTGCACGAAAATAAAGGTTTTCATTCAATTTTGATTATATATTACAAAGTTTGAATGAAAACGGCTAGATTTCATCTAAACCTAGACTACTGACCGCCCGGCGGTGCGTTCGACGGCCCCGCCCGGCGTAGCCTCCCCTACGGCGCAGCTCTCGCCGCGCGCGCCTCCTCTCCTTGCGTTCGGCGGTGGCCGGACGGTGCCGCTCCCGCCGCGCGTCCTCCTCCGCCCTCCCTCGCCGGGCCGCCCGGAGGGAGAGCTCGACGGCGCGACGAACTGCGCCTCTTCGCGGGCACGGGCGTCGTCCTGGAGCTTCTTCTCCGACTCGAAGGACTCGACGAGCGCGCGTTGCTGATCGGCCATCTCGTCCGGGTGCGGCCCGTCGTCGTCGGACCACTCGAACTCGTCGTCATTGATGGCGTGTATTTCACACGTTCGTTGGGCAACCCCAAGAGGAAGGTATGATGCGCACAGCAGCAAGTTTTCCCTCAGAAAGAAACCAAGGTTTATCGAACCAGGAGGAGCCAAGAAGCACGTTGAAGGTTGATGGCGGCGGGATGTAGTGCGGCGCAACACCGGAGATTCCGGCGCCAACGTGGAACCCGCACAACACAACCAAAGTACTTTGCCCCAACGAAACGAAGTGAGGTTGTCAATCTCACCGGCTTGCTCGTAACAAAGGATTAACCGTATTGTGTGGAAGATGATTGTTTGCGAGAGAAAACGAGTAAAAACAAGTATTGCAGCAGATTTGTATTTCGAGTATTAAAGAATGGACCGGGGTCCACGGTTCACTAGAGGTGTCTCTCCTATAAGATAAAAGCATGTTGGGTGAACAAATTACGGTCGGGCAATTGACAAATAGAGAGGGCATAACAATGCACATACATGACATGATAAGTATAGTGAGATTTAATTGGGCATTACGACAAAGTACATAGACCGCCATCCAACCGCATCTATGCCTAAAAAGTCCACCTTCGAGGTTATCATCCGAACCCCTCCGGTATTAAGTTGCTAAACAACGAGACAATTGCATTAAGTATGGTGCGTAATGTAATCAACAACTACATCCTCGGACATAGCGCCAATGTTTTATCCCTAGTGGCAACAAGCACAACACAACCTTAGAACTTTCGTCCATCGTCCCAGTGTCAATGCAGGCATGAACCCACTATCGAGCATAAGTACTCCCTCTTGGAGTTAAAAGTAAAAACTTGGCCAGAGCCTCTACTAGTAACGGAGAGCATGCAAGATCATAAACAACACATGTATAATAACTTGATAATTAACATGACATAGTATTCTCTATCCATCGGATCCCGATAAACACAACATATAGAATTACAGATAGATGATCTTGATCATGTTAGGCAGCTCACAAGATCCGACAATGATAGCACAATGGGGAGAAGACAACCATCTAGCTACTGCTATGGACCCATAGTCCAGGGGTAGACTACTCACTCATCACTCCGGAGGCGACCATGGCGGTGTAGAGTCCTCCGGGAGATGATTCCCCTCTCCGGCAGGGTGCCGGAGGCGATCTCCTGGATCCCCCGAGATGGGATCGGCGGCGACGGCGTCTCTGGAAGGTTTTCCGTATCGTGGCTCTCGGTGCGGGGGTTTCGTCACGGAGGCTTTAAGTAGGCGGAAGGGCAAGTCAAGAGGCGGCACGGGGGCCCACACCATAGGCCGGCGCGGCCGGGGGTGGGGCCACGCCGCCCTAGGGTTTGGCCACCCCGTGGCCCCTCTTCGTCTCGTCTTCGGACTTCCGGAAGCTTCGTGGAAAAATAGGCCCCCGGGATTTGATTTCGTCCAATTCCGAGAATATTTCCTTACTAGGATTTCGAAACCAAAAACAACAGAAAACGACAGAATCGGCACTTCGGCATCTTGTTAATAGGTTAGTTCCGGAAAATGCACAAATATGACATAAAGTGTGCATAAAACATGTAGGTATCATCAATAATATGGCATAGAACATAAGAAATTATCGATACGTCGGAGACGTATCAAGCATCCCCAAGCTTAGTTCTGCTCGTCCCGAGCAGAGGTAAAACGATAACAAAGATAATTTCTGAAGTGATATGCCATCATAACCTTGATCATACTATTTGTAAACATATGTAGTGGATGCAACGATCATAACAATGGTGATGACATGAGTAAACAGGTGAATCATAAAGCAAAGACTTTTCATGAATAGTACTTCAAGACAAGCATCAATAAGTCTTGCATAAGAGTTAACTCATAAAGCAATAAATCAAAGTAAAGGTATTGAAGCAACACAAAGGAAGATTAAGTTTCAGCGGTTGCTTTCAACTTGTAACATGTATATCTCATGGATAATAGTCAACATAGAGTAATATAACAAGTACAATATGCAAGTATGTAGGAATCAATGCACGGTTCACACAAGTGTTTGCTTCTTGAGGTGGAGAGAAATAGGTGAACCGACTCAACATAAAAGTAAAAGAATGGTCCTTCAAAGAGGAAAGCATCGATTGCTATATTTGTGCTAGAGCTTTTATTTTGAAAACATGAAACAATTTTGTCAACGGTAGTAATAAAGCATATGAGTTATGAAAGTTATATCTTACAAGTTGCAAGTCTCATGCATAGTATGCTAATAGTGCCCGCACCTTGTCCTAATTAACTTGGACTACCGGATCTTTGCAATGCACATGTTTTGACCAAGTGTCACAATGGGGTACCTCCATGCCGCCTGTACAAAGGTCTAAGGAGAAAGCTCGCATTTTGGATTTCTCGCTTTTGATTATTCTCAACTTAGACATCCATACCGGGACAACATGGACAACGGATAATGGACTCCTCTTTTATGCATAAGCATGTGGCAACAATTATTATTCTCATATGAGATTGAGGATATGTGTCCAAACTGAAACTTCCACCATGAATCATGGCTTTAGTTAGCGGCCCAAAGTTCTTCTCTAACAACATGCATGCTCCAACCATGAAGGTGGTAGATCTCTCTTGCTTCGGACAAGACGGACATGCATAGCAACTCACATGATATCCAACAAAGAATAGTTGATGGCGTCCCCGAAACATGGTTATCGCTCAACAAGCAACTTAATAAGAGATAAAGTGCATAAGTACATATTCAATACTACAATAGTTTTTAAGCTATTTGTCCCATGAGCTATATATTGCAAAGGTGAATGATGGAATTTTAAAGGTAGCACTCAAGCAATTTACTTTGGAATGGCGGATAAATACCATGTAGTAGGTAGGTATGGTGGACACAAATGGCATAGTGGTTGGCTCAAGTATTTGGGATGCATGAGAAGTATTCCCTCTCGATACAAGGTTTAGGCTAGCAAGGTTATTTGAAACAAACACAAGGATGAACGGTACAGCAAAACTCACATAAAAGACATATGGTAAACATTATAAGACTCCATACCGTCTTCCTTGTTGTTCAAAACTCAATACTAGATGTTATCTAGACTCTAGAGAAACCAAATATGCAAACCAAATTAGCAAGCTCTAAGTATTTCTTCATTAATGGGTGCAAAGTATATGATGCAAGAGCTTAAACATGAGCACAACAATTGCCAAGTATCAATTTATCCAAGACATTTTATAGTTACTACATGTAGCATTTTCCAATTCCAACCATATAACAATTTAACGAAGAAGAAACTTCGCCATGAATACTATGAGTAGAACCTAAGGACATATTTGTCCATATGCAACAGCGGAGCGTGTCTCTCTCCCATAAAGTGAATGCTAGGATCCATTTTATTCAAACAAAACAAAAACAAAAACAAACCGACGCTCCAAGCAAAGTACATAAGATGTGGCCGAATAAAAATATAGTTTCAGGGGAGGAACTCGATAATGTTGTTGATGAAGAAGGGGATGCCTTGGGCATCCCCAAGCTTAGACGCTTGAGTCTTCTTAATATATGCAGGGGTGAACCACCGGGCATCCCCAAGCTTAGAGCTTTCACTCTCCTTGATCATATTGCATCATACTCCTCTCTTGATCCTTGAAAACTTCCTCCACACCAAACTCGAAACAACTCATTAGAGGGTTAGTGCATAATAAAAATTCACATGTTCAGAGGTGACACAATCATTCTTAACACTTCTGGACATTGCATAAAGCTACTCGGACATTAATGGATCAAAGAAATTCATCCAACATAGCAAAAGAGGCAATGCGAAATAAAAGACAGAATCTGTCAAAACAGAACAGTCCGTAAAGATGGATTTTATTAGGCCACCGGACTTGCTCAAACGAAAATGCTCAAATTGAATGAAAGTTGCGTACATATCTGAGGATCACTCACGTAAATTGGCATAATTTTCTGAGTTACCTACGGAGAATTAGACCCAGATTCGTGACGGCAAAGAAATCTGTTTCACGCGAGTAATCCAAATCTAGTACTTACTTTTCTATCAAAGACTTTACTTGGCACAACAAAACATAAAACTAAGATAAGGAGAGGTTGCTACAGTAGTAAACAACTTCCAAGACACAAATATAAAATAAAGTACTGTAGGTAAAAACATGGGTTGTCTCCCATAAGCGCTTTTCTTTAACGCCTTTCAGCTAGGCGCAGAAAGTGTAACTCAAGTATTATCGAAGGGTGGTGCACCTACAGCGGGGTTTGGAGTTTTCTCAACCATGCATAGTATATTGGATACATATGTTTCAGCATCTCCCTTCTCATTAGTCTTGGGCTTGCTACTCTCATCGAACAAATTTTCAGGAACAAGCCAAGCATAGTTATGTTCTAGTGCATCATTCATAGCTAGGAGTTTACATGGTATTGGTGCTTTGATCTCCCCACCAGCATTAGCATTATTAGTGTACCTTATCCTAACCATATCCATTTTTTCAAGAAGGCTAACAAAATTAGTATGAGAACCAAGCATATTAAATTTAGCGAAGACTTTTCTAGCCTCTCTTGCTAGACCACCAAATTCTCTAAGAAGGGTTTCTAAAACAAAATCTTTCTTTTCCCCTCTTCCATATCACCAAGTGTAAGAAACATGTGTTGGATTATAGGATTGAGATTAACAAATTTAGTTTCCAACAGAGCGAACTAAAGCGAGCAGCGAGCAATTTCATAAGTGGGAGCAAGGTCTACCAAGTGTCTATCTTCAAAATCTTCAACGGTACTAACATGGGTGAAAAATTCTTCTATATTGTTCCTCCCAATTATAGACCCTTGTCCTACCGGTATGTTCTTTGTGGTAAAATTAAAAGGAAACATGATGAATTAAGTAAAGTAAATGCAAGTAACTAATTTTTTTTGTGTTTTTGATATGGCAAACAAAGTAGTAAATAAAATAAAGCAAGACAAAAACAAAGTAAAGAGATTGAGAAGTGGAGACTCCCCTTGCAGCGTGTCTTGATCTCCCCGGCAACGGCGCCAGAAAAAGAGCTGTTGACGTGGGAGTTGAAAATCTTTGTGGTGTAACTTTTCTTCGTTCCCGGCAACGGCGCCGTAAAAAGAGCTTGATGGCGTGTATTTCACACGTTCGTTGGGCAACCCCAAGAGGAAGGTATGATGCGCACAGCAGCAAGTTTTCCCTCGAAAGAAACCAAGGTTTATCGAACCGGGAGGAGCCAAGAAGCACGTTGAAGGTTGATGGCGGCGGGATGTAGTGCGGCGCAACACCGGAGATTCCGGCGCCAACGTGGAACCTGCACAACACAACCAAAGTACTTTGCCCCAACGAAACGGTGAGGTTGTCAATCTCACCTGGCTTGCTGTAACAAAGGATTAACCGTATTGTGTGGAAGATGATTGTTTGCAGAGAAAACGGTAAAAACAAGTATTGCGAGCGATTTGTATTTCGGTATTAAAGAATGGACCGGGGTCCACAGTTCACTAGAGGTGTCTCTCCCATAAGATAAAAGCATGTTGGGTGAACAAATTACGGTCGGGCAATTGACAAATAGAGAGGGCATAACAATGCACATACATGACATGATAAGTATAGTGAGATTTAATTGGGCATTACGACAAAGTACATAGACCGCCATCCAACCGCATCTATGCCTAAAAAGTCCACCTTCGGGTTATCATCCGAACCCCCTCCAGTATTAAGTTGCTAAACAACGGACAATTGCATTAAGTATGGTGCGTAATGTAATCAACAACTACATCCTCGGACATAGCGCCAATGTTTTATCCCTAGTGGCAACAAGCACAACACAACCTTAGAACTTTCTGTCACCGTCCCGGTGTCAATGCGGGCATGAACCCACTATCGAGCATAAGTACTCCCTCTTGGAGTTAAAAGTAAAAACTTGGCCAGAGCCTCTACTAGTAACGGAGAGCATGCAAGATCATAAACAACACATGTATAATAACTTGATAATTAACATGACATAGTATTCTCTATCCATCGGATCCCGACAAACACAAGATATAGAATTACAGATAGATGGTCTTGATCATGTTAGGCAGCTCACAAGATCCGACAATGATAGCACAATGGGGAGAAGACAACCATCTAGCTACTGCTATGGACCCATAGTCCAGGGGTAGACTACTCACTCATCACTCCGGAGGCGACCATGGCGGTGTAGAGTCCTCCCGGGAGATGATTCCCCTCTCCGGCGAGGGTGCCGGAGGCGATCTCTGGATCCCCCGAGATGGGATCGGCGGCGACGGCGTCTCGGAAGGTTTTCCGTATCGTGGCTCTCGGTGCGGGGGTTTCGTCACGGAGGCTTTAAGTAGGCGGAAGGGCAAGTCAAGAGGCGGCACGGGGGCCCACACCATAGGCCGGCGCGGCCGGGGGTGGGCCGCGCCGCCCTAGGGTTTGGCCACCCCGTGGCCCCTCTTCGTCTCCTCTTCGGACTTCTGGAAGCTTCGTGGAAATATAGGCCCCTGGGTTTTGATTTCGTCCAATTCCGCGAATATTTCTTTACTAGGATTTACGAAACCAAAAACAGCGAGAAAACGACAGCGGCACTTCGGCATCTTGTTAATAGGTTAGTTCCAGAAAATGCACAAATATGACATAAAGTGTGCATAAAACATGTAGGTATCATCAATAATATGGCATAGAACATAAGAAATTATCGATACGTCGGAGACGTATCAGTCATCGTCGTCCTCCACCTCGGTCTCCTCCGCCTCGGCCTCCTCCTCCTCCATTGGCGCCTCCTCCTCTACATCTGTTGGCGCCTCCATCATCGCCGCCGCCAACACGGCGTCCTCCGCCGCCAACTCGTCCGCCCGCCTCCCCCATAACGCCCTCGGCGCGCCTCCCGCCGATGACGCTCCTCCGTCGCCGGCCGCTGCCGGCGCTCGATCGACTCCCGCCGCCGGCGCTCTATCGACTCCCGCCGTTCACGGTACGAGCGCCTCCGCTCACCGCGCGGCGGCGCGGCGCTCGTCGGCCCACCGCTGCTCCATCTCCGCCGGTACCGGCACCGTCGCGCCTCCTCGTCTCGTCGAGGCGTCGGACACCGCAACGGTGGCGTCCGTCGCTCCGCCACGCGGCCTCGCCGGCAGCGGGGACATGGGCGCAGAACGCCGCGGATCCGCCGCTCGCGCCGCCTCCCGGCTGCCGGCGGGCCTGTCGTCGCATCGCCTCCCGCCGCTCGCGGCGGTGTGCACGCCATCGCTCTTCCCGGGCCGGCCGCCGAGGGGTCGGTGTCGACTCGCGTTCCCGGACCGTGCAAGTGGAGGGACGGCGGTGGAGGGAAGTGGCCGCCGCCGGGGCGGTTCGTCATTGCTACCGGTGGTGGAGGAGACGGCGGTGGAGCGACGAGGGCTGTGTTTGTTGCCGGCGGGGTGTGGTGGCTACCGTTGAGCCGGGAGACCTTGTATAGACGCCGGCGTCGGGAAGAAAGCGCGGGAACGAGGCGAGAAGAGGCGGGAAGATCGCGCGGGAACGGGCGGTGGCGTGCGAACGCCGGCGACGCGTGAGGCCGCGCAGCGACCGACGAGACGTCTCGCCCGCCCCTCCGTCGCCATTAAGGCAAAGATGCCGCCGTGTGTCACTGCGCGCGAATAACTTCCGTCGCGAGGTAGACGACGGTTAGGTTTAAATTAGCCGTGCCGCCGACGGGTCGGCCCCGCCACTCCCGCCTCGCTTGCGTTGTGTCCGGCGTCCCCGGAGCGTCCCCGTGGGACGGGGACGGGCTCGGGGCGCCGGACACCGTATCGGGCCGCGCCGGACAAAAATGGGCTTTGGGGGACGCGGCTGGAACGCATTTTCTGTCCGGCGCGCCCCAAATCCCTTTGGGCGACGGTTTGGGGGACGCGGCTGGAGATGCTCTAAACAAGTTATACAAGATAAAAGAGGCAGTTTCTAAATCGTGCTATCTCAACGAGAGATCCTGCATGAATGAAAGACAAAGTAGTCCATAAGACTTTGGTACGCCCTCCCGTCTAAATTAATTGTCGCAGGTGGGGAGTACATTTGTACTGAGCCGCCGGAGAAGTAAATTAAATCTGATGAGTTACTGAAAACCATCCTAAATATCAGAATGAAACGGAATCCTAAAGTTCGGATCCAAAATTTATCGGCACGTCTTAGCAGGAACGTTGTACGTTTGTCGTTTTGTGCAGCGAGGCTAGGCCTGACGGAGCAGTGCTGAAAAGAAAGAGAGGAGGAAGGTGGGGCAGTGGCAGGCGTGGTGATAAGGATCATCGCACCCGCACGTACGTTTTCGCAGCTGGACCGGTAGGACCAGCCAAGTCTTCCTTCTTTAATCCCAGCGACGGAACTTCCTCCTTCTCCTTCCCCTTGGAGCCTCGCCGGAACAAGCCCGACTAACAACAAATCCACCGGAGTTTCATACATTAAAATACCCAGGTTCTTCGTCCTTCTCCCTCCCTCCCTGCCTCCTGATGTCACCCGCTGCCTTTCTCCCAAATCTGCTCCAGACCACATACATGTACTGTGCGTGTGTGTTTCTGATGTGCGTGTACAATAACTGCCCTCCTCATGCCTGCTGCTGCTCTTTGCCTTCTTTTTATTCTTCTGCTTTGTTGGCTTGTGGCTTCGAGAGTAGACGAGACGAGACGGTAGAGGGAGGGAGACGCAAATGCTTTGCTCAGGTGGGCTTCTAGGGGCACGGTTTCTTCTTGCTCTTCTTGTGTGATCCTTGTAGGCGGTTCCTGATCTGCCGTGCAGGAACCAAGAACTGCGCGCTCATACGATTCTTTCAGTTTCCTGTGCTTCTAGTTCTTCGCTTCATGGATTATCGTCATACCGCCTTATTTACCCATCACAGCATTGCCGCATAGCCCGCACTACGGCCGGTTTTGCTTCAAGGTTGGAGTTGATAATGCCGGCGGATTAAGTGTTGATTTGGGGAAGAACTCTGCGAATTTTCCTCATGTTTGGACAACGGCTCTTGGTGCTGGGAAGAACTCAGCTGTGTGTGTGTCCCATCCTTCAATTGTTCCTTCTTTTTCTGTTCTTCTCAACTTTTCATCTGATGAGCAGTACAGCGAGCAGAATAGTTCCTTTCCCTTTTGTTCTCTCTCTCCCTGCTGCACTTTTCGGATGCTTTTGTTGTGATTCTCAAAACAAAAAGTTCCGAATCTTTGAAATTAGCTTCAGGCCCAAATGATGGCTGCTAGAACTTGCAGTGGCAACCTGCCTTTTCCTTTCTTTGCTACCACTCTTTCCGTTCCACTGCTGGTCAGCTTTTCTCCCTTCCTTGAGCTACACTGCTAGTACACAATAAAGAACGCCTCTTCTTTTTTTATCATGCTATCTTCTGTTGCTCAAAATTAAGTTGCAGTTTGGGTACTATTTTAATACCTAACACTTATTTTAGCTTTAAAAACCTTGGACTATTAAAAAATTAGTTCTATGCATATTTGTTATGTCCTTTCTAGAGGTTTTCTACAGAATTCATGCTCATGTCTGGTCTTGGCGTCAGATTTCCTTTTTCTGTATTACCAGTTCTAGTTACATCTACCTGCTATGATGCTGGATTATCCCAAGGTAGTATATGATGTTTTTTTTAACTTGAGGATTCTTCCATCGATGTATTAGGAGTAAAAGAAAATTCGTCTGTTAGTAGGTCAAATTATATTTTTGCCACATCATAATTTTTTTTTTTTTTGAAAACGAGGCTACATCATAATCTTATACAAACATAGTTTGTACAGTAGTTGACGTGCTACCACCAACATATTTGATTGATTGTGTCCTAGAAGTTTCTCGTCAAAACTCCAGTTTTATCTCGAAATATACAGGGCCGTTAGATGCAATCTTTTCATACTTACCATGTATGGTAGTACTCCACTTGGCTATCTGTCACTTGTTTTAAACTTTGAGCAAGTACATCTGCTACACCTATTATTAGTCGATACTTCCTAGATGAAGAACATGCTGTTTCTAGATGTACATTATCTAAAAGCATTTTACAGAGTAACTTTGCATTCATTTTTTCAGATTATGTTTCATCTGGTGGATTTTTCAGATTTTTAACTGTTAGATATTAATGATCTGTCTGTCATTATCAACATGTCGGCAATACAAACAAGCTGTTAGATCTATGGTTAAGATAGGTTAGTACTTAGTAGAGATTAGCTCCATGTTTGCAGTAATACTATCTCTACTGATAGAGTGCTTAAATCTGAAGATGTAGGATAAACATGGAGGAAATTAGGTAATTGTAGTGCTCAAGTCAAGATGCCCTTTCTTTCAAACTGCAACAAACAGAGTATCAGTACATGTTTGACCTTGTTTTAGGCTATGTTTAGGATTAAAGCTCAAGCGGCGATATAATTTCTTCAGATTTTATGCAAGCATTTCTGATTCACTTGTGTTCTGAGAATTAATTCAACTTTGTCTTCTGGAATGCCATGTTGATGTTTGATCTCCTGTCACTTCTTACATAGGATTATTCCATTAGAACAAATATTTGATTTGGAGTTCAAGAGCAAATAAAACAATGGAAATGGAAATGGCAGCGCCCTATGAACCCAAGAAGAACAGCGAAATTAGGATATTTGAGAGTTCAGACGATATGGCAACAGATCTGGCCGAGTACATTTCACAGGTTTCAGAAATTTCTGTGAAGGAAAGAGGATACTTCACTATTGCTCTATCTGGAGGGTATCTTGTCAATCTAATGCGGTAATCCTTTTCCACATCAACTCAATGATATTAACTATTATTTTAGGTTTGTTTCAGGGGAGCAATGAAAGTATTGTACCGCCCTATTCTGTACCTTAACTATATTTTCTTCTGACAGAAAACTCTGTGAAGCACCATACAGTAAGACCCTGGATTGGCCTAAATGGTATGTCTTCTGGGCTGATGAACGCGCTGTAGCAAAGAACCATGTGGAGAGTAACTATAAATTAACAAAGGAAGGATTTCTCTCGAAGGTATAACACTTACAGTAAACAATTAATACTTGCTACATTAAGTATTTCTAGGCACTTGTTTTCTGTTTCTTATGTAGTATCTGCCAGGTTATGCTCTTTAGGCAGATCATCAGGTGTTACTTAACATAGCAATATTAGTTTAGATGCTCCCCAAATGCTCTTATGCAAGTAAAATATTAGTGAGCTGGACAACTTTAGTTAGTCTTACTGTCGGTAGCCTAAAAATGGAGTGAAGGAGAATTTAGCAATTTTAAGCATAACAATATGACATTGAAACTTTGTTAGATCTTGAAACCTTTATTAATTTCTGATATTTTGGTGGTTACATACTAGCCATTGAAACTCAAGCTAGTCCCTCTTCATTTTGTTTGTGTCTTGCTACATGTACAATCTCGTCCCTCTTCATTATATGAAGATCAGGTCAGAGCAAAAGATACATTTTTAATAACCTAATAGTTTGGCCCCATATAGTTGCTACTTGTGAGCAAGATGTTCTGCTATAATAGTTAGCTCTTGAGATAAGATTCTGGAGAGGTGTACCTCTGTTGATCTCAGTTATGCTTGCATTCATGTCTGGTACTTTGTCTTTAAGCGTCTTATACCAAGTCACTTCTTATCTTTGACCAAATCATTTCGGGTCATCAGATACTTCCATCAGATACTGTGCTTAAATCTTGTACTGCAATCTATTTAGTAATGATATACACTTTGTTCCAAGTATGATGTCTTCTTTACACAACGGTTTCATGGCATAGCTTGTGTTAACTATTACACTACTGATCCAATCATTTGACTTGCATATAATCTGTATTGACAAAGGTATTCGAGGCCTATATTTTGGTTTGACTTAAGATGTAGTCTTGTTTGTTCAGGTCATGGGAATTACTTTTCTAGAGAAGTGTTAAGACATATTGAGGCTATCTACTAACTGCTCTAGTTTTTCGAACTACTCTAGGAGTGCTGCCTACCACATCTTTGCATATCTTGTAATCATTATCTTCAGTTTTTTTTTTGACGAAAATATTCCAAGTGTGTGTCTTATTGGGACAGGAACACCAATTCTTATATCAGTTGCATCAATTATTGTGGGGCTTGGTTTGGTCGTCCTGCACTAGCAACAGTGAGTTTGAGGAACTTGCAGAGAAGTTTATTTTGCCGAATAACTTACAGCATGGTTTTAGATTCCATAATATAATTTTTTGTTGTCCCATCATACGTTGCATTTTTATATCCCTGGAGACCTAAACAGGGACATTTAGTTCATTGCATATCAAAGCTTTCACAAAGTTGACACGCAAGTTTAAAAAAAATACAAAGTTGGCGCTTACATTGTTACTGTTCTACTTATGTATCTATTTTTTTTTTAAATCTCAAACATGGATCTAACTGTGTATCATTCGGTTTAAAAGGAAGATACCAAGAGCACATGATTATACAGGCAAATAAGATGGCCGCGACTAGAAAAGAAAAAACAAAAAGAACCAGCACTAAACACAAACAAAACAAAAAGTCCCTGCTCAACAAGCTGCAAAAATTTATAAAGCCACCGAAGGTTGTCTGACGTGCTATTTATAAACCTGTTCCATTTATTTGGCAGGAGCTGATTTATGATGCACATTAAATAAATATGTACGAAAACTGAAATACAGTATTATAACAACAATAGTACAACTTATTTGTACTATAACTGTACCACCCAGACCCATTTTCAATTATAAAGATGCACATTATAGCACCCACTTGCGATAAGCTAACGCTAATTTCATAGAGGTGTGTTGCACGAATCTGCATTTCTCTGTGTTGTGTAGACAACTAGAAGCATTCAATTTTGATATCCTCTGGTTTTATATTAAGTATGTGGATTCTTGATTTTATTCTTTTTTTTACTTCAAATGATTACAGGAAGTGTTATCTAGCTCTTGGTGTGAATTGTGTTATCACATAGTCGTCGTAAACTATTATAGCTCTCGTTGGTGTTGTTTGAGTTAATCATCAGTCTTGTCTGAATGTTTTTTAGGTGCCCATCCTTAACTGTCATGTCTACTCCATCAATGACCATGCCACGGTAGAGGATGCAGCAACGGACTATGAATTTGCTATCCGGCAGTTGGTCAAGATTCGGACAATTGGAGTGTCAGAGAGCAATGACTGCCCCAAGTTCGACCTCATTCTTCTCGGAATCGGTTCTGATGGACATGTAGCCTCACTGTTCCCTAAACATCCAGCCCTCGAGCTGAAAGATGACTGGGTCACCTACATTACCGACTCCCCAGAGCCTCCACCAGAAAGGATTACCTTCACTCTTCCTGTGATTAACTCGGCATCAAACATCGCTATAGTCGCCACTGGGGAAGACAAGGCAAAGGCTCTGCATTTTGCAATTTCTGACAGTTATGAGGGTCCAGATGCATTGTCGATACCTGCTAGAATGGTTCAGCCAACAGACGGCAAGTTGGTGTGGTTTCTGGACGAGGCGGCTGCCTCATCTCTCATGGCTAAGAGCAATGATTTTGACCATCCGGGGTTCTAACGCAAACCTTTTTTGCTGCAAGTAAAGCTGACGTATTTTGATGGAAGAAGTTTTCCTTCTCGATACATGTAGCCTAGGCACTAGTTTTCTGCGCTATCTAGTCCTGAGAACTGAGAAGTCAAAATAATAGCATTTCGTGAGTTGTTGGGGATGGTCAAGAGCGATGCAATGTGTACTTTGTGCGGCGAACTCAGAGATAAGAGTTTGTGAGTGTAACTGAGTTCCAGCCATGGTATTATCTAGTGCGCACTATGTTCCATTCTAGTTGAAATTAGATTGTTCTGTAGTGATTATTTTGTGCAGTACCATAATTAAAATTAAGCATTGTTCATGTTTGTTTGAAAAAAATGATCTGAAGAATGAATTCTCTGGAATGATCATTGCTTCATGAGTGCTCCTTTGACATTCCAGCTGTTTTGGAATAGTTTGGACAAATGGATGGCTTGATGATGTTTTTCTATTGTCAACTGTTCTGTTCGTATGAATGAGGAGTTCATTTCAGTAGATTTGCAAGGGGTTCCTTCTTCTAAAAGAAGACACAAAGCAACTTTGAGCCTAAGACCGGGTTGCGGGATGGGTATGGTTCCACTGAAGAGCCGACACAATTCTTGATATTTGGTATTTGGTTGTTTAGGTTGCTCACCACATACCGACACAATTCAATATCCCAACTCTCATCGTATAAGTACTGCCGGTCCTTACATATAATTATGTGTAGATGTATTTCAGTTTTGACACAATATTTGCTTTAGCTCGCTCTGTTACTCCTTTCGAGAAAGAATCCCCCATCAGGCAGCTCACGGAGATGGGCCGTTTAGTGGACTCGTCTGGGCTGGATGAGGAGGGATGAGCATCTAGGTACTGCCTGGAGCAGCAGTGGGGGAGGCCTGTTTGCCGACCAGGTCGGCGACGGCGCGGGGTTCGCACCACACACCCTGTGTGGCTGCGGTGGCTAGCTGGGCCGCGGCCCACGAAAAGGTAATTCTCGTTTTTCTTTTCTCGTTTCGTTTCGTTTTCTTTTTCTGCTGTTTCTTTTTTTTACTTTCCATAATCCGGGTTTTTTTCGGAAAAATTATATTTTTCACAAACATGAACATTTTTAAAATACGAATATTCTTAAAAATATATTTTAAAAAAAATTAGAACAATTCTCAAATTTGAACGATTTTTAAGTTTGAACAACTTTCAAGTTTGAACGATTTTTAATTTTGAATAGTTATTTAAATATGAACGATTTTTAAGTTTGAACGATTTTCAAATTTATACATTTTTAAAATTGAATTTTTTTAAAGTTAAATATTTCCAAATCTGAACATTTTTAAAAAAGATAAAACATTTTTTTAGTTTTGAACATTTTTAAAAAATTAAGAAACAAAAAAAACCAGAAAACAGAAAAAGAAAATTTTCGAAATGGACCGACCAGGCCGGCCCATACCGCGCGCGCGGGGTGTACGGCGCGCGGTAACTGCCGACCTGGTCGGCATATAGGGTACTCTTTACTCATACCATGGTATGTCATCTCTTGTGACCTTGTCACATGCTTGCAAGCTAATTAGACGACTTTCACCGAGAGGGCCCAGAGTATATCTATCCGTCATCGGGATGGACAAATCCCACTCTTGATCCATATGCATAAACTCATACTTTTCAAATACTCAATCCCATCTTTATAACCACTCATTTACGCAGTGGCGTTTGATTTAATCAAAGTACCCTTCCGGTGTAAGTGATTTACATGATCTCATGGTCGAAGGACTAGGTTACGATGTATCGAAAGCTTATAGCTAGATGAACTGAATGACTTGATCTTATGGTACGCTTATTTGGGTGTGTGTCCATTATATCTTTCACCCAATGACATAACCTTGTTATTAACAACATCAAATGTTCATGATCAGGAAACCATGTTCATCTATTAATCAACAAGCTAGTTTTACAAGAGGATTACTAGGGACTCTTTTCTGTTTATATAACACACATGTATTAATGTTTTCGGTTAATATAATTATAGCATGGGATGCAAACATTAATCATAAACACAAAGATATAATAATAACCATTTTATTATTGCCTCTTGGGCATATCTCCAACAGTGGGGCCTCATTACCAAAATGGAGGAGGACTATAGGCCCCAATGGTGCGGAGGTATCTGGGCCGTTAAAGGCTATGTTAATAGTTCTTTCCTCTATGCAATTGACTTTGGGCATGATACTAAAAAAATATAATATCCCAGGTTTAGAGGCTACAAAATGAGAGAACACCAAAGTGTGCATTGCATTCATGCATACAAAATCCGAAGAATTTCCGCGCTTTTAAATAAAACTTACCACAGTAACTGAAGTGTCACTTGACTTGCTGGAATTGAAGTAGATCATCAAGTCAAGCGCTATATACTTCACTGTGATCTTTGCTAAAACCTTATTTTGGGTAGACATAATTTGATCCATAGGTTGTATCAAAAGGAACTAGAATTATTACACAATACTTAAAATTTAGCAACTACCTTTGTGTGTAATTTAATTCACTTATAAATAAGGTAAACCACAGGGTCTAAATTGCATAAAATCCACACATTCTTATCTAAATCATAACTTATTAAATATATGGAATATCACAAAATTAAATTTGTTTACATTACGAGTTATAGTTCAAGCTATTTGAATAAAATTAACTATGAGTATTTTGAAACTCATATGATCATGCCTTGGTGAAATCAAACCCAACTTATCCAAAACTGAGGAATAACCTTCAACCTTGACCTTTTGACCAATATTATAATATAAATCCAATCAAATATGATATAGTGACTCATCCACAATAATAAAATCATCCACAAGATATTTAGTAACAAATGCCACTTGGCTATCCAAAAATAAATCATATGAGAGGATAATCTCTATGCCACATAGGATGAAAATATCTATATGACTTTCATCCCAAGCTTTGCCACCTCATGCTCAAAAGATTGCTATGGATGATGGCATGACAACCAAGTACCTTACTCATCAAACCAAAACAAGAGTTATCACCTATGTGTCATGATACTAGATCTTGCCCAAACCTATAAATAGAGCCACACCCTTCATCCTTTTACTCATCTAGTACCATGATACAAGGGATCAAACACATAGAGCCATTCCATGTGCATTAGCTAGGATCAAGATGAAGAAGCTAGGAGGTGGAGGCATACCACAAGATGCAGGTTTATCAGATTTCCTGAAGAACAAGCTACAGAAGATACCAAGGTAGAATTCTTAGGCAAACCATACAGTTACAAGATCTTATCATCATACTTTGAGTAGAGCCCTAGGATGTGTCAAGGTATTGAGAAGTGAGAGAAGTCATAATACTAACCATAGTCATGCCCATACAAGAATACTAGAGTAGTACTAATCCTAGTTGTTCAAGACAACCTTTAATCTTGGAGGTGAAAACCCTATTCCAGTAACAATACCTTAGTAAACCAATTCCATAATCATCACAACTTGGTAGTGATCATAAACCCTAAGAGTCTAGGAGGAGTGTTATGAGAGGAATAATAAAGAGAGATTAGTGAGGAATAAGTTGATCATATTTAATGCATGATCATGCTTTGTAGATATTCATGATAAGATAAATCTATGTGATAAGTAGATACCATCCATCACATAAAATGATAGGTAAAACTCTAGATCCCAATTTAGTTCCAATACATGTATCACTTGGGATTATAAGTAGAACCATACCATACCTCATGCCTATTTATACTTCAATTTAGTGAAGCTTATGCAAAACCCTAAACCCTTTCACATAGGATCCACTCCACATAAAATAGTAAGTCCTAACTTGTGTATCATGGATCACAAGTATAACCCAAGCCATATGTACCTAATGACTAAATGCCATTTGGTGAGTAGAGTGAGACCAATATTCAATTCTACTATGCTTTCCAAATATCTTGCTTAGTGAAACAAATGCAATAGTAGTTTATAAAATAGAATCATCACATAAATAGTTGATTTAACCATGAGGAATATAGGGTCTATCCTAAATAATTTAATCTTAAGCTAGTAAATGGAGGTTGGTGATTTTAGAGTCAATATCACCACTTTTCTTAAACCCTAAGAAACCATCATACACATAAAATCATGAACCAATCCCATTCCTTTACCATTTGTTAAACCCTAGCCATAATTAAATTATTTGTGAATAATCATTATTGTTTACCGCTAGCAAAATAATATACGTTCCCCATGCATAGGTTATAAAATTCAAATCACTTAAATGCATTTGATTCCTAAATTAGAAGGAACTAAAATAAAAACATGGGACCATGTCTATTTTCATTAAACCTCACACAATATCAATCTAATATTAAATTAAATATTTATTTAAAAAGCAACACTAGGCAGTAAGTAATAGTATTAAGTTATATTGATACTCAAATATTTTAGAGCCTGCAAAACATAACAGAATTCAAATTTGAATTCAAACAACAAAATAGAAAATTGAAAATATAAAACGGAAATTGAAAAGAGAAAAGAGAGGGAACTTACTTGTCCATGCCATAGACAGTCCAGCAGCAGCCCAAGACCCACGCCAACTCCACGGCCCAGTCCAGCCCACGCCTCGTATCGCTTCGTCGCTGGCGTGAAACAAAACGAGGGCGTCGTCTTCCTCCATGGCGTCGACAGCGCACCGACACGCCCCGTCCACCTCACCGTTGGAGATAGGGATGACCCTGGACACGACAGAAGCTTCGAGAACCCTCCTCTATATCTCTCGCGTCCGTCCTATCCTTTAGCGCCAAGATACGTGCCCTAGCACATCTCACCATCATCGACACATCTGAGCCACTACCGTCGGTGAAGTTACGGTAGAAACCTCGCCGAGCTCTATAAATATGTCTGGAGCTTCGTAGTGAAACCCTAAAACCACTCCATCGCTTCTTGTTCTCTCAGTCATCCTCAATCTCTCGCATTCTTCCATTCTCTGTCACCGGCGTCGATCAAGAACACGGCTGTAGGAGCCACCTCAGCCTCCGGTGCATGGTCGATGAGGTGCGCCTTGGCATGGAGATCATCTAGGAGGAGCCCAGCATCAAGGGAAGGTCGCGGCAACGCAAATTTGAAGATTCCCTTTTGCAGTATCTCGTCGGTAATGGTGAAATTGAGCTCGTCTCAGTCAGCAATCGTCGTCGCCGACCACGCCATCGTATTCAGGGTGAGTTTGCGCGTCTGAAGAGCCAACTCCCGCTTCCTAGCATGCATCCTAGCCTCGTTTTCCATTTTGGCCGTATCGCGCCGCCGCAGACGAGTTCACCGGCGATGCTCCGGTGACCATTGGGTGGTGGCGTTGACGCTCGCGTGCTTAGTATCGAACCCTGGTTCGAACGCGCCTAGTTAGGTTGTCTCTGGGGGTCCCTAGCGACTGTTCCATCTCTCGCCGGAGCGTCACCGGCGAGATCGACGTGGCACCGCCACCTCAGCATCTTTGACTGGTCTTCTGCCCACGTGGCAGTTGACTAGTCAAAGGACCCGCCTGTCTGTTTAGGTTTTAGATTTAATTTTAAAAACTAGTAAATTGCTGAAACTTTGCAGAAATAGATAAAATCCATTTTTTCTCAGAAAAATATAAATAATATATCAAAATTCTAGAAAAAATAAACTCTATTCAAATAAAATATAAAATAAAAATGTGTGTCAAAATAAAAATTCACTTATTTTTAACTTTATTAATTATGCCTTTCCATTTGTTTTGAATACAATTTGAAATCAATAATTAGTGAAGTTTCAAAATTAAATATTAGCTATTCAGAAAGTAAATAAAATGTTAAGGTTAATTTTCTTAATTATCTTTTCATTAACTCTAATATTAATAGTAATTCATAAACCCTAATTTGCAAATTACTATTTTCCATTTTCTTTAAATAATAGTAAAGCAACAAAATACTAAAAGCTAATATTATTTTGGTAATTCAAAACTTGTTTACTTAAACATTCTTTAGTTAACAAGTTATTATTTTAGAACCTAGTAATAATTATAAAACCCTAGTTTCTAATTAAACCCTAACTACTAATTGTTTTAATTCTTAAACCCTCTAAAAGTTAATAACATGTTAAACTTATTATTAACTTTATTTCAAGTACTTAATCAAATTAACTCTAGCACTAAGTATTAATTTTAAGAATAATATCACAATTTAGGAACCTAGTTCTAAAATAAATAGAAACCAATCTTATTATTTTATGTGATCATCCCACATTAGTTTCAATTCTAAAACCCTAGAGGTTTATCACATGTGATCATATAAGCTTCACCTATACCTATAGAACCCTAGTAAGAAACAAATGAATGCATGATCATGATCTACTAAAATAAAACAAAATCACCACATGAGGTCATCATTTCATGTCCCTATTTTTGAGTAAAACCTGTATGATCCACTAGTGTCACTTAGGAGCAAACCCTAGCTTGTTAATCAGATTAGCACCATTGATCACCACTCCTATATACCACACCATTGAAATCAACCTTAACTATCATAACTTAGAAGAACCATTGTGATTCACCATTATACCAACCTTGTGTAGTAATTCACATAACATGCTCATATTCAGCTAAACCCTACCTAAGGAATCTTAAGTCACCTAGCTTAGAAACCATTAGTGATTATTTAGTGAAGCAAATGTGAAGCCATAGTAAACCCTAATAGCTAACTTATGGAACCACCTTGATAACCATCCTTTGATATGATGCTCATGAGAAACCATAGCAATAAACCTGCCAAAACTTGCTTCATATAGACCCATTCTACTTAAGAACCCAACTAGTCTCTACTAGAGAACTAAATAAATCCAATAGTAAACCCTAGAAGCCATAGGTCCTATTTATGGTAGTTCTTGTTCTAATTTAACCTGTTCTTCAAAAGTTATTCTTTTGAAATATAACATATGTAATCATCAACCATGCATCATAAGACTTAAAATTGACAACTGTTCTTTACATATTATACAACCACTATTATTTGTGTGTATGCTTGTTATGATGCATTATATCACTTGTCTATGCTATAATATCACCAACCCTAATAAGAACCTTGTTTGAGCACCATCCTAAAAGTGCAACACACCCTAAAGAAATCTTTACAACTCATCCATCTTAAATCATCGAGGTTAGGTTACGCTCGGGACGATTGCATCTCATACTATGCATTATAGCATCTTTGCCAATTCTTTAAACATTATCCTTACCGGACGTATCACGTATCAAAGCTTTTGCCTGCATCATCTTGCAGTCAAGAAAGGCAAGTTCATCGCTTGCTCATGTCATTTGATTATTTTTATCAAACTATATGCAAAGTACTATACTTATCACTCCTACATTCAAAAGCAAAATATTATTTTACAATTATGAATATGACTATGTGGTGAGCAATGGAACCATGGTATGTGTTGATATGGTGGAGGTTCCATTGCAAGGGTTCTATTCATCTAGGACTAATCACCAATGATGTCCAGTGATTCTAGCACCGTACATTTCGTGTTAACCATATGATCTATAATGCCTATGGGGAAGTCAGTTGTATCTTTTCCCTCTCGCATATCAACGGACTAGTGATAAGGGTTGCCTGGATCGGTCTATCTATTGGTAAAGGTGAGGACGGTGGTTCGTAACGGTCTACCATTAGATATAGGAGAGGGCAGACTTATTAAAGGTCTATGATGATTGTAAGAGTTGTCCGGGTCGGTCTATCTATGGTGTATAGAGCAGGGCATATAAATTGTTCGGAACGGTCTACCTTATTGGTATAGGGGAGAACAAATGTCTGGGCCGGTCTCTCCATAGATAAAGGGCAGGACAGACTTACAAAAGGGTGGGTCTGCGGGGTCGCGGAGAAGGCAGTGATTGGCTTAGATCTTACACCTGGCCTCACACCAAGGAAGTGTGGACGGGAAAGCCGCGCCTGGATGGCAACAAGGATAAGGTCTCTTATGGGAAAAGTAACGCACCTCTGCAGAGGGTATCAAACTATGGCTGTAACTCCCTGTTCCGGGAAGCGAACTACGAACGCGGAAGGAAAGGAACTCCATGAAGTTCTGTTCAACCTGTGAAGACTGACGAGCATAGTTTTTAGAATAAAAGAAACCTTTTGAAGAAATGTTTACGAAAACTTGCATTCGCCTATGACTTTCTGGTCTGTGGCTGTAGCTAGTGCATGATACACCTATTTCCTAATATGAACTTGCTGAGTACGCTCGTACTCATTCCCTCCCATTTGAACTCCCTTCTTAGATCAATGCACCGAAGGAGAAACTACCGTGGAACTCGAAGACACAGGAGTCAACTGCAACAAGATGAAGAATCCAAGCAAAGAAGTCAATGAAGTCAACTTCTGCAGCAACTAGAGTGCGAAACTAGACTAATAATAGAAGGGAACGTTGATCTTATGTAAATATATTGTGTATCCTTCTATAGACATACCTTCGACTCGCATATGTTTCTGTTGTACCACTCCGAGGTATGTAATATGAGTGAAACGGTGTTTCACTTGTGTTATAACAACGACTTGTGTACTACACCACGCAGTGGTACGCTGGGTCACCACGAAAAATACGTTCGAGTTTATCCTAAAAAAAAGCTATCGGGGACGGTAGAACCGTAGAAGGAGGAAACACGCCATTCCTGGACTCCTCAGAGACCAGGGGGTATTTCTGAACAAAGTGAACTTCAAGAATACATAAACTCATTCTACCGTAAGCTGCTAGGTTCGGCTGCAGAAGAAAGCATCTTTTCCTCAGCTAAGAACAGTTGGAGTGCCTCGAGGGTCGAGGCAGGCTCCGAGGCTGAGAACAACAGCATCAGCATTCTCAACAAGTAGGATGTATCCCGCGCCGGGCCAGATGGCTTGTCTGTGTCGTCTTTCGAGAAAATCTAGAGAATCCTGAAGATTTGTGTATGCTAGGATATAAAGATTTTTACATTTAAATTTTGCAGGTTTGTAGCATATATCATTAGCTACATCTTGGATTTTATTTCAGATTTTTTGAAACTTCAAACATAATTTTTTATTTTTTGAAAATAAAGAGTTACATGTAGCTCGGTCTTCATTTGTAGTTTTCGTCTATACCTCTATATCTACATCTATAAACCTACCTAATCTTTACGATTAAATTTTGATAGACCATCGGCCTTCGTTAGTAAAAAACTGTCCTTGGCGTCGTCCGTCTTTGTATTGAAAAAACGCTACTTGACTTCTCCCGTTCAAAGTTTGACTTTATATTAAAAGTGTGTATATTTAAAAAAATATTTGGTCAAACATATGTGTACTGTTGTACTAAGTTTGACCATAAATTGGTAAAGAAATTATACTACCATTGAATTCATATTCAAAAATATTTTCAATGTTATATTTTCACCGGTACTGAAACAGTAACACCTGTTATGTTTGGACCGCAAGAAAGTTTTGAACAAAACATGTTTTGAAGTTCCTAGAGTTCCGAACGCAAGATTAATTTGAAGCACCTGTAAATGCTAGTGGAATTGTAGTTCAAAACGAGAAATTCATTACTCTGCATCTCGCGCTTGCTGAGTCTGACGCCTGAGCCTCTGAGGTCATGAGTTTGACTAACTCTTTCAACGGCACTTTGACTAGTAACTTTTTTGTGTCGGACGAAGGATCGCCTTTTGACAAGCTACACGCAGATCTTCGTTGCCGTTGGGGTGGATTTGGGGTGACAACCGTGGGATTTCGTGGCGCTGGTGGAGATAAGATATATCGTACTCTCTCTATTGACCATTGCAATGAACAAGTGGCCTAACCTAAACGAATCCACGCAGTATGTTTATGTCCGCGTGGGCAAACGAACAACAAAACTTCAGCCGAGCGGTTCAACGCAAAAACGTCATGTCCGTTGTAATCCATTCGTAGCCTAAAACTAGGATGAAAATGCATCAGCGCGGACACGGTTGTGACTGCTCATATGAGCTTCCAATCTTCATTGACCTCAACGACGAAGAATAGGCAGCCATGGTGCGAGCCCTAGTTAGTTAGAATTTTATCTGTTTTATTATTAAGGTTTTTTTCATTTTCACTCTCTATGTAAATTGTTTTTTAATACTCTATTCGATACATATTAGTTGATGATGCTGAAATGAATATATCTATCTATAACTAAAATGTGTCAAGATACATCTATATTAACATCAAGTAATATAAATCGGAGGGAGTATAAGTTTTATCAAAAATATGCGTTGGACAGGGGCTGCCCACCCAAACAAACACACAAGTTTGCCTGTTTTTGGCTTGTGGAGCGATCGAAATGGACCAAAGTGTTCATTTTGGATCAGGTCCTTGGTGATGTCTTAAACCGTTTTCATTTTCCGTGTTTTTTCTTTGATCACAAATTACTTTAAAAACATAAAGATTCTTGGTACAAAATTAGCATCATTTTAAAAAGTATTTTTAAATACGAATTTAACGATACTAATTAAGTGTAATGCAATAAATATTTTGTTGCTCAATTTTTCGGGTTAAAATTTGTCTCGGAATATGTGTATGTCGCATTGATTGAAACAAATGTAGTATAAAAATGTGGTTATTAATCTTGCAACATATTTCAATCTTACTTCAAGTCTTATGGTGATCCACATGTAAAATTTACCTAGTTAAGATTCGGCGTCCTCAATAGGGCTATTGCGGCGCCGAACGCAAAAACACGCACAATCACATGTCTATACTAGACTTACGTCTAGTGGCTCAATAAGCTGTTTTGCGCCTCTAGAGGCCGACTCCGATCCAAAGGGGGGCTTGTCGGAGCGTCGGACACAAGCGGAAGGTGGCGCCACGTAGGATGCCGATTGGTGGGCCAACCTTGTCATTGGCGCAACGGCCTAAATTAATGACGCATGCACCCGCCGGTCAGCTTTATTTAATGGGACGACGGTTTCCTAGGTGGCGGCAAGCGATGTGTCACTTCATCGCTACAGCTTTCCCATGCAACGACATTAGTGTGGGCCTTTCCACCTCCGTTTTCGGCCCAACTCAAGCTATAAGATGACTTGCCTCCATGCCATGCTCAGCTCATTTCTCTCCCACCCTCGCCATCAAAGATACCTCGCCATCTAGCCAGAACATACGCCATGCTCTCCTAACAAATCTCGCCTCTTGAGCCAACACCGCCACCTTTGGACGATGACACTGTTGAGGAGATGTGCTAGTTCGACGAGGGGAGGGGCGTGGAGGAGGAGTAGGAGCTACCAACGAGTGCGGAATAGGCAGCCATCCCCGCCTCGTACAAAATCGCCAGTCGGGAGAGAAACGCCCGTGCCACCCTCGAGGAGACAAATGCAGTCCTTGAGGACCGTGTCATGAAGATATCCCACTAGATGGCGTCAATGGATGAGTCTGGACGGCCACACTGGGCAATTTTTTTTCCGAAATGGGGAGTATCACCCTAGCTTCTGCATCATGATGATGCACACGGCTATTTATTAAGAAATTCAGGTTTAGTACAGTTTTACAACTCAAGCATCACCCAGGATTGATACAAAATCAACCAGCGAAAAAAGCACAAACTACTCGGAGTAACCATCAAAGTAATCTCCTAGTATGACGCCAGCCAGGCTGGCACCAGATATCCTGGGCGACCATCTGGAGCCATGTGCATCCAGAAACCATGGCATCCCGCTGTCTCTCTGGCGACAGGAGAGTCCAAAGCTGGACCCAATGTGACACCATATGGATAACCTGCAAGAAATGAAAAGATTGTTTTTTGTTAAAGATAATATCATTTCTGATCCTCCATATAGACCAACATAAAGCAGAAACCCCAATCCAGATAAAAGCCTTAGATTGTCTATCTACTCCATTCAACCAATTACCAAACATATTAGCAGTATTGGTTGGAGGTGGAAGATCATAAGTGAAATTCACTGTGCGTCAAAGAAGTTTAGCTAAAGGACACTCGAAGAATAGGTGTTGAATAGTCTCCTCTTCTCCACAGAAAACACATTTCGTGCACCCATTCCAGTGTCGTTTGACTAAATTATCCTTGGTTAACAGAACCTTATTGCTCAAAAAACCACATGAATATCTTTATCTTGAGGGGAATTTTCACCTTCCATAGATACTCTCTTAAAAAAGGGGTATGATCACTCATAATATCCTCATACATAGACTTGATCGTGAACAAACCAGTAGGTGTGACATTCCAGACAAAATGTCACTTTCTTCATTCAAGTTTACCATCATCAATTTGCGACACAGTTGTAACCAAGAGGTCCATTTGTTACCATTCAATACCCGTCGGAAACTAATATTCAAAGGAGTTTGGGCTAACGCATGGGCTACTGTTACATTTTTATGATGAATAATATTATATAAAGACGGATATTGCTGAGCTAAAGACACATTTCCCAACCATATATCTTCCCCAGAAACGAGTACCCATCCCACTTCCAACTTTAAAATATCCTCTAGAAAGAAAATCTTCCTTAACTCCCATCAACCCCTTCCAAAAAGGAGAATCGGTAGGCTTAGCCTGTACCTCAGCTAAGGTCTTTTGTCTTAAGTATTTAGCTTGTAGCAATTCTTGCCACACCCCGTCCTCATTCAGAAGTTTAAAAAGCCATTAGCTCAATAAACATCTGTTTTTGATTTCGAGAACCTCAATACCTAAGCCCCCTTGATCCTTAGGCCGACATACAATATTCCATTTGGTAAGTCTATATTTCTTTTTCTGTTTATCAGACTGCCAAAAGAATCTAGATCTATAGAAGTCCAAACGTTTCCTTACCCCAACATGTATTTGTAGGAAAGACAACATAAACATCGGTAAGCTAGTTAATACTGAATTGATAAGGACTAACCTATCACCATAGGATAGTAATTTCCCTTTCCAGCATCCCAACTTGCTCTCAAATCGGGTTTCCACCGGATACCAATCAGAATTTTTGAGCTTCCTATAATGGATAGGAATCCCCAAGTATCTAAAGGGGAGTGAACCAGCGTCACACTGGGCAATTTGGTTTCCTAGATTTTCAGTTTCAACTGAACATATGCAACTCATAGGTGTTTGTTTGTCACACTGTTGGTAATTCTGGGGCACACAAGTGACATCTGCTCAGCTCTTTCCAAATTGGTGAGCTTACCATATAAATATAGAACACAACTAGCGCACACAACATATAGAACACACCTAACAACACAGTAGATCGCATGTTTATGACTAACACAGTTTTTAAGTAAGTATATATCAGTTGCATCAAATGCAAGCTGGTTACTAATTACACTAGAAGTACAAGCCCCTGGCACAAATTAATACAGATGTTTCTAAGCCTCCACATGCTAGGATCAGTACTATACATCATCACTATATACCATCAAAACATCACCAAAAAAAGGATCGATTGCCATGGTGGAGATCACCAAGAATTCTACATGCAGTCTAACGGCGACATCCATCGAGGTACCCGGCCGCGCGTACGATGTGCACCTTGAACCCTTAGTTACATACGGCCATCTCGATCTTCTTTGTGAAGGCCTTCCACCCCTTGTAGAAGGCAAATCTGCCTTTGTTTTACTATATTTGCACACGGTGCTTGCACAAAGCACCGGTCACCTTCATTGGTTGTTGCTTGATCCTCAGCTTCTTCGGCAGCACCTCCTCTGTTGGTAACGGCACGATGAGCGACCTTAGGTGGTTGACGCTGACTTAAATGTAGAAGCGTGTCACCTTGTTGAGGGCATGGTGTCCTCCGGCCAAAAGGCCACCCCGTATGCTTCTTTGGTAGGTCCAACACATCCACATCCTCCATCACGCCTGGTACCTCAAGCCTCAGAAGCATGGAGGGGATGATATCAGCATGCTCCGGCAGAGGCTCAATCTAGTTATGCAGAAACTACCAGTTCTGCAACGTGCCAATGAAGTTTATCAGTACCAATGCTACAATTGTGATTACCATGGCCATGGCAGTGACCAGCTTCCAATGCCATTGTCTAGCATGTCAATGCAATGGAAGAACAGTGATCACCACACTCATGGTGTTGTGACCAGCGTGCTTGCACCGACCACTGTATCGTCATTGACATGCTTGTCAATGCAAGCATTGTGGCCACCGTGTCATGGGTGTAGTGATCACTACATTGACAATGACTTGCTTGTCAATGCAAGCACGGTGCTCACGCCAAAGCACTAGCCCGATTACATGTAAAAACATATCTTGCAACTAATAGTGGATCTAAAAAAGCCTACTGCTGGCGTGTAGTTGACACACGTCTGTTGGGAACCCCAAGAGGAAGGTGTGATGCGTACAGCAGCAAGTTTTCCCTCAGTAAGAAACCAAGGTTATCGAACCAGTAGGAGTCAAGGAACACGTGAAGGTTGTTGGTGGCGGAGTGTAGTGCGGCGCAACACCCGGGATTCCGGCGCCAACGTGGAACCTGCACAACACAATCACAATACTTTGCCCCAACTTAACAGTGAGGTTGTCAATCTCACCGGCTTGCTGTAAACAAAGGATTAAATGTATAGTGTGGAAGATGATGTTTGTTTGCGAAGAACAGTAACGAACAGAGTTTGCAGTAGATTGTATTTCAGATATAAAGAATGGACCGGGGTCCACAGTTCACTAGTGGTGTCTCTCCCTTAAGATAAATGGCATGTTGGGTGAACAAATTACAGTTGGGCAATTGACAAATAAAGAAGGCATAACAATGCACATAGATATATCACGATGACTACTATGAGATTTAATCAGGGCATTACGACAAAGTACATAGACCGCTATCCAGCATGCATCTATGCCTAAAAAGTCCACCTTCAGGTTATCATCCGATAATTGCATTAAGTATGGTGCGTAATGTAATCAACACAAATATCCTTAGACAAAGCATTGATGTTTTATCCCTAGTGGCAACAGCACATCCACAACCTTAGAACTTTACATCCATCTGTCCCAGATTCAATGGAGGCATGAACCCACTATAGAGCATAAATACTCCCTCTTGGAGTTACAAGTATCAACTTGGCCAGAGCCTCTACTAGCAACGGAGAGCATGCAAGAACATAAACAACATATATGATAGATTGATAATCAACTTGACATAGTATTCCATATTCATCGGATCCCAACAAACACAACATGTAGCATTACAAATAGATGATCTTGATCATGATAGGCAGCTCACAAGATCTAACATGATAGCACAATGAGGAGAAGACAACCATCTAGCTACTGCTATGGACCCATAGTCCAGGGGTGAACTACTCACACATCAATCCGGAGGCGATCATGGCGATGAAGAGTCCTCCGGGAGATGATTCCCCTCTCGGCATGGTGCCGGAGGCGATCTCCTGAATCCCCGAGATGGGATTGGCGGCGGCGGCGTCTGCGGGAAGGTTTTCCGTATCGTGGCTCTCGGTACTGGGGTTTTCGCGACGAAGCCTATAAGTAGGCGGAAGGGCGGAGTCGGAGGGCTGACGAGGGGCCCACACCATAGGGCGGCGCGGGCCCCCCTCTAGCCGCGCGGCCCTATGGTGGCGGCGCCTCGTCGCCCCACTTCGTATCCCTTTCGGTCTTCTGGAAGATTCGTGGAAAAATAAGACCCTAGGCGTTGATTTCGTCCAATTCCGAGAATATTTCCTTTGTAGGATTTACCGAAACCAAAAACAGCAGAAAACAGCAACTGGCTCTTCGGCATCTCGTCAATAGGTTAGTGCCGGAAAATGCATAATATTGACATAAAGTGTGTATAAAACATGTGAGTATCATCATAAAAGTAGCATGGAACATAAGAAATTATAGATACGTTTGAGACGTATCAAGCATCCCCAAGCTTAGTTCCTACTCGCCCTCGAGTAGGTAAACGATAACAAGGATAATTTCTGAAGTGACATGCTATCATAATCTTGATCAATACTATTGTAAAGCATATGAGATGAATGCAGTGATTCGAAGCAATGGTAAAGACAATGAGTAAACAACTGAATCATATAGCAAAGACTTTTCATGAATAGTACTTTCAAGACAAGCATCAATAAGACTTGCATAAGAGTTAACTCATAAAGCAATAAATTCTTAGTAGAAAGCTTTGAAGCACACAAAGGAAGATATAAGTTTCAGCAGTTGCTTTCAACTTCAACATGTTTATCTCATGGATAATTGTCAACACAAAGTAATATAACAAGTGCGATAGGTAAACATGTAAGAATCAATGCACACAGTTCATACAAGTGTTTGCTTCTAAGATAGAAAGAAGTAGGTAAACTGACTCAACATAAAGTAAAAGATTGGCGCCTCGCGAGGGGAAGCATGGATTACTAGTTTTGTGCTAGAGCTTTTCATTTTGAAAACATAGAAACAAATTTGTCAACGGTAGAATAAATCACATGTGTTATGTATAAGACATCCTATAAGTTGCAAGCCTCATGCATAGATTACCAATAGTGCTCGCACCTTGTCCTAATTAGCTTGGATTTACATGGATTATCATTGCATAACATATGTTTCAACCAAGTGTCACAAAGGGGTACCTCTATGCCGCCTGTACAAAGGTCTAAGGAGAAAGATCGCATTTGATTTCTCGTTTTTGATTATTCTCAATTTAGACATCCATACCGTGACAACATAGACAACAGGTAATGAACTCCTCTTTAATGCATAAGCATTCAACAACAGATAATATTCTCATAAGAGATCGAGGATTAATTGTCCAAACTGAAACTTCCACCATGGATCATGGCTTTAGTTGGCGGCCCAATGTTCTTCTCTAACAATATGCATACTCAAACCATTTGATCATGATAAATCACCCTTACTTCAGACAAGACGAACATGCATAGCAACTCACATGATATTCAACAAAGGTGTAATAGTTGATGGCGTCCCCAGAAGCATGGTTACCGCTCAACAAGCAACTTATAAGAAATAAGATACATAGCTACATATTCTTGATACGTCTCCGACGTATCGATAATTTCTTATGTTCTATGCCATATTATTGATGATACCTACATGTTTTATGCACACTTTATGTCATATTCGTGCATTTTCTGGAACTAACCTATTAACAAGATGCCGAAGTGCCGGTTCATGTTTCTAGCTGTTTTTGGTTTCAGAAATCCTAGTAACGAAATATTCTCGGAATTGGACGAAACGAAGACCCGGGGGCCTATTTTGCCACGAACCTTCCGGAGAAGACCGAAGAGCATACGAAGTGGGGCCACGAGGTGGCCGGACCACATGGCGGCGCGGCCAAGGGGGGCCGCGCCGCCCGTGGTGTGGGCCCCTCGTCGGCCCCCGACTACGCCCTTCCGCCTACTTAAAGCCTCCGTCGCGAAACCCCTGAGGCGAAAAAACCACGATACGGAAAACCTTGCCGAGACGCCGCCGCCGACGATCCCATCTCGGGGGATTCCGGAGATCTCCTCCGGCACCCTGCCGGAGAGGGGATTCATCTCCGGAGGACTCTACACCGCCATGGTCGCCTCCGGGAGTGATGAGTGAGTAGTTCACCCCTGGACTATGGGTCCATAGCGGTAGCTAGATGGTTGTCTTCTCCTCATTGTGCTTCATTGTTGGATCTTGTGAGCTGCCTAACATGATCAAGATCATCTATACTGTAATACTCTATGTTGTGTTTGTCGGGATCCGATGGATAGAGAATACCATGTCATGTTAATTATCAAGTTATTACATATGTGTTGTTTATGATCTTGCATGCTCTCAGTTACTAGTAGAGGCTACTGGCCAAGTTTTTGCTTTTAACTCCAAGAGGGAGTATTTATGCTCGATAGTGGGTTCATGCCGCATTGACACAGGGACAGTGACGAAAGTTCTAAGGTTGTGTTGTCGTTGTTGCCACTAGGGATAAAACATTGGCGCTATGTCCGAGGATGTAGTTGTTGATTACATTACGCACCATACTTAATGCAATTGTACTGTTGCTTTGCAACTTAATGCGGAGGGGTTCGGACGATAACTCTGAAGGTGGACTTTTTAGGCATAGATGCAGTTGGATGGCGGTCTATGTACTTTGTCGTAATGCCCAATTAAATCTCACTATACTTATCATGTCATGTATGTGCATTGTTATGCCCTCTCTATTTGTCAATTGCCGGACTGTAATTTGTTCACCCAACATGCTTTTATCTTATGGGAGAGACACCTCTAGTGAGCTGTGGACCCGGTCCATTCTTTAATCTTGAAATACAAATCTGCTTGCAATACTTGTTTTTACTATTTTCTCTGCAAACAATCATCTTCCACACAATACGGTTAATCCTTTGTTACGGCAAGCCGGTGAGATTGACAACCTCACTTGTTTCGTTGGGGCAAAGTACTTTGGTTGTGTTGTGCGGGTTCCACGTTGGCGCCGGAATCTGCGGTGTTGCGCCGCACTACATCCCGCCGCCATCAACCTTCAACGTGCTTCTTGGCTCCTCCTGGTTCGATAAACCTTGGTTTCTTTCTGAGGGAAAACTTGCTGCTGTGCGCATCATACCTTCCTCTTGGGGTTGCCCAACGAACGTGTGAAATACACGCCATCAATTCTTTACCACAATAGTTTTTAAGGCTATTTTCCCATGAGCTATATATTGCAAAGACAAGGAATAGAATTTAAAGGTAGCACTCAAGTAATTTACTTTGGAATGGCAGAAAAATACCATGTAGTAGGTAGGTATGGTGGACACATATGGCATAGTTTTTGGCTCAAGGATTTGGATGCACGAGAAGTAATCCCTCTCAATACAAGGCTTAGGCTAGAAGGTTGTTTGAAGCAAACTCAAGTATAACCGGTACAGCAAAACTTACATAAGAACATATTGCAAGCATTATAAGACTTTACTCTGTCTCCTTGTTGTTCAAACACCTTAACTAGAAAATATCTAGACTCTAGAGAGACCAATCATGCAAACCCAATTTTAACAAGCTATATGTAATTCTTCATTAATAGGTGCAAAGTACATGATGCAAGAGCTTAAACATGATCTATATGAGCCCAAAAATTGCCAAGTATCAAATTATTCAAGACATTATACCAATTACCACATGAAGCATTTTCCATTTCCAACCATATAACAATGAATGAAGCGAGTTTCAACCTTCGCCATGAACATTAAGAGTAAAGCTAAGAACACATGTGTTCATATGCAACGAGCGGAGCGTGTCTCTCTCCCAAACAAAGAATGCTAGGATCCGATTTTATTCAAACAAAAACAAAAACAAAAACAAACGAGACGCTCCAAGTAAAGCACATAAGATGTGACGGAATAAAAATATAGTTTCACTAGAGGTGACCTGATAAGTTGTCGATGAAGAAGGGATGCCTTGGGCATCCCCAAGCTTAGATGCTTGAGTCTTCTTAAAATATGCGGGGATGAACCACGGGGGCATCCCCAAGCTTAGACTTTTCACTCTTCTTGATCATATTGTATCATCCTCCTCTCTTGACCCTTGAAAACTTCCTCCACACCAAACTCAAAACAAACTCATTAGAGGGTTAGTGCATAATCGAAAATTCACATATTCAGAGGTGACATAATCATTCTTAACACTTCTAGACATTGCACAAAGCTACTGAAAGTTAATGGAACAAAGAAATCCATCAAACATAGCAAAGCAGGCAATGCGAAATAAAAGGCAGAATCTGTCAAAACAGAACGGTCCAGTAAAGACGAATTTTTACGGGGCACTTAACTTGCTCAGATGAAAATGCTCAAATTTAATGAAAGTTGCGTACATATCTGAGGATCACGCACGTAAATTGGAAGATTTTTCTGAGTTACCTACAGAAGGGGCTGCTCAATTTCGTGACGAGTAAGAAATCTGTTTACTGCGCAGTAATCCAAATCTAGTATTGACTTTACTATCAAAGACTTTACTTGGCACAACAATGCAATAAAATAAAGATAAGGAGGAGTTGCTACAGTAGTAACAACTTCCAAGACTCAAATATAAAACAAAAGTGCAGAAGTAAAATAATGGGTTGTCTTCCATAAGCGCTTTTCTTTAACGCCTTTCAGCTAGACGCAGAAAGTGTGAATCAAGTATTATCGAGAGATGAAGCATTAACGAGAGGGTTTGGAGTTTTCTCAACTATGAATTGTATCTTATCTATGTAAGTTTCAAAGGCTCCTCTTTCATTACTCTTAGGCTTGCTATTCTCATCAAACAAATTTTCAGGAACAAGCCAACCATAGTTATTTTCTAGAGCTTCATGCATTCCTAGGAGCTTACTAGGTATCGGTACTTTAATCTCCCCCCCATCATTGACATTATTAGTGTACTTTATTCTATCCATGTCCATCTTTTCAAGTGTTTTTGCGAAATCGGTGAACAAACCAAGCCTCTTATGCTTAATAAAAACTTTTCTAGCTTCCTTAGCTATATCTTCAAATTCTCTAAGGAGGACTTTTAAAATAAAATTTCTCTTTTCTCCCATTTCCATATCAGAGAGTGTAAGAAACATATGTTGGATTATAGGATTGAGATTAACAAATCTAGTTTCCAACATGTGTATTAAACGAGCGATAGCACTCTCGTAAGTAGGAGCAACTTTTACCAAGGGTGTATCTTCAAAATCTTCATCCATACTAACATGGGTGAAAAATGCTTCTATATTATCTCTTACAATGATAGACCCTCGTCCTACCGGTATATCTTTTAGAGTGTATTTAGGAGGGAACATGATGAAATAAACAAAAGGTAAATGCAAGTAACTATTTTTTTGTGTTTTTAATATGGAGAACGCAAACAAGACAGTAAATAAAGTAAAACTAGTAACTAATTTTTTTTGTATTTTTGATATAAAGAACAAACAAAGCAGTAAATAAAGTAAAGTAAAGCAAGACAAAAACAAAGTAAAGAGATTGGATGTGGGAGACTCCCCTTGTAGCGTGTCTTGATCTCCCCGGCAACGGCGCCGAGAAAAGTCTTGTCTGGCGTGTAGTTGACACACGTACGGTTGGGAACCCCAAGAGGAAGGTGTGATGCGTACGGCGAGCAAGTTTTCCCTCGGTAAGAAACCAAGGTTATCGAACCGGTAGGAGTCAAGGAACACGTGAAGGTTGTTGGTGGCGGAGTGTAGTGCGGCGCAACACCGGGGATTCCGGCGCCAACGTGGAACCTGCACAACACAATCACAATACTTTGCCCCAACTTAACGGTGAGGTTGTCAATCTCACCGGCTTGCTATGTAAACAAAGGATTAAATGTATAGTGTGGAAGATGATGTTTGTTTGCGAAGAACAGTAACGAATAGAGTTTGCAGTAGATTGTATTTCAGATGTAAAGAATTGACCGGGGTCCACAGTTCACTAGTGGTGTCTCTCCCTTAAGATAAATGGCATGTTGGGTGAACAAATTACAGTTGGACAATTGACAAATAAAGAAGGCATAACAATGCACATACATATATCACGATGACTACTATGAGATTTAATCAGGGCATTACGACAAAGTACATAGACCGCTATCCAGCATCTATGCCTAAAAAGTCCACCTTCAGGTTATCATCCGAACCCCTTCCGGTATTAAGTTGCAAACAACGGACAATTGCATTAAGTATGGTGCGTAATGTAATCAACACAAATATCCTTAGACAAAGCATTGATGTTTTATCCCTAGTGGCAACAGACACATCCACAACCTTAGAACTTTCACATCCTCTGTCCCAGATTCAATGGAGGCATGAACCCACTATCGAGCATAAATACTCCCTCTTGGAGTTACAAGTATCAACTTGGCCGAGCCTCTACTAGCAACGGAGAGCATGCAAGAACATAAACAACATATATGATAGATTGATAATCAACTTGACATAGTATTCCATATTCATCGGATCCCAACAAACACAACATGTAGCATTACAAATAGATGATCTTGATCATGATAGGCAGCTCACAAGATCTAACATGATAGCACAATGAGGAGAAGACAACCATCTAGCTACTGCTATGGACCCATAGTCCATGGGTGAACTACACACACATCAATCCGGAGGCGATCATGGCGATGAAGAGTCCTCCGGGAGATGATTCCCCTCTCCGGCGGGGGTGCGGAGGCGATCTCCTGAATCCCCGAGATGGGATTGGCGGCGGCGGCGTCTGCGGAAGGTTTTCCGTATCGTGGCTCTCGGTACTGGGGTTTTCGCGACGAAGGCTATAAGTAGGCGGAAGGGCGGAGTCGGAGGGCTAACGAGGGGCCCACACCATAGGGCGGCGCGGGCCCCCCTCTGGCCGCGCGGCCCTATGGTGGTGGTGCCTCGTCGCCCCACTTCGTATCCCTTTCGGTCTTCTGGAAGCTTCGTGGAAAAATAAGACCACGGGCGTTGATTTCGTCCAATTCCGAGAATATTTCCTTTGTAGGATTTACGAAACCAAAAACAGCAGAACACGACAAGCGGCTCTTCGGCATCTCGTCAATAGGTTAGTGCCGGAAAATGCATAATAATGACATAAAGTGTGTATAAAACATGTGAGTATCATCATAAAAGTAGCATGGAACATAAGAAATTATAGATACGTTTGAGACGTATCACCTACCCCAAAAATAAAAGAGTGAAATTTCTACTTACCATGGGACGAAGGGACAATGGCTCCGTTGCATGGTGTACCACCGTTGCTCCCTAGGCAGGTGCAGATACTAGCGATGCGAAAGCCAAGCTCCAGTATGGTGGGGCCATGGCGGCCTCAGGAGTATTATAAACAGTAGTGGGTTGGAGCGCCGGTTGAGGAAGAACGTTCATCTTCGTGCGTTCAAAGCTTGATGGGACCTCCATGTTCCGGCTTGTGTCCAGAGCCCATTGTTATGGTGCTTTAAGAATCATACTAAATACAATCATTGTAGGCAATTTCAACATATACTAGTGTTGGTACTGTTGGCGATGTTGATTGATTATTTTAATGGTTAGGCGTGTGCACGTAGCCTTGACTTTGCGACTCAAGTTAAATTATGGGAGAACCTTCGGTTGTCTATGACTTGTTATCTATCTTTAGCTGCCTTTAGGTAAGTACTAGATTGTGCCATGAAAGAAGAAAGAGTTTGAAACATCGACAATTTAGTCGCTCTTTTAGATTTTATTTTGTAATCATTGAGGACAGGTCGTGTATCTTTAACATATACTATTTATTACCAGATATATACTATATGTGTGTGTGGTGAAAAGTACCATTTTATCACTTTGTGTACATTTGAAAAAGTAGTATTATTTTTTTCCTTGTGGGTAAGGGCATCTCCAAAGGACCGACCCATTGGATCCTCGAGCGTCCGAAATGGTCCGCGCGGATAGACAGACCGGCTGCGCACGCTCCAGCGGGGAGATCCAAACGGACCGACCCGTTCCCCGCGACCCATCGGGCCACCAAATTTGGGGAACCGATGCGTCGGTGCGGACACAGCGCATGCCCTCCACTGTCCACCCGCCTGGAGTAAGGCCTCGCATGGCAGCGGCCCAACGACCTTCTTCCTCTAGCCATCGATGGAAGTAGGCTGACTCTAAAGCTGCCCGCGCCGCCCGATGCCTACGCTCCTGCTCCAACCACATCACCCGATGCCTGCCCTAATCAATGTTGGCGTTTCGGCCTACACACAAGCATCCAGTGCCCTGACCTTTTTAAGCAGGGCAGTGGCGACCATTTTCTTCCACAACATTTTCTTCCATTCCCCACTACCACCACTGGCATCTCGGCAGCAATGGGCTGGTGGCATAGGCTCGAGGGTAGGTCGTCTAGAATGGCCTCTAGGCCCTAGGCGTGGACGAGGCCGAGGTCGCCGAGAAAAGCGCGATGGGAGATGTTGGAGTCACCGACCACCGTCCCCACCATTGTCGCCCGACCCCATCGTCACCAACCTCTCTGCTTTCGATTTTGGCGTCACTATCCACCAGCTGGGACAGACTGTGGCTGCCCCAGAGGTTCACGTCGATTGTCGATGGGCAAGATCCCCGCGACGTCGTGTTGCGTGTGTCCGGCGGCGCCACCGGCCTGTGTTCCGTGGAGGCTCTTTTCGACGGCGAAGGGAAGATGTTCCCCAAGAACGACTGTAGGCGCTTTGCCTCGCGCACACCATGGAAGTCAAACAAAATGCCGTCTTCAAGTACGATGGCCATGGCATGCTCACCGTCAATGTCTTTGACGAGACCATGTACCGCCGCCACTACCACACCAACGAGGATGACTACGAGAGGGCAAGATGAAAATGATGCAGTTTTCTACTATGTTTTATTACTTTCTAATTTCTTGTACGAATTTGATTGAAACAAATTTATCTCCAAAATATCTATACAGTTGTGCAACACCGAACCGAATGGATCAGCCGCTTGACGCACTGGCATGTCCGGGCAGACTGCAACACGCAATGTATATGTGCGGGGGCAATTTACACAGAAATAACCCTTTGTGAAAGAAAAGCACAGACTGACCCTTCGGCCAAACTATTTCACTCATCTAACCATTTTGTGTGGCGCCCCTCCCATCGGCGCCACACCTCACTGTGTGGCGCCCATGCGATCAGCGCCACTCATCCAATCGACGTGGCATGCTCGATGCTGACCAACCGACGTGGCAGGATGTGTGGCGCCCTTCACATCGGCGCCACACATTGAAAGCGCCACTAGTAGGAAAACCCTTATAGGCGGAGCTTAGTTCTGTGGCGCACCATTAAAAATGCGCCACATAAATTTATTTTGTGGCGCACCAGGAACCGTGCGCCCCAAAAACTTGGTGGGCCCCACAACCTGTCACCCCCAATCATTGGTTTTACTATTTCTATGGCGCACTCACACCAGTGCGCCACAGAAATTCTTTATGCACGTGGCGCACCGTGCGTCACAAAAATAAGCTATTCTGTGGCGCACTGTGCTCGGTGCGCCACAGAAATAAGGTATTCTGTGGCGCACTGTGCTCGGTACGCCACAAAATTAGCGAACCAGATATACAAAAGTGAGCCAGCCTCCCACCTACCACACTACACAAGCCATTCTTCTTCCTCCAGCTAACTCGTCCCCCCTTCTCTCTCATACCATTTTGGCTCTACTTTTCACTTGCTTGGGTATTTATTGCACTTACTTTGGTTGATACATAATTGGAGTTGAGGAGAAGGCTCTCCATACTCTCTCCTCCTCTCGAACTCATCGATCGCTGTCTCGTCTCGGTATCGAATCTACAAGGTGAGTAGTTGGAGGAGACATACATATGCTTGGAGGAAACATGCATATGCTTGTAGATCTTGTGTGGCCGTCGTGTGTATGGATGCTTGTTGCGTGTATGGATGCTTGTTGCAGGTAAAGCGCTTGTGTGTGTGTGTGCCGGTGTGGTGCACGGATGTTTGCCGAAATGTTGATTCATTTCCGTTTCGGCAAATTTTTGCACTACCCATATGTCCTACCTTGAGGAGAGGTCATGCCGAATTTTTCCGCTACATGTAATACCTTGAGGAGAGGTACGGCCCTTGCATGTGTGTGCATGTGTTGCGGTTCTAATTTCCTGTTATATGTATACCATTTGCAGGCAAGCATGGTACTCTCGATGAGTTCCGCTCGAATCTCTAGATACAAGATAGACGTGAAGGACGACATGATTCGGAACAATAGGCGCCAGATAAGATGTCCATGTCGATCATGCAAACTCGAGCGCTGGATCAACCCTGATTCCGGACAACTGGAGGAGCACCTGCTGAGGCGCGGTTTCATGCAAGACAACCGAGGCGCGGCCGGCCCCATCAAATGGTGCGCATGAAGACCATGTCGAGCGACATGACTATCATCATGAAGAAGACTATCATCATGTCGACGGGGACTATCATCATGAAGAAGAAGTTGGCGGAGAAGATCATCATGAAGAAGAAGATGCCGGCGGAGAAGATCATCATGATGAAGAAGAAGATTCCGGCGCGACCCCGCTAATTTCGGCCTTGCGGGACTCTCATGTTCAAGATGCGCTCCTCCGAGGAGACGAGCAACGATAGAGTTGCGAGCTAGAGAGAGAGCCAAGGCGTCGCAAAGGAGAAAGACAGGGATGACTCCGATCTTTCACGGGTGCCGTCCGCAGGATACGCGCTTGCATGTAACGCTTGATTACCTGCGGATGAAGACGCGAGAACAAGTGGACCGATTCCGGCTTCAGCAAGAACTTGAAATTCAGCACGATCGTCTCCCGGAGGAAGAACACATTGCCAAGTAGTATCGAGGAGGCCAAGAAAGTCGTGTGCCTCCTTGACCTACCGCACGAAAAATACCACGCCTGCATGAATGATTGTGTGATTTATAGGTGCGAGTACAAGGACAGAACCACATGTCCGGTGTGCGGTCACGGACGGTACAAGGTTGGGAACAAGAAGGTACCTCGAAAAGTGGTATGGTACTTTCCTATCACTCCTCGTCTGCAGCGGTATTTCGTGGACCCTAAGGAAGCAAAGCTCATGCAATGGCACGCGGAAAGGCAGAATCCCGAAGAAGATCCGGAGATGGGCTATGTGCTGACACACCCTTCAGACGCTGGATAGTGGGAAGCACTGGACATCGCCTTCCCTGCTACGTTCGGGGGCGACGCAAGGAACATCAGGCTGGGTATGAGCACTGATGGATTCAATCCGTTCGGTAACCAGAGTAGCACGCATAGCACCTGGCCTGTGTTTGTATGGCCTTACAACCTACCCCCTAGTTGTGCACCAAGCAAAGGTACATACACATGAGTATTCTCATTAAGGGGCCAAAACAACCAGGTGTCGACATGCATTTGTATCTCGGGCTGCTGAAAGAGGAGTTAGACACGTTGTGGAAGACGCCACCCCATACGTGGGACGCCTACACTAGAACTTATTTCGATATGAGAGCCGCGTTGATCACGACGGTCACGGACTATCCTGGTTACGCATATGTATCTGCCCAGGTCAGCCACGGGTTCAACGGCTGTGTGAAGTGCATGGACGAGTGATACGTCTCCGACGTATCGATAATTTCTTATGTACCATGCCACATTATTGATGATATCTACATGTTTTATGCATACTTTATGTCATATTTATGCATTTCCCGGCACTAACCTATTAACGAGATGCCGAAGAGCCAGTTCCTGTTTTCTGCTGTTTTTGGTTTCAGAAATCCTAGTAAGGAAATATTCTCGGAATTGGACGAAATCAACGCCCGAGGGCCTATTTTTGCACGAAGCTTCCGGAAGTCCGAGGGAGAGTCGAAGTGGGGCCACGAGGTGGCGACACACCGAGGGCGGCGCGGCCCAAGCCCCGGCCGCGCCGGCCTGTTGTGTGGGCCCCTCGTGACGCCCCTTTACTGTCCTTCCGCCTACATATAGCCTTCGTCGCGAAACCCCGATACCGAGAGCCACGATACGGAAAAACTTCCGGAAGACGCTGCCGCCGCCAATCCCATCTCGGGGGATTCGGGAGATCGCCTCCGGCACCCGCCGGAGAGGGGAATCATCTCCCGGAGGACTCTTCACCGCCATGGTCGCCTCCGGAGTGATGCGTGAGTAGTTCACCCCTGGACTATGGGTCCATAGCAGTAGCTAGATGGTCGTCTTCTCCTCATGTGCTTCATTGTCGGATCTTGTGAGCTGCCTAACATGATCAAGATCATCTATCTGTAATTCTATATGTTGTGTTTGTCGGGATCCGATGGATAGAGAATACTATGTTATGTTGATTATCAATCTATTACCTATGTGTTGTTTATGATCTTGCATGCTCTCCGTTATTAGTAGAGGCTCGACCAAGTTTTTACTCTTAACTCCAAGAGGGAGTATTTATGCTCGATAGTGGGTTCATGCCTCCATTAAATGCGGGACGATGACGGAAAGTTCTAAGGTTGTGGATGTGCTTGTTGCCACTAGGGATAAAACATTGATGCTATGTCAGAGGATGTAATTATTGATTACATTACGCACCATACTTAATGCAATTGTCTCGTTGTTTGCAACTTAATGCCGGAAGGGGTTCGGATGATAACACTGAAGGTGGACTTTTTAGGCATAGATGCATGCTTGGATAGCGGTCTATGTACTTTGTCGTAATGCCCATTTAAATCTCACTATACTCATCATATCATGTATGTGCATGGTCATGCCCTCTCTATTTGTCAATTGCCCGACTGTAATTTGTTCACCCAACATGCTATTTATCTTATGGGAGAGACACCTCTAGTGAACTGTGGACCCCGGTCCATTCTTTTACATCGAATAAAATCTACTGGCAATACTTGTTCTATCGTTTTCTCGCAAACAATCATCATCCACACTATACATCTAATCCTTTGTTACAGCAAGCCGGTGAGATTGACAACCTCATTGTTTTGTTGGGGCAAAGTACTTTGATTGTGTTGTGCAGGTTCCACGTTGGCGCCGGAATCCCTGGTGTTGCGCCGCACTACATCCCGCCGCCATCAACCTTCGACGTGCTTCTTGACTCCTACTGGTTCGATAAACCTTGGTTTCTTACGAGGGAAACTTGCTGCTCGTACGCATCACACCTTCCACTTGGGGTTCCCAACGGGCGTGTGCTTTACGCGTCATCAAGCTAAATTTCGGTGCCGTTGCCGGGGATCTGAAGAAAAGTTACTCCACAAAGATTTCTAACTCCCACGTCAACTACACGCCAGCAAGTAAATTTCTGGCGCCGTTGCCGAGGAGATCAAGACACGCTGCAAGGGGAGTCTCCACAATCCAATCTCTTTACTTTGTTTTTGTCTTGCGTTATTTTATTTACTACTTTGTTTGCTGCATTATATCAAACAAAAAAATTAGTTGCTAGCTTTACTTTATTTTACTGTCTTGCACTCTATATCAAAAACACACAAAAAATTAGTTACTTGCATTTTACTTTTGTTACCATGTCTAGTTCTGCACTCGTTACTTCTTCACTCGAGGAATTAGTCTTCACTTTTAAACAAGGGGATGAGGAGAGTTTTAAAGATGCTTGGTCCGGAATTTTTACTTCTTATCGTAAAGTCGAACCTCAAATGACTCTAAGTTTGCTCCTTAGTAATTTTTATTTTGGTCTTATGATTCGCTATAGATATGCCTTGGATGCTTGTAGTGGGAGGAGATTTCCTTCATTGCAATGGGGATCAAGCTTTTAATGCCATAAAGAAGTTGGTTGCATCACATGATTCAGCTAATAACTTTGATTCAGCCCTTATTAGCATTTATAATAGATTAAACACTCTTGAGACAAGTGCATCTCGCTTGAATGAAAATTATAGATATGTTCGTAACCGTCTTGATCAAGTTTTAATGAACTCTGAACCTTCATTATGGGATCCTACTATTAAAATTGTTATCGGTGACCAAACTCTTCATGCCAATTGTGATATTATGTCTGAATTTTGCCTAATGCCTAAGAGTATTCATGAATCTTTGAAACTTTGGGGATTTGTTGAAGGGGGAGAAGGAATAACCCTTATTGATAACTCTGTTATAATTCCTAAAGGAATAGCTGCGGGTGTGCATACAACCGTTCTTGGGAGAACAATATCTATTGATTATCTTGTTATTGAATGTGCAGGAATAGGACAAATCACACTCGAAAGATCCCTGCTGAAACTATTGGGAGCAGTCATAGACATGGGAGAAGGCACCCTAAAATTCACCTCTACACCCGGGGGTAGACATATATTCCCTAAGTCAAAGAGTAAGAAAAAGAACAAGAAAGGTAAGGGTAAAGCCCAAGGTAATTTCAATGCATCATCTCTTGATAACACTTGATACACACTTTCTGCGCCTAGCTGAAAGGCGTTAAACAAAAGCGCTTATTGGAGACAACCCATGTTTTTACTACAGTATTTTTGTTTTATATTTGAGTCTTGGAAGTTGTTTACTACTGTAGCAACCTCTCCTTATCTTAGTTTTGTGCATTGTTGTGCCAAGTAAAGTCGTTGATAGTAAGGTTCATACTAGATTTGGATTACTCGCGCAGAAACAGATTTCTTGGCTGTCACGAATTTCGACCTGCCTCTCTGTAGGTAGCTCAGAAAAATATGCCAATTTACGTGCGTGATCCTCAGATATGTACGCAACTTTCATTCAATTTGGGCATTTTCATTTGAGCAAGTCTGGTGCCTCAATAAAATCCGTCTTTACGGATCGTTCTGTTTTGACAGATTCTGCCTTTTATTTCGCATTGCCTCTTTTGCTATGATGGATGAATTTCTTTGTTCCATTAATGTCCAGTAGCTTTGTGCAATGTCCAGAAGTGTTAAGAATGATTGTGTCACCTCTGAACATGTGAATTTTTATTATGCACTAACCCTCTAATGAGTTTTTCGAATTTGGTGTGGAGGAAGTTTTCAAGGATCAAGAGAGGGAGATGATACAATATGATCAAGGAGAGTGAAAGCTCTAAGCTTGGGGATGCTCCGGTGGTTCACCCCTGCATATTCTAAGAAGACTCAAGCGTCTAAGCTTGGGGATGCCCAAGGCATCCCCTTCTTCATCGACAACATTATCAGGTTCCTCCCCTGAAACTATATTTTTATTCCATCACATCTTATGTGCTTTACTTGGAGCGTCGGTTTGTTTTTGTTTGAATAAAATAGATCCTAGCATTCATTGTGTGGGAGAGAGACACGCTCCGCTGTTGCATATGGACAAATATGTCGTTAGGCTTTACTCATAGTATTCATGGCGAAGGTTGAATCTTCTTCGTTAAATTGTTATATGGTTGGAATCGGGAAATGCTACATGTAGTAATTCTAAAGTGTCTTGAATAATTTGATACTTGGCAATTGTTGTGCTCATGTTTAAGCTCTTGCATCATATACTTTGCACCCATTAATGAAGAAATACATAGAGCTTGCTAAAATTTGGTTTGCATAATTGGTCTCTCTAAAGTCTAGATAATTTCTAGTATTGAGTTTTGAACAACAAGGAAGACGGTGTAGAGTCTTATAATGTTTACAATATGTCTTTTATGTAAGTTTTGCTGCACCGGTTCATCCTTGTGTTTGTTTCAAATAACCTTGCTAGCCTAAAACTTGTATCGAGAGGGAATACTTCTCATGCATCCAAAATCCTTGAGCCAACCACTATGCCATTTGTGTCCACCATACCTACCTACTACATGGTATTTCTCCGCCATTCCAAAGTAAATTGCTTGAGTGCTACCTTTAAAATTTCCATCCTTTACCTTTGCAATATATAGCTCATGGGACAAATAGCTTAAAAACTATTGTGGTATTGAATATGTACTTATGCACTTTATCTCTTATTAAGTTGCTTGTTGTGCGATAACCATGTTCCTGGGGACGCCATCAACTACTCTTTGTTGAATATCATGTGAGTTGCTATGCATGTCCGTCTTGTCTGAAATAAGGGAGATTAACACTCATTTAATGGTTAGAGCATGCATATTGTTAGATAAGAACATTGGGCCGCTAACTAAAGCCATGAATCATGGTGGAAGTTTCAGTTTGGACAATCAATCCTCAATCTCTTATGAGAATATTAACTGTTGTTGAATGCTTATGCATTAAAGAGGAGTCCATTATCTGTTGTCTATGTTGTCCCGGTATGGATGTCTAAGTTGAGAATAATCAAAAGCGAGAAATCCAATGCGAGCTTTCTCCTTAGACCTTTGTACGAGGCGGCATAGAGGTACCCCTTTGTGACACTTGGTTAAAACATGTGTATTGCGATGATAATCCCGGTAATCCGAGCTAATTAGGACAAGGTGCGGGCACTATTAGTATACTATGCATGAGGCTTGCAACTTGTAAGATATAATTTACATGATACATATGCTTTATTACTACCGTTGACAAAATTGTTTCATGTTTTCAAAACCAAAGCTCTAGCACAAATATAGCAATCGATGCTTTCCTCTTTGAAGGCCTTTCTTTTACTTTTATGTTGAGTCAGTTCACCTATTTCTTTCCACCTCAAGAAGCAAACACTTGTGTGAACTGTGCATTGATTCCTACATACTTGCATATTGCACTTGTTATATTACTTTACATTGACAATATCCATGAGATATACATGTTACAAGTTGAAAGCAACCGCTAAAACTTAATCTTCCTTTGTGTTGCTTCAATACCTTTACTTTTATTTATTGCTTTATGAGTTAACTCTTATGCAAGACTTATTGATGCTTGTCTTGAAGTACTATTCATGAAAAGTCTTTGCTTTATGATTCAGTTGTTTACTCATGTCATTACCATTGTTTTGATCACTGCATTCATTACATATGCTTACAATAGTATGATCAAGGTTATGATGGCATGTCACTCCGGAAATTATCTTTGTTATCGTTTACCGCTCGGGACGAGCAAGAACTAAGCTTGGGGATGCTGATACGTCTCCGACGTATCGATAATTTCTTATGTTCCATGCCACATTATTGATGATATCTACATGTTTTATGCATACTTTATGTCATATTTATGCATTTTCCGGCACTAACCTGTTAACGAGATGCCGAAGAGCCGATTGCTGTTTTCTCGCTTGTTTTTGGTTTCAGAAATCCTAGTAAGGAAATATTCTCGGAATTGGACGAAATCAACGCCTGTGGGCCTATTTTTGCACGAAGCTTCCGGAAGTCCGAGGGAGAGTCGAAGTGGGGCCACGAGGTGGCGACACACCAGGGCGGCGCGGCCCAAGCCCCGGCCGCGCCGGCTCTGTTGTGTGGGCCCCTCGTGACGCCCCTTTACCTGCCCTTCCGCCTACATATAGCCTTCGTCGCGAAACCCCCGGTACCGAGAGCCACGATACGGAAAACCTTCCAGAGACGCCGCCACCGCCAATCCCATCTCGGGGGATTCGGGAGATCGCCTCCGGCACCTCGCCGGAGAGGGGAATCATCTCTCGGAGGACTCTTCACCGCCATGGTCGCCTCCGGAGTGATGAGTGAGTAGTTCACCCCTGGACTATGGGTCCATAGCAAGTAGCTAGATGGTCGTCTTCTCCTCATGTGCTTCATTGTCGGATCTTGTGAGCTGCCTAACATGATCAAGATCATCTATCCGTAATTCTATATGTTGTGTTTGTCGGGATCCGATGGATAGAGAATACTATGTTATGTTGATTATCAATCTATTACCTATGTGTTGTTTATGATCTTGCATGCTCTCCGTTATTAGTAGAGGCTCGGCCAAGTTTTTACTCTTAACTCCAAGAGGGAGTATTTATGCTCGATAGTGGGTTCATGCCTCCATTAAATGCGGGACGATGACGTGAAAGTTCTAAGGTTGTGGATGTGTTGTTGCCACTAGGGATAAAACATTGATGCTATGTCCGAGGATGTAGTTATTGATTACATTACGCACCATACTTAATGCAATTGTCCGTTGTTTGCAACTTAATACTGGAAGGGGTTCGGATGATAACCTGAAGGTGGACTTTTTAGGCATAGATGCATGCTGGATAGCGGTCTATGTACTTTGTCGTAATGCCCAATTAAATCTCACTATACTCATCATATCATGTATGTGCATGGTCATGTCCTCTCTATTTGTCAATTGCCCGACTGTAATCTGTTCACCCAACATGCTATTTATCTTATGGGAGAGACACCTCTAGTGAACTGTGGACCCCGGTCCATTCTTTTACATCGAATACAATCCATCGCAATACTTGTTCTACTCGTTTTCTCGCAAACAATCATCATCCACACTATACATCTAATCCTTTGTTACAGCAAGCCGGTGAGATTGACAACCTCACCTGTTTCGTTGGGGCAAAGTACTTTGGTTGTGTTGTGCAGGTTCCACGTTGGCGCCGGAATCCCCGGTGTTGCGCCGCACTACATCCCGCCGCCATCAACCTTCGACGTGCTTCTTGACTCCTACTGGTTCGATAAACCTTGGTTTCTTACTGAGGGAAACTTGCTGCTGTACGCATCACACCTTCCACTTGGGGTTCCCAACGGGCGTGTGCTTTACGCGTCATCAACGAGATCCCGCATCTACAGCTACCAAGAGATCCAGGGTCCTCGAAAACCGTGTACCAGGTGCTCGAAGGTGGCTTCGCTTGGATCACCCGTGGAGAAAACGCGGTGACCTGTTCAATGGTAAAGATGAGCCCGATGGACCCCCACGCCCGAGGAGCGGTGCAGAAATCGATGATCTTCTGAAAAATTGGAAGGAGTGCCCAGCGCGGGGAAAGAAGCGACCAAAGCCAGAGCCGCTGCTCGGTGTATGGAAAGCGAGGTCTGTTTTCCACGACTTGGAGTACTGGAAGGTCCTCCACACGTCCCATAGCCTCGATGTCATGCACATTATGAAGAACGTTACCGAGAGTCTGCTTGGCACTCTTTGCAACTCAGAAAAGTCCAAGGATGGACCGAAAGCAAGATACGATCTGAAACATTTTGGCATCGGGAAAGATCTTCAAGCCCCGATATCGACGACGACGATGATGAGAATGATGATCGACGGAAGGGACTCAACGTCTCCGCAAAAGGGCTAAGAAGAACACGGTGCTGCTTCCCGCTGCCTGCTTCACAACGAGTCCAGAGGAGCTCGAGTAGTTTTTCGAGTGCCTCCTAGGAGTGAAAGTTCCTCACGGTTACTCGGGGAATATAAGCGGATATCCGGACGTAGCGAAGAAGAGGTTCACCGGGATGAAGTCTCACGATTGCCACGTGCTCATGACGCAGTATACTTCCCGTTGCGATCCGAGGCATAATGGACGAGCACGTCCGTGATACGCTGTTTGGCCTTTGCAACTTTTTTGACGTTATCACCGGGAAGTCGATCAGCGTGAGGCAGCTCAAGATGCTACAGGATGAGATCGTGGTGATACTATGTGAGCTCGAGATTTACTTCGCGCCCGCATTCTGTGATATATGCGTCCATCTCCTTCTCCATGTCGTTGAAGACATCAAGCATCTCGGCCCGACGTTCCTCCACAACATGATGCCTTTCGAAAGGCAGAACGGTGTCATGAAAGGATACGTTCGCAATAGGGCCCGTCCCGTACGCAAGCATGGCCAAGGGGTTTCTAACCTACGAGTGCATCTCCTTCTGCCAGAATTATCTAAGCACCGAGGACGACGAGGATCATGTTGGTCTACCCCCCAGGACGCACCTCGGCAGGCTGGATGGAGTCGGTCACCGCGAGGGCTACCGCTCAGTCCATGTCGGCATAGCCAATCGACGTGACGACTTTGACAGGGCTCACAGGGTCGCGCTACAACACTTAAAACTGATCGAACCTTTCGTGCAAGAGCACAAAAGCATGATCGAGCAGAATTACATCGATATGGGCCGGCCGAGGAAGATGGGTGACGTAACCAAAGAGCACAACTCCAGCTTCACGCGTTGGTTCAAGCAAACTCAACTGGTTGAAGCACAGAGAAAAAGGCCTTCTACCGAAGATGAAAAACTCATATACACCTTATCACAGGGCCCCGGCATAACGTAAGGACCTATCGTGGGTACGACATCAATGGTTACAGATTCTACACCGAGGAAAAGGACAGAAATAGTGAAAATCAAAACTCGGGAGTAACTATGCTGTCATACGCCGATGACGAGACTAATGTCAAGGAAAGATTTTTTGGAAGGATCGAGGAGATATGGGAGCTCAATTCATCGTGGAGAGACGGTGCCAATGTTTCGTGTGAGATGGGCCAAGAAGGTCGAAAAGAAGGCCGATATTTCACCACCATGGTTATACCCGATGCAAAATCGAAGAACGCATCCGCGAAAAATGAGCCATGGATACTCGGTAGCCAAGTTGACCAATGCTTCTTCATCACCGATCCGTCGAGGCCTAGCCGTGTTATCGTGAGGAGGGGCAAGAGGAGCATCATAGGAATGCAAGGAGACGCCAACGAGGAAGACTTGGACAAGAACGGTGACCCGAAGATTGAGGAGGAATTCGACGAGCACTTCGACATGCCTACTACTAGTAAAGTAAGAAGGAAGACCTCCCTACCCTCTAAAGGTTGTCCGTTCACGCGAAGAAATCTCAAGGTGGCCGGAATAAAGTATTCAACCGCCAACAACCGAAAGGGCAAGAAGATTGCGAAGAGACGCTAGCTAGAGCTCGAAGCCGGGACGAAGAAGATCTTTTTTTGGTCTATCACATGTGTGAGTGTGTGTTAGACAAGTACATGCATGTGTTTTTGAGAGAAACAAGAACGTACATGTTTGTATGAGACAAGTAATTTATAATACTCTACTAATTACTAAATAATGTTGTGTTATTTATTGAAATGTAACTAAAATATGAAAAAAAGGAAGAAAAATTGAGTGGCAGCCGGGGTTCGAACCCGGCTACTAATGGGCTAACATTGACCTTAACCACCTGGGCTAGTGCTAAGTAACCGTCGGCACTACGCGAGCAAACCATTTTGTTTTGCTAAGTGTCTAAATTCGGTGGCGCACGCCCATTTAGGTGCGCCACAGAATTAAGGAATTTTGTGGCCCATGTCATAGTTGATGCGCCACAGAATGCTTAATTCTGTGGCGCACATGGAGCGGTGCGCCACAGAATTTAGACACTTGGTGAAATAACTCGATCGACCCTTTCTTCCCCACTCACAACAGCAGTTTCTTCCCCGACAACCCTAGCGCGCGCCACTGCTCACGCAACCACCACCACCGCCAAGCACCGCCACCTAGCGCCGCTGCCGCCGAGGAGGAGGAGGAGGACCGCCACGCCACCGCCGAGCAGGACGCCCAAGCCCGAGCCGCCACCGCAGATCAAGGAGGAGGACGCGCGAGCCCGAGCCGCCGCCGCAGAGGAGGAGGAGGAGGAGGACCGCCACGCCACCGCCGAGCAGGACGCCCAAGCCCGAGCCGCCCCGCAGATCGAGGAGGAGGACGCGCAGCCCGAGTCGCCGCCGCAGAGGAGGAGGACAACGCCATCACCACCGCGCCCTGCCACCGCCGCTGTTCGGTGAGAGTCCCTCTCCCCCTCCCCACTCCCTTGCCCCCCCCCCACTGTCTTGTGCCCGAATTTCGGAGAAGAAGGGCAACATTGGTCAGATTTTGTATTGTCTCATGTTCTCGTTCCACGCAAGCTGCCCCTTGTACAATATGTTGTTTGCATTGCCATGATCCAAGCCATCCAAGGCATCAAAGAATTGCCATGATCCTAGCAGTAGCTAATTTCTTGGTTATGGCATTATATTCTTTCTATGTGATGAAATTCGGGGGCTCCATAGCTAGATGTAGAAACAAATGACCTATATCTACTTTGGTGGCATGCTGTAGTGTAGTATGTATATGTTATTGGTTTTGTTGGACTTCCATTGCCAATTCTCTGGCTAAAGTGTAGTATGTAGTATCTGCTATTTAGTAGTGTATCATGTAGGCCAGACACTACATCTCCATTGAACAAGCATTCATGAAATAGAATAATGACTCCAATGCTACTGCTAGGATTTGTTAGCAATTCTTGATGAAAGCTAATGATGCTACTGGTTTAAATGGAAATGATGAAATGATGAAATGTACAAGCTAGAAATTGATTTAGGTTCTCTTGTTCATGCAAATGATGCTACTGGTTTAAATGTAAATGCAAATGATGCAGTCAAATGATATTTAATTCATTGCTTGCTGTTTTTTTAATTCATTGATTGCAGTAGAGCTAATGGTTCAATAAAATGAACAATGCAGTAGGTTTTTCAATACAATGCAGTAGGTTTTTTAATAAAATGAAATGGTACTGCCTAGTTGATTTTGAATTGATGCTAGGATTTGTTGGCAGTAGAAAATTTAGGTTTAGAAAATGAAAATGCTTGGGTTAATAAAATGAAATGCTACCGCCTAGGATTTGTTGATTTTGAATTACTCGCTTGGGGTTTCAAGATAATAATGCTACTAGTACATGAAATGCTACTGTTTGAATTTCATGAAATGATCATGCTCATGCTCCCTGGTTGCAAGATGAGAATGCATAGATGGTTTTAGTTCACCTCTGGCCACCTCTGCCCTAGCAAGAATATTCCTCTGAACCAAAAATGCCTCTGCCTAGCAAGAATGGTTTTAGTTCACCTCTGGCCACCTCTGTCCTAGGTTGTCTGAATAATTATGTAATTTAAGGGTTGATGTAATGCTTCCATGCAATGATCAATAAAAGGGTTTATGTAATGCTTCTATGCAGATGGTAGGAAATAATGTATGTAATGTAAGGTTAAATGATGCTCATGCTCACATGTTGGCAGTAGCTACTGGTTGGCTTGCTCTATAAGCTTGTATTCTTGGTTATGAAGAAGCATATCATCGCCTTTTTAAATATAAGTAATTATCTACTAAAATTTGATTAGCTATTGGTATAATTCTCTTTGAATTTATAAAAAAATTAAGTCACTAGCTACCGCCTTTTGTAATGTATATTTATGAGTAATAGCATTTTCATTTGAAGTCACTAGCATTTCCATATGATGCTCAAGCTTCTGCAATTTAATTATCTCTGGAATTTTATATGTTGATGTTCTTTATTGCTACTGCTAGCTAGGATTTGTTAGCAATTCTTGGTTCAAGCTAATGATGCTACTTTGGTTAGTGCTACTGTAAGTATAAGTGTAATGCTCCAGGTTTTGATGTAGTTGTATGCTTCAGGTTTTGATGCTTCAGATTTTGATGTAGTTGTAGCTCCAGGGTTTGATGCTTCAGGTTTTTGATGCTCCAGGTTTTGTTGTAGATGCTCTAGGTTTTGATGCTTCAGGTTTTTGATGCTCCAGGTTTTGATGTAGTTGTAGCTCCAGGTTTTGATGTAGTAGTATTTGGATACAATTTTGTATGATGATGAACATGGTTAGAATCTCGTGAATATGGTGATGAATGTGGGCTCCGGGTTTTGCAGGGATTTCATTGAGTTGCCCATTTCTCCCGAAGCGTTGATTCACTTCCGTTTCGGTTGAGAAATGGGCACTCCTACGTAGAAAAATTAGCAAAGGTCATGCCGAATTTTTTGGTTGACTTTTGTACTAACTTTTTGCCTCTTTTTAATGAAGTGCAAATAAACATGTCGGGCAGCACTTCTAAGCCCGGGAGCCGAACGAAGAAGCGAGAGAGGCCAACAAGGACTTCTGGGAGGGCTACGAGCAGCCCCGGAAGGCCGCCGCCGAGTCGACCGGCGATGAGGAAGAGGGTCGGGATGCCGCCTCCGAGGGAGAGGGCCGGGGGGCGCCGATGACACCGACGAGGGCCGGGACGCCGCCTCCGAGGGAGAGGGCCGGGGGGCCGCCGCCGACACCGGCGACGATGACGATACCTGGGACGACGCCGCCGAGACCGATGAAGAGACCGGTGAAGATAACGCGGCCAACCGCACGGAAGGTGATAGCGGCGGCAACCCTCAGGAGGGTAAGAAGAAGAGGACGGCGAGGAGGCCAAGGAGGGATCGGAGGCCGCAAGTGCTCGCCAACGTCACCGATGTTGTCACGGTAGTCTCCGAAAGTGGCCTACCGATGGAGCCTTCGTGGGTTGCCAAAGGGTACGACATGCAACTAGGGTGCATCGTCCGTGAAACCGTGCCGATCCTAACTCAGGACCTCGAAGCAAGGAGAACGCGGCTATCGCCCAATCCCTCCTCCGTAAGCTTCACCAACGATACACGTTCCCGGAGCCGTTCAATAAGAAGGTGGACTCTTTAGCTCTCACGAAGATGAGCACCACCTTGAGCAGCCTGGAAGAACCAGGCTGAAGAACAAGATCGAGGCCGGTGAAAGGCTGGGAGAGGATAAGTAGCAAAGACCCGTCGCTCTCCTTAGAAGACTTTAATGCATTCAAGTCTTACTTAGAGAGCCGACACCGTTAAAAAATGGACCGCCCGGGGAAGAAAATGCGGGATGTGAACTTAGGGACCCACCATTGCGGAAGCGGCGGTTACCGAGGAAAACAGCCTACTTGGGACAAGGAGGATGCCGAGATGGTACGTCTGGGGAAAGAAAACCCCTGGCAAAAAATCAAGGATGTACAAGCTAGGAACTTTGTCCGGTCCCGCTACTACTTAGACTGGAAGACGGGGGAATTTATTACGGATCACAAAGACGTGAAGAATTTCGAGAAGTACCTGGTAAGGATAGTCTATATTAGTTCGCTCATCTCATTAGGCAATGAAGCCAAATGGGCTAACCTTAAGTTCCTTTGTCTGAAGGATGAAGAGTTGACGAAGGCTAGTTGTACGGCTGGCCCGTCGTCCCAGGGTTCGACGGAACCATGGGACACACCTTTCAACAGGGCGACGAACAAATACAAGAACATGGAGCTGGACAAGCCACCGACGTCGGGTGGCCGTGTGTCCGGCTTTGGCACAAGTATGAAGCTATCCGAGTACTACGGATCGGATGCCAAGACGAGAAAGCTGGAGAGGAGGTCGTCGGCTAAGGATAAATCCGAGGTTCGGGAGCTGAAGAAGAAGGTGGAGTCACTAGAGAAGCTGGTGGCCGAAAAGCCTGTGGAGAACACGGAGATGATGAACAAGTTATTGGACGAGAAGATCCGGCAGATCATCCCCCCTGGGTTGATGGAGGGGTTAGCTGCTTGGAATGCGGGAGGTCAAGTGGGGCCGATACATCAGCGGCAGCAACTCAAGCTTCCACGTGTCCCCGACGCCGGCGTCGGGGCTCCACCTGACGCCGCCGCTCCACCCGACGCCGCAGCTTCAACCGCCGCCGCAGCTCCAACTGGTCGCATCGACGCCCCCAACCGCCTCCCTTGTATCGACAGTAGCCGAGATCGACGCCATCCAGAAGGTAAACTCATTAGTTACTCCTTGGCGTCATCTTCTTTAACTATATATGCCTTTCGTGACTGCCATCTCACGATGCCCAACATGGCGCCCACGACTCGGGATGAACAGGTGCATACTTACGCAAACGGTGGAGCCCGGCGGCAAGTTGGTGGAAGTTGCTAGCGGCATCGTCATGGCTTCCCGCGTTATGCACGGCAATGCATTGGAGGAAAACGTGGTGAAGGTCAAGTTGGTAATGGTAGTGCCGGAGTACCGCTACTCCATCCCCCCTTTCAACCTCCGGGCATAGACGAGGGCGACGTTTTGTCCCTTGGGGATTGCACCTCATGGCTTATGCAATGGCCGAAGAACCAGATTCGTGCGGGGGGGGGTCTTCCGGAGTGCTAAGAAAAGCACCGGTGCCACCTCCCTATCATCCGGCCCAAGATCGCCGGCGCCGACGACACCCTTAAGGAAACGGCGGTCGCCGCCCCCACTACCCTGAAGGAACCGGCGGTCGCCGCCGCCACCCGGAAGGAACCGACGATCGCCGCCACCACCACAAGCCACAAACAGTTGTTGGGAGCGCTACCGGAACGACCGTCGACCAGACGCAAGGTACGCCAACCGGCGGCATCGCAACCGCCACCACCTAAGGTCCAGTACATGGCGCCACTTTATGGCAACGATGTAGATGATGATGATGACATCGATGCCTACATCAACACTGGCGCATGCAGCCAAGATATGTACATGCCTCCTATGGATGAGCAAGCCTTCTGCACTCACGGCGATCAACTTGGTCGTCCCACTACAGTCACGAAGCAGCGCCTGGTCTTCACGGGTTTTTCTCAAGACACTCCTCCGGAGGCTGGCAATTCAGCTCAAGTCAAGCTTGCTACCGTTTTCAGCCCTAACATGCTGCGTAAGACGATCATCGGGGAGCCACCCAAATCAACCCCAGCAACCTCAGAAGCACCACCAGCACCGACCCCAGTAGCACCCGAAGCACCACCATCAGCACCACCGGCACCCCGGTAGGTCAGGTGAAGAAGGCAAGGAAGAGAGGAGCCAAGAAGGGCGCATCTCCGAGCCAGCCTGCTCCTAAGAGGATCCGGGCCGACGACATGGTACCACCTACACCGGATGGCTTGCCCCGATGTCATGAAGCTGGTAAACCGATACTGCCTCCGGACATGGAACACCTCGCAAGTGGACCAATGCTCCCTTTGCAGCACACTATTAATTATCTAGAGAGCATCCTTCTTAAAGAAAATGATCCAAATTACCCGGCGTTCTCGGTCAAGGTGCCGTCCGACCAGAACTTCGTCAATGAAGACCCCGCGGATATCTTCTTCATAGCGTTCGAGGACGTCTTCAACCTATTTCACTCGAAACGGCTCGACTATAACTTGGTCCGCCTATACGCGATCAATCTTCGGATGAAGATCAACGAGAGAGACCCCGCCACATCGCGGTAGCGGATCCCTACTACATGCGCGATAGCCGGCTCCGGGACGGCTCAAGGACACGGACCAAGGCGGTGTGGTACCTCCGGAACTTCATGCTCATGTACAAAGAGAGCAACACCATTCTTCTGCTCTGTCTTTCCCGAGTAAGTACACATCCGCTCACGGCCGTCGTAACTTATGCTTTCTTATATATTTCTTCCATTGCCGATCATTTCCAACATTCCATTTCAATTGCATGTGTTGAGCGGGGACAAATCCGCACACTCATCATCCTAGATCCGAAGTGGTCACTAGCCCCGGTATTTCGACTCGTCGAGTACGACGACGAAGAAAGACTACAAGAGAATAAGGGGTGTTCTCGATGAGGCTATCCTTGGCTACTCCAAAAATGGAGGCACCTTCGACAAGAATGGGCAATATATCGGGCCGGACACTAAAAAGCTCGGGTTCAAGCACGTGATCGACTTCCCTTGTATCAAGCAGCCAGTCGGCAGCATTAAGGAGGCCTTCTATGTCCTCCATCACCTTAAAGGGTTTGTCGAGGATGCAGAGATGATGTCTCTGCCACCTAGTAAGCGAGACCCCATTAAAATGTCGAGGAAACTCAATGATGATGATCTTAGAGAAGACTTCCATCGCATCCAAGTAAAGCTCTCGGAAATTATCTTACAAGATGTATCCAACGCATCGGGGCTCTTACACCAACTCAGAGGGTTGTCTAAGAGGGATATCGAAGAACGCCTACATAGGCAGGGTGATGGAAGGACGTGGACGACGAAGGACTTGTACAAGCCGTTCCCGGAGCCGCTCAAGAAGACGTCTCGTTGATCGAGGCCGGTGTGCCTAGCATTACTTTGAATCGATGGACAATTTGTACCGTGTTGTAAACTAAACTTGCTTAATTTGCTCGAAACGGTGGTCGTCGTTGTTGGACTTCAATTACTATTGTAGTCGTTATCGTTGAACCATATTACTTATGTGATACCGATGCTATATGTCTTTTAGGTTTATTATTATTTCCTTGCTTTAATTCTTGTGAATATGTATGCATGTGAACCCTCTAACTATTTCCATTGCGTTATATACTAATATGCCTTGTGTCCATAGAGATGACGTACTACGTCGTGTTCGAGGGGCGGTTTCCGAGAGTGTACGAGGAGTGGGAGGAGTGCAAGAAACAGGTGCACAAGTTCGGCGGCAAGCTGCTACAAAGGGTACCCGACTAGACACGAGGCGGTTGCCAAGTGGAGGGCGCACCAAGCGAACAAGAGCAAGATGAAGACCTTCCTTGTGCTCTCGCTCACCATCGTCGCGGCGGTACTCTATTTCATCCTAGTGTAGGCGGCGGCCGGTGTCACTTCGTTTGTATCTAGAGATGATGAGAACTTAATTAATTTGCATGGATTATGAGTTGTATGGAGCTATATGTATAACTCGATCGGGCTCTAAGTAATGTGATGATGATGTGATGATTATATATGTCCATATTATATCTGTCTATATTATATCCGTATATAACACCGTATACGGTGTATAAAACCGATTATAAAACCTGTATAATACACCGGGGAGCACAAAATCGAGTATACCTGTAGATTGTTCCGTGGCGCACCAAAACATAATTACGTGGCGCAGCTATATAACATGCGCCACAGAACTACTTATTTACGTGGCGCACCGGACCTAGTGCGCCACAGAAACCTTAATTCTGTGGCGCATGGCCAGGTGCGCCACAGAAACCTTATTTTTGTGGCGACGTTTCTGTGGCGCACCTCCCGTGCGCCACAGAATCCCATTTCCGTGCGCCACTGATGAGGCTTTTCCTACTAGTGCGCCACACAAACATGCTCGCCAAAATGGCTAAGGACTAAGCGTCCGGATCCCCCTGGATGTTTTCGACACATAAGTTTCAATGTGTGTCGCCGATGTGAAGGGTGTCAGACTCTTAAGTGTGGCGCCCATGGCATCGGTGCCACACAGTGACTTGGGTATAAAAATCAAGAAAACTACCTTGGCATGGTTGCAAAGTGACTACTCATATCAATAGCAATTTCATACACACATCATAACTCACATCGTAGCACATAGATTCATACATTTTAAGATAGCTCACATCGTAGCACATAGATTCATACATGGTTCGAAATGACATAGAGTTCACAACACGTAGCAATGAAGATAGAGTTCACAACACGTAGCAAATCCACCTAAGCTCGACGTCCCCTCCTCATGGGGCCGCTTCGGACGGCCATCCTTTTCGTCCGCTGCTGTCGCTCTTCTTCCTGCTGCACCTCCCGCTCCTCCTCCTCTGAAGATGACGGCTCATCGATCCTCATCCTCCTCAAAGCCGATCTCCGTGGCGGCTCCTCATCGGACTCGATCACAGCCTTCTTTTCTCGGTTCACATAATCTTCCGGAGTGTAACGGTTTGGAGCCTTTCCCCTTGGCTTCAACTGGTACGCAGACCGTGTGGCTTGCTTCTTGCCTTGACTCAGAATGGTGTCATCAGGAATCTTCACAAACGTGAACACATAAGATTACAAAAGTTGAAATTACTAAACACATGTTTCACGGCAACAAAATAGTCCAAACCTCCGCCTCTTCAGAAGAGGATGTAGCAATTTCACCTTCGCGGCAACCTAGCAAGTTGGCTAACCGCCGCAACTTCCGTGCAGTGTTCTGCGTCATGGAAGTCATGGTTACAAAGCCGTCAAATATAATAGCTTACATTCAAAGTTGGTGACCATACCTTAATGAAATACCGCATCGGTCCGATAGGATTTTCATCTCTCTGGCTCTGATCCCAAATAACCTCACACTCCTCAGCTGTTTTTTGGATCTCGAACCGCTGTGAAAAACATATTATACACAATTTGAACGAGCACATGCCAATATAGATGATATACTAGCTTATGAGAGAATACATTACCACGAAGTTCAGGGAGGAAGCAATATAAGTCGATCGCCCTTTTCGAGCAGTCATGTCGTACTGGCTTTGCGCAACCTCATCGAACGCGATGGGGTCGTCCAAGATGTCTTCATCATACGCGTTGTTCACTAACTTGATACGCGTGTTTTGATGAAACCATTGGAGATAGTTGTTGAAAGCGGCCGCGTCGTACGGGACAACCTCGACAAGTCCGCCATTCCGTATCGCTTCTAGACAGTGTTCGAACGCTGTCACGTGAATCCTATGATGGACAGGCCAATTCGTGATCTTCCTTTGTCGCTGCCTATCAAGCCTGCAAGATATTGAGCACAATGGATAACGTTAGATTCTATCGCTTCCTATGATCAACAAGTTTCCATCGCATGATTGAAGAAGTTTACCTATGGAGCGCGTGGTCCGTGTCTTGCCACTCAGGTGGGCACTCCTGATACAACCCGAACTGTCTCATCATTCTGTGCGGCTGGTGGTATTCAACAAGCCACATGCATATGAGTGGGCACCGCATACGCCAGAAACCCGCCTCCTCCAAGCACTTGGTGTTGAGGTCACTCATCGCCGAGCCAATATGGTAAAAGGTACAATATGGCTCCCAATCCACCTGCAGCATACAAATATCGTTTACCTGCTCAGAGGTAGCAAAAGAGTGATGGCTTAAAATCGGTTACCTGCTCAGAGGTAAGAGTATCCGACTGCTCAGTGTAGTGCCTGTACATGACAATTGGATCACTCGTCATCTCTGAGACATTGTCCCAAATGTATGCCCAAGTGGGCTCCCGATCAGGGTTGTTCCGGTAATGAGGCCATGGCCTCTGGTTGAAAATCCTGGGCCGCCCAACTGATAGGCGATCCCAGCTCCATAAGGAAAGTAGGAGCAAGCATCCACGAATACCGCCGCTCCCAATCATGCGACAACCTTCGTCCAACTGCGTACATAAGACATTTGGTTAGAACTTTGTCTAGCAGACTAGTACTATAGAAGAATAGTACAGATAGCAAATCATCACCTGTCGGTAGAGGTAGGCAACTGCCGCACTTCCCCAACTCCACGGGTGCTCCAACACCGTAAGCGCCTTCAGCCAACACCAATGGGCCAACTTCCCACCACTGTCAGCAAAGAGAGTCCTCGAAAGCATATACCACAAGTACACTCGGGTGTATGTCCTGATAGTGTCTCGGTCGGCCTCTGGCGGGCAAGTACCAAAGTGAGTCCTGATCCAAAGGAAAGGTGCGCCGACGGGAGCTCTATCTTTTTTATCTTCTGGCTCTGGAGGAGCCAGACCAATAAGGTTCTCCATCTCGCTGTCGCCACCCATCAGAAACTGTGTTCATACACAGTGGCTCGCCCTGAATAGGAAGAGCAAGGATCATGGAAACATCCTGCAGAGTAAGGGTCATCTCGCCGGCCCTCAAGTGGAAGGTGTGCGTCTTCGGCCTCCACCGGTCGACAAGGGCGGTGAGTGCCGCGGCATTCATGTTTGGCGCCCCCCGGCTTACAAGCGTGATGAAGGGGAGAAGACCGGTAGGCTGGATGAACTCCGTGTACCGCTCGTCATACGACATGTCACTTACTTTACCGTGGTAACGAATCTTCAAGGGCTGAAGAACCTACAAGCACATCCAAACACATAATATTATGCCTTATAAAATGGAATAAAACAAGAGGTGTTAACAAAAATAAATATTAGTACCTTCCCCCTTTCCTTCATATGACATGCCCTGTGTTCTCTGTCATACTCATGATCTATAAGATACACCATCCTAAAAAAATCACAAATACACCATATTATGAGCCATTCCTAACAAATATGAGTCATTCCTAACCAAATACTAGGCATATGTAAGACAATATAATGCATTTCCTAAGCAAATACTAGGCATATGTAAGACAATATAATGCATTTCCTAAGCAAATACTAGGCATATGCAACACATTTCAATGCACTTGTTAAGCAAATATTAGACATTTCAACACATACATACAAAGGGTTTCAACACATACATTTAAAATTTCATATCTAGGGTTCCAACAAATCTTTGGTTCAAACACATAGACTACAATGTAGATTCCACCAACATTAATTTCCATATGTATGGTTCATATCCAAATCCACCAACATAAATTTCCATGTCTAGGGTTCATATCCAAATCTACCAAATCCACCAACACTAGTGGATGAATCGGAGGGAATCGAAGGGGAATACCTTGATGAATGGATGGGGAAGGAGTTGGCCGGCTAGATCTGACAAATCCTTGGTGGATTTGGAGGGGGGACGGAGGAGAGGCGGTCGGCGGCAGCGGTTCTTTACAAACAGAGAAAAGAGAAGAGGAGAATAGAGGAGGGCTCGGGCTGGGGCGGGCGTGGGCGCCACACATAAGTGGATGTGTGGCGTCCTTCAGAGCGGCGCCACAATTTCAATGTGTGACGCCGATGTGAAGGGCGCCACACGTCCTGCCACGTCGGCTGGTCAACATCGAGCAGGCCACGTCAGATTGATGAGTGGCGCCGCTCACATGGGCGCCACATAGTGAGGTGTGGCGCCAATGGGAGGGGCGCCACACAAAATGATTAGATGAGGTGAATAGTTTGGCTGGATGAGTTTGTGTTTTTTTTTAGAAAAGGGTTATTTTTGTCAGGTCAAGATGCCCTTTATTGGTGGATGTGCGAGCTGCCGAACATCGCGGGTGTGGCTGATTTGGGGACGCTCAAGCTCGGTCACAGATAAAACTAGAGTATAGTACTAGTAGTAGTATTGCACAAGTGGACTGGGATCAGGTGACATGCACACAGCATGTCACCGGTGAACAGTGTCGTAACATGCACTCTGGACCGTTGGATCAAAATTGAGCGAACCAGATCAATTACTGCAGCGCATCACTGTAGATGACACTGTAGCACATGCACTGTAACAAGTCACTGCAGACGATCCCTGTAGCACATGTACTGTAGCGTATACACTGTAGCATCATCATGTTCATGTTCATCTGTACATCAAATTTTGATCCAACGGCAAAAAACTAGGCGCATGTTACGGGCACTGTTCACCGGTGACATGCTGTGTGCATGTCACCTGATCCCAGTCCTGCACAAGTAGGGAGAGTACACTCCACAGAAGGTTATCCCCAACCAACATACCGCCGCCACGACACGATACGAGGATAAAGGAGAGGCGGCCGGCGGTACAACAACAGCAGAACCGGCGGGCGGGCGTACGATGTCCCGACATCACGTATCCGTGTCCTGCTAAACGGGGGAACAAGATTTAAGTACGAGTAAAGACATGCTTTCCGTATCTCGATCCACGGTCGGTCAGCGCTGCCGTAGTGTAGCGTATTGTTTTCTCTTTGCCCCGTCGTCACATGCCTGCCCCCAGAACAAAAGTGGCGAGCCAAAGAAAGCTCCCACGCCAATGGCGCAAACCCATGCGCCCTTTGGCTTTCTCTCTTTTCTTCTTTCCTCTGCGCGTCGCTGGTCCCCGCTGTGAGGGAGCGCAACGGCCCAAGCAGCAGCAGCAGAAACGCTCTCTCTCTCTCTCACGCGCGCGCGGGGACTGAGGAGGAAAAGAGCGCTCGTCAGCTCGTGTGGCCGCTGCAGCCTTGTTGCTCGTTAGGGTGGGGTCCGCACACTGCTCGCCAGGCGCCTCTGACACGCGCTCCCAGTCGTCTCACTCGGGCTTCGCCTTTCGCTCCGCACCCATACAAAACTGGCCGAGAAGAAATGCGCACCTCCCCGTATTAATCACAGTCGCCGAGGAAAAGACGCAAGGAAATAAATGAGTACTTGTACTAGTACTAGGAGGAGGAGGGGGAGAGGCACAGCTACCATTGCCTAGCCGCGTAGAGGGGGTTTGTTTCTTCGCCTGTACCTGTCACGGGGGAGCCATGGCGGCGCCCACATTACTCCCGCGCCTCTCTGCCGCCGCCGCCGTCGCGCTCGCGCTGCTCGTCGCCGCGCTGCCTTCCGCAGGTATGTCACCGCCATGCGCCTCCCTAACCCCCGCGATTGATCGCATTCTTCGGTTTCCTTTCTTTGCTTTAGGTTTTTTTTTCTACTGTTGTATCAAGAGTCTTCTTCCTCCTCTTCCAAAAACCAGTTTTCTTGGCCTCGCGCCGCCGCCGTCCACTACGAGGCCGAGGGTTTTCTCCATATAATGAGCACGCGATATGTAAATCGCCGCACATTCTTCGATTCCTAAGAGGGGAAAAAAAATCTTATATGAGGAATAAGAATCTCGAGCCATCACAACCCCACCTAGATTTCCGCCAACTCTGCAATAATGTGTATTGTTCCATTTAGAATCGATCATAGGCATCCTGTTGACTGCGGAATGTGCAGGCATATCTGATGGTTTCAGACTACTTTCTCGATTTTTTATTCAGCAGGACTGGACTGGATGTGTCTAGTTCTTTCTACTAGTATCAAACGAATCTTGATCCGTATTGTGCTTTATACTCCTTTTTCATTTTCAGTTATAACCTGATGATGTCAACAAGGAGATTTGTTGAAACGCATATCACCAAGTCATGTATACTACTGTACTATTAATTATTTATTTATTAAGGTAGTACTAGGATATATCTTCTCGATTTGGTGGGCACCTCAGTGGATGCACACATAAATCGCCACGCATTTCCGATTCATAATAACAGGGACAAATCTTACGAGGAACCAGAATCTACACCATCGCTGCAACTGTTAGATTTCCGTCCTTTTTTTTTTCCAGACATCTCATATATAAATGTGGCCGCAGTACAGTCACTTGTGTAGTAATGCTAGGGGGAGAGGGGGCAGCGTATTGTTCCACTGTAAACTGATCATAACGTCCAGATCACCGGCACCCTTTTCTCTGCGGACTCTGCATTTTTGTTTCATAGTTTCGCTGTTCTTCCTCTGTTCTTTATTCAACCACGATTGGATGTGTGTAGTTTCTTCTGGTAATTGAGCTTTATACTCTCTTTTTTTTCTGGTTAAATAAGGAATTGATGTGAACAAGGAGATGTGTTGAAACGCATGTAACCAGCTCATGCACTCCATTATTCAATTTGAGCTACTGCGGTACCTCCTTCTGAAACTTGCCTATCTCATCTCTCTGCAGAAGCTTATGACCCTCTTGATCCAAATGGGAACATCACTATCAAGTGGGATATCATGGAGTGGACTTCGGATGGCTATACTGTAAGTACACCAACGCTAAATTGTCTGCCTTGTATCATTAACACATACTACTCTGTATATAATATGCAGCTGCTGTTCTGAAACTTTGTCATCACTTAACATCACAATGCACGTCCTCTGTAATAAAAGTAGATTAATATTCTTTACTGTAATATTTCTAAATCATAGATTTGCTGGTTATGCAATTCTATTTCTTGGACCTCAAAATTCTCCACAGTTGTAATCTAAAACACAATAAAAAATCGTTGCAGATCTTTATTTCCTCTGATTAATGTTTGCTTTTCGCATCAATAATGCGGAAAATGGGGGCTTCTTTGGGCATTATTTTTCCGCTCTAATGTTCTCATGTTATGGCTAGTGTACCTCCATTCCATAATATATGCCGTTTTAGCAAACTGTTTTACTTTGCTAAAAAGGCTTATATTATGGAGCGGAGTGATATGCCATTACCACAGTGTGTAATGAATTGTTGTCACTGAATCAAAATGAAAAAAAATGCTTGCTTTCGTACTTTGAATACAATATACTGCCTTTTTAATTCACTCTTCTTGGTCAATATTCTTTTCGATTAGTTTCAGTTAGAGAAGGGATTGTTTATGCAAGATGAAATGGCAGCATTCAGAGTTACTCTAGTTTCTAACTATTCGTATTTCCGTTTGAAGTTCATTCAAAAGTCAGAAACAAGTGCCTGTTTTTAAGATGGCTCTTATTTTTAGTTTGACATCAAATTGGCATTCTAAAATTATAAATCTAACGAACGAATGCACTTTTTTTTACCTAATTCTAGTTCGACATTTTTTTTTCTGCTGTTGATGTCCTGTAAAATCTGCATTTCACAGGCTGTTGTGTCCATATACAATTACCAGAAGTACCGTCATATCCAAGCACCTGGGTGGCATCTTGGCTGGGTTTGGGCAAAGAAAGAGATCATCTGGAGCATGCTCGGTGGGCAGGCCGTAGAGCAAGGGGATTGTTCTCACTTTAAAGGCAACATACCACACTGCTGCAAGAAGAATCCAGTAACAGTTGACTTGCTTCCTGGTGTGCCATTCAACGTGCAGGTTGCAAATTGTTGCAAAGGGGGAGTTCTTAGCTCATGGGTACAGGATCCAGTCAGTGCAGTGGCATCGTTCCAGATCACTGTTGGACGATCTGGGACTAGCAATAAGACAGTTAGAGCGCCGAAAAACTTCACTCTCAAGGCCCCAGGTCCAGGATATACCTGCGGAGTAGCCCAAACAATGAAACCACCCACTAAGTTCATTTCTCCTGATGGGAGGAGAACTACTCAAGCCCATGGTAAGTGGTTTCAGTATTCTTCCTTTTCTGTTTATAGTTGTTTTTTTTGCGGGTGTTGTTTAGTTGCTATTAAGACAGAACCCACATGTTTTCGGATTTTGGTTAGAATCACAGTTCAACAGTCAATATAGCACATGATCAACTCGCTGAATAACCAAATGATTCTCTCTTTTTCAGTGACTTGGAATGTGGAATGTACATATTCACAGTTTGTTGCTCAAAGAGGTCCAACTTGTTGTGTTTCACTCTCATCGTTTTATAACGATACAATAATAGACTGTCCAAAATGTTCATGCGGCTGCCAAAACAACATAACCAAACCTGGGAGCTGTGTGGAGTAAGTATTATCACTTCAAAATTCTCTGAAAAATGATATACAGTTTGTGCTTTTAAATACTAATTTTAAATGTATTCCTTACTTCTATAGGAGTAATTCTCCTTATTTGGCTTCTGTGGTGAATGGACCTGGGAAGGACAGCTCAACTCCTCTAGTAGAATGCACACCCCATATGTGCCCAATAAGGGTGCACTGGCATGTTAAGCTCAACTATAGGGACTACTGGAGGGTGAAGGTCACAATTACAAATTGGAATTACCGGATGAACTACTCGCAGTGGAACTTGGTTGCTCAACACCCAAACTTTGAAAATATCAGCACTATTTACAGCTTCAACTACAAAGCTTTAAATCCCTATGGAGTAATAAGTGAGTACTTGATTCATACTCTTGGCATGTTTCATTTCAGATTTTTGATGTAATGTTAAAGCTTCTGACTAATATTTTGCTGCAGATGATACTGCAATGTTGTGGGGTGTCAAGTACTACAATGACCTGCTCATGGTAGCTGGTCCAGAGGGCAATGTGCAATCCGAGCTTCTGTTCCGGAAGGACCCGTCGTCCTTCACCTTCGGGAAGGGCTGGGCGTTTCCAAGACGCATATACTTCAACGGCGAGAGCTGCGTCATGCCTCCACCAGATTCGTACCCAGTGTTACCAGACTCATCTCCTAGATTGAAGAAGACGACGTTTCTCATTCTGTCTGTTGCCTTCTGCGCAATGGTGGCGTTCTTGCACAATCATTTTGTGTTGGATAAATACTGCGGAAAGTCCTGACCCACCTGGCTGTTGACTGCTGACATCTTCAGTTTCTGGCAAGTTTAGGATGTAGGCTCGCAACAAAAGCTGATTCAGGTGTGTTTTAGGAAGTGAGCTTAGGCTCCTTCAATTCATTCAGGTGTAGGTTGTAAATTCGTGTGGTTTTGTGCTCTCAGCCTGAATACTGAGACCTGATTGGGATAACTCCAACGCAATTTATCCAGATAAATGATTGGCATCTTTACTTTCAGAACTTTTTGTAGTTGGGTGACAAGTATCCAATATTTTTAGTATTTTCTTTTCTGATCCAAGATATACATTTCAAAGCAGGCCTAATCGAAATTCAGAAAGCTACGTTGTACATGAAGAAGATCTGGCTTGGAATTGTAATTGCAAAACTGCACAACATATTTTTTCCTCGGCAACCCAGCCTCTATGGCACAAAATCCAATCAACCATATGACAACTTACCTACACCGCCCTGCTCATTCCAACATGAGAAATTAACAAGATGGGATTAAAAGATCCCTCTTGATCGATCATGCTAGTAGGAGTAGCACCAGCAAGCACGCCATGGCAGCGACGGTGGAGGCGACGGGGAAACGCGGCGCGGAGTTGGGCAGGTAGGGGTAGGCGTCGGGTGGCGGCATCTTGCACTCGTCGCCGTTGAAGTAGATCTTGCGCGGGAAGGCCCATCCCTGGCCGAAGGTGAAGGTGCTGTCGTCCTTGCGCATGAGCACCTCCGACTGGACGTTGCCGAACGGGCCGGCCTCCATGAGCAGGTCGTTGTAGAGCTTCATCCCGTAGAACATGCCCGTGTCATCTGAGGCGGAAGAAGAGAGATCTTATTAACTGATGGATCCAAAGCAAGATGCTTGTACTGGAACCAATCTGAATGAACGCGGGGCTTAAGACTTACTGATGTTGCCGTAGGGTAGGAGTGGCTTGTACTGGAAGCTGAAGACCTCGGTGACATTGTTGAGGTTAGGGTGCTGCGCCACGAGCGTCCACTGCGTGTAGTTCATGCGGTAGTTGAAGTTGGTGACGGCGATCTTGGCGCGCCAGTAGTCCTTGTAGTTGAGCTTGACGTGCCAGTGCACCCGGATGGGGCACATGTGGTTGGTGCACTGCAGCAGCTGCGCGCCGTCCTTCTTGGGGGTGTTGACGCCGGGGGTCAGCGCCCGCTTGGAGTCGCCCATGATGCAGCCGTCGCTGTGGCTCTTGCCGCCGCGGCCCTCCGTGCTCTTGTGCGCGCCGCAGCCGCACGCGCACCGGGCGCACGGCACGATGGTGCTGTTGTAGAAGGAGGAGAAGGAGACGCAGCAGGTCGGGTACCGGGAGGCAAGCTGCTGCGTGTAGGTGCAGGTCACCGTCCAGGTCATCAGCGCCTGGGTCTTGCGCCGGTGGTCGGTGCTCCAGTAGACGGTGGAGGGGACGATGGTGGCGGGGCCGCAGGTGTAGCCGAGGCCGGGGCCCATGAGGGTGAAGTTCTTGGGGAGCTTCACGGTCTTGTTGGTGGTGCCGGCGAGGCCGACGGAGACCTGGAACGCGGAGACCGAGCCGGCGGGGTCCTGGCCATAGGCGGAGACGACGCCGCCGCGGCAGCAGTTGGCGATCTGCTGGTTGTAGGGCACGCCGGGGAGGAGGTCGACGATGGAGGGCGTGTGCTTGCAGGAGTGCGGGATGCCGCCCTTGAACTTGGAGCAGTCGCCCTGCTCCGTCGCCTGCGCGCCCACGATGGACCAGATCACCTCCTTCTTGGCCCACGACCAACCCAGCGTCCACCCAGGCGCCATGATCTGACGGTACTGCTGGTAGTTGTTCATCGTCACCATAGCCTGATGAACCATGCATGTCAGTGTCAGAAATCCATGGTTTTAAATAGCGGGCTACAGGCTATAGCCGCACTCTAAACAGCTATAGCCAGGCAACGGGCTATAGCCACATTTAAGTCTTTAGCACCTTTAGCGGGCTATAGCACTAGCAGCATACGGAAAGGTATAGTCGGCATAGCGGCATAGCCGGCTATTTAAAACAGAGCAGAAATCTCAAATATATCGTCGGATCATGCATGTCAGTGTGCACTCACCACGTATCCGTCAGGCGTCCACGATTGGATATCCCATTTGAGGGTAATGTTTCCTCTCGGATCCAGGGGATCATACGCCACTGCAGCCAAGAAACGATCGATGATGAGTAACAAGATGACTCGCTAGCTCGATCAGGCAAGAAGCAAAGAATGCAGAAGCAACTTAGACTACCTGCGACGGCGGAGCATGTGACTACAAGGATCAGAGCCAGTAGCATAGAGTTGCGGAGCTCCATGGCATGCACTCCCCTGCAAGAACAGCGCGCAAGCACACGATGTCTAGCACAAGTGATCGATCGAGCTGAGATGACCCTTGAGGAAGTGGCAGGCAATTAAAAGGCCATGCATTGGGCAAGAATAAGAAGACAAGTGAGGCATCTCACACGGCGAGCCAGCGATCGAGATGGCATGTCACACCGTCGGTTGGGTTACTTCAAAATAACTCCATTGAATTAATCCGCGGGTGATGGCTCAACCTCACCTCTCTGCTACTGATCCATCGATAGATACATCATACTCCGTGTCCCTGTGCGTGCTCCGGAATCAGAATTAATCTCCTGGTGGCGTTGCGTCGTTGCTCTCGCACACGTCGGCTGGCCGGCTCCCTGGTAGGTAGCTCAACGCTGAGCCGAAGCAACCGCGGTAGGCAAGAGGGAAAGGGACGCGGGAGATCTCTGCACAAAAAGGATGGACCTTTGCAACGGTATCATCTCTGGTTAGCTACGACAGCGACGGTGGAGCTCTACTCGCCATCTTTTAATTAGTTGTGTGAGGTGCCCGGCTGTTGTTCCTCCTATTGCGATGTTTGATCGGCTCCTCCTCCGCAGCAGATGCAGATGCAAATCATGGGTATCTCCTGACTGCACTTTCTTTACTTTCTTTTCTCATGGCTAGTTTATCTAGAAATCCTTGATATTTTGGGGTGTGACTATTTCTCGGTCGAGAAATAATTTCATTCTCGGTGAGATGATGCCATCAAATCTCAGTTGCAACATGGGTTGCAACTCATGACTAGAACGAATCACGATGCAAATTAGATGGTGTAGAACTTGACTGAGCACAAAGTTAGCAAATCCCATATTTTTGTGAATTCGGTAGGTATTAATGATGGACTTCTTGCAGATGTCAATGGTGTCATGTTTCTCAAAGGAAGAAGTCTGTGTGATGTCAATTTTGTTCGAAACGAAGGTTAAGCTGTAGTCTCTTTATTAATTTTATTCAACAAAGGATTGGCGAATATTATACATCAAAAAACCTGAAACCATCACGCAACACCTATACACCGGGCAATGAGTCAAAAACATGCTAACCGGGTCTTGTGCCTTGAAAACACGAAAACCGCTTATCAACTAGGAGCCGCGAACATCGCATGTCCCGAGACACCCTCTAAGGGAAATGTGAACGCTCATCCGGTCTAGCAGACTCTTAGCAAGTACCTCATGCACACGCTATAGAAGCCGTCACCTCCATCGAACCTCGAGAAATATTCATGTAAAAAATCCACATAATCTTCATCGTTCCTGTTGTCGACGCCCCCACAACGATAGACATCGTCACACGCCCACCGGCAAGACCCCGATGCACCATGTCGCCAAGACTCAACATCGTAGATGGTAGATACCACGCCTCTCCACCTTCGTCCCCACGCGAGAAGCACACGGAGACCGTCGCCCAACCACCAAAGCCGTCCACACGTTCATCTAGCCCATGTATATCTCCAAAGATGATGCCCCCATAGGGGTGACGAAACATACATCACCATCATTTGATCCACACATAATGCCTCGAACGAGGACTATGACATCCACGGACATACCCGTCAGTCTCCCATAGATCTGAGGTTTCCCCTGGAAACAGTGGAGCGAGAGACGCCCCTACCATCACCTCCAAAGAGGAATACGACGCCCACAGGCATCACCGCCGATGGTGGCACCTCACCCTTTTCACTAGTTGTTCAACCATCTCATCCTCAATGTGGACCACCACACCCCACGGCGAACCAATTCGTCACCAGGAAAACACCACGAGGCAGCACCAGCACCGACCAGATCTTGCAGCAATGTGGAAGGCAACCAACAACGAAGGAGGTCAGCTCATTTCGTTACCGATGATGGCCACGCACACACCGAACCGGGGTGTCCGCTCGAGATTTTCCGCCGCAACCGCACTTCCAAGCCAGGACTAGGATCCGGTGGCGGGAGGGGGAGGCGGCGACTTGTTCTATCGGCGAACTTGACGACTTCTCTCCCCTATGCCGCCCTAGAGGACAATGCGGGAGGGGGGTGGCGTTTTGCGGGAGGTGGGAGGGGGTGCAGGAGCACATGAGAGGTTGGTGGTAGGCGGCGCCTGGGGTTGGGGCGGCGACGATCTGGTTGGCGCCCCTAGGAGTCCCGAGTTTGAGCCCCTATGGGGCTTGACATTGAGATCCAACCTAAAATGGGGGATAATTTCACTTCACCGGCCTTTGCGCTAACAAGGGATGCATATGGCCATTAAACATGAGTAACATGATTTTTAATTTTGGTTAAGCATCAAGCCTGATCCTCAGGATACATTGCAAGAGGGTTAGGCGCATCCGTGAGGATTTGAACTCATGTGTTGAGTTTGTACATCCACTCCCCTCAACTTGAGTGTGATCTCAACGGACCGCGAATTGTTCGCCTGCAAACGTTCCGAGGCCCACCGCCTCTTCTGGCACCGGTATGCACGTCTCCACTACCGTGTCAAGCTTAAGACAAAGTCGAGGTGTCACCGGTGAAGCCTTGCCGTCGTGTCTTTATTTACTCATCTAAGTTTAAGTCGATGTGTTACCGGTGAATCCCCGCCGATGCCACGCCCTTCTTTATTAGTATCTATGTTTAGGTTTAATATTTTTGTTTGTTTGATAGTAGCTTATCACATGTACCACGCGATATGTTTAGGTTTAATATTTACAATGCAGAAATGGAACTATTTGTTTGCTATGGTGATGAAATATGAGAGCTATCTATGTCAAGAAAATATTCCACGAAGATCAATTTCAAATATGGAGTTTCTATTTCTAGTATATGCGCTGATGCGTTTTCTGAACCTTAAACTCGTATCAGGTACGTGATCCGCTACATCCGGGTTGGAGACATCACGGATGCTAGAGTTGGTCTAAGGGCGTTTACAATGATGATATCTTAGCAATGCCACATAGGATAAATGCTGATGTGGAGGAAAGAGAAACTCAAAAAAAGACTTTGCCTTCTCTTAGCTAAGAGATGATGTCTTAGCATAATTTGTCTCACCACATATTTAGGATATCTAGTTACTAAAGATAAAAGTAAGAAATAATTCATTGTACATCATGTTTTACTGTCATATCTAGATTACATGACATAGTTAAGATAAGACGGTCTTATCAACCATTGCACATGCCCTAACTAGCTAATAGGAATTTTCAGAACATAGGTACTCTTTAAACCGATATTAGTTACTCCGGTCTTAAGTTACATAATTTACCGACCTCTAAATTACAGACAAGTCGGGATGAGAGAGTTTCCTTTAGACCTCTCATCTAAAATTTGTCATATTTTTTCTAAGCTATATACTTCCAATTTTGATTATGAAAAATAACAAGCACATACATCCTCTGCATGTAAAATTTGTTCCAAAGTTTTTTTTTTTTTTGAGAAACACAGTACAAACGCAGGCGCTCACATACACGCGCATACACTCACCCCTATGAACGCACACACGCACACCCTACCCCTATGAGCACCTCCGGAAGACCGAGCCGGCGGATTGGATCTTGAAATTGACGAAGTCACCACAGGCGCCTCGCTGTCGACGGGAACGTCGCCTCCCACTGAAAGAATATTTCCAAAGTTTTGAAGAGCTGGAGATACGAATTTTAGGGCAGGCAAGTTATCATCATGTTCATGAGTATCAGGTTCCATCATGTATTTTTGCTAACTTGCTAGCGTTCAGGACGGGTCGCGATAGTTTCATGTACACTCAAGGTCTCGATCACCGTAACCTTCTAAGATTCCGATAATTATTATTTTTTATCGTTTTATTTGTTTGGCTGTACCGAAACCTTGACTGGCACGTCTAATTGGTACATATGGTCGCTTTCTCTGCGGCTTTAGTGTGCATATAGTATATGACACGCTGGGGGGACTGCCTGGTTACTGCGCATCATGCTTTGTATTTTTCTTGACATTTATGCCTGCCTTCTTTCCGAGGAGAAAGCAAAGCCACCTGACTGCCGGGCTGAGTTTGGAACTTCAATATTGGACAGTTACAATAGAGATCTCCTGTGGAATAAATAAATATTTATCATCTGGCCCTCGGTAGCCAAATGCAATAAGCAAAAGCTTGCAACATCAAGACACGCGAAAGAGAAAACCATAACTTACGGAGCTACGAGGTAGAAGATGAAACCATTTATTTGATCGTACTAAATTAATGGACCACGTTGATGAGCTCTGGCCTCAAGCACAAGCTTTTGGTGTTATTAAAAATCCACTCGTGCTCAGAAATGTAACTTTAGACTTCTGTTCTATACCTAAAGATCTGATGTTCCAACAAACACTAGTAGGATGATCTGGCCTGCAACATGAAAGGAGAACAAATTAAGTTAATGAGCTTAGATAAAACATTTTAAGATGATACCCCCACCATCCTAAAATGTAAGGCGTCTAAAGATTATCTGAAAGTTAAATTTTACTAACTTTGATTAAATATTTAGGTAAAAATAATTACATCTACAATATCAAATGGATATATTAAAAATACACTTTGTTGTGAATCTATTGATACTGATTTAGTATTGTAAATATTCTATTTATATGTATAAACTTGGTTAAACTTTTGAAACATTGACTTTTGACCAATCCATGCCTTACATTTTGGGGCGGAGGAAGTATGCCCTAACTACAACATTAATCACACATTTTAAGACACCTAAACAAAAGGATGACATACGAACTCCTACTGCTCTGCTAAAAAAATCGCTTCAAAAAGACTTCGCACAAGGGCACGTGTATGACCTTGCACGCGGCAAAGGTGCATTCAGGGCAGGGTCATTAACGGCGTACACGGCTCGACGCTACGCTTCCTCACTGAAGCTCGTGAGATTGCTCTCAAGGTTCATCAATACGCGTTAGAGACTTAGAATTCACCTCCTACCAACAGCACCCTCATCCTAATGTGTAATTGCTCGGTTCAATAAGGAAATATCAAAACATGCAAAGACAATTGCTCCAATCAGTGGTGACTGCTCATCATCTTCCTAATTTATTCACACAAGCGCGGCTACAAATCCCGCTTGCAGTTGCAGTAGGTTAAGAGGTTTATTTAAGTTCCAAACTGGATAGATCAGTATGGAAGTAACGAATCCCTACAACAACCAATCTAATCAAATAAAAACAGCGTTCATTCGACACAAATTCACAGATCCAACACAAAATCAAATTCCATCTGATTCACAATATAGTTAGTTTCGATCATCGATACGGTCTTCAGCAACATTGGTCTTGAAAGTAACACTATGGTCATATTTAAAAATGTATTGTTTCAAACAAAAGTAAACATTATGGTTCATACCAAATCTAGCAATATCAGTTTGATATTGTTTGAGTTGGTACTTCATTCTATACTGATTTTCAAACCCATTTTCATTTACCGGTGCAAATTATAAAATTTGTATGTTATGAATCAATAAGATGATGCAGCGCAAGGTTGTGGGGCAACTCCACTCTGTTGCTACAACGTGCACAACACAAATATTGAAGGAACCACTTCAACGTGTTGCGTTAGATATCGCTCTAGAGGCGTAAGCTAGATATCGCTCTCGGAGTGGAGGCTGTCAAGAGTAGTCCAAAACTCTCAACATACAAATCTAATCTAAGATTTAAAACAAGAATATAAAGTTCATGGTACATATAGTCTGCTCACAATTTATCTTTACTCACAATTAGGCCATTCTAGAGAACACTACTTAAAGTAGGAAAGAAATACAAACAACTTAGTTACAACTCATAACTAGAACACACTAGAAACAACTATAATATATATGACTAAAGGATCAATTTATGTGAAATATTATAGAAGTGTGTAGAAGTCAGTAGTAAAGTTTAGTTATTTTTACTTTCTCTATTATTCTCCACCATAGGAGGGAGTAACAAGTGAATGGCTATGGTATGTGAACATGAAAAATGTTCCTTAAGCTCCAAATTCCTCACTCATGTGAAAAACCTCTTGAGAATTCCTTCATTGCGAAAAACATATCTGAACTTCAGCTAAAACAGTCTACATTATGATCATTACGTGCATATATTTTCCAAATAGACCAAACATAAATGTGTAAAGTAGCCTGCATGCTCCATGAATGGTGCAATAAAAACAGTAACGGGTTGCAAAATGAGTGATATAACAAGGTGGAGTTGTTCGTGTCGAAAGAGTGAATTATCCATCAAACTTCCCTCAGGAAAAATCCTAAACTTTGTTTAGTTCGATCTATTTCCTAAGTGGTAATGTTAAACAGAACACACAGCCCACAACCATGTAACTATTCGCTACACTTGCAATAAGCCAACAAAATACTCCCAAAAGAATGAGCAAAGCACAACACGAAAGGAATACGACATCAGGCAGCACCAAGTTTCAGAGCTCCCAAAATCCTATAACTCCAACAGGCTGTTGCCTCGTAGCAGTGGCATATCGAGGGGTCGCCTGATCACGCAGGGATATGCAGAATGGATTCGAAATTACTAGTAATAAGAGCATCTCCACCGACGTCTTGATAGCGGCCCCGATAGCAATTTGGGGGCCGGGAACCAAAATGGGCTCGCACCGGCCAGCCCCAAACGGCGCCGGCGATTTTTGGAGCCCAATAGAAGCGCCGGCAACCCCGTGCCGGCTCCTTCGCCAAGGGCGCGAATCGGGTGCACCGGCGCCTCGCGGGGCTGAAAATTTTGGGCGTGGGAGCCGCCAGCCGCACAACAACAAAATATACATCTTCTCCCCCAAAACCCCGTTCCCTCCGCCGCTCATTTCTCCCGCCAGCCGCTCCATCTCCCATCCAGCCTCCAACCCGAAAAACCCTCGCCGCCGCGCCATGGCACCGAAGAGAAAGGCTCCGGTAAAGGCAGCGAAGCCGCCGACGAAGGCGCCGCCGAAGACGCGCACCGTCGCACTGAAGGAGAAGCCGGCGACCATGTCGCGGGAGGACTGGGAGACGGAGATGGACCGCCGCGCCTTCATCACGGCCGACCGCAGGAGGCGCCGCATCGCCGCCCTCGACGCAAAGAAAGCGGCGGCCTCTGCGGAAGCTTGCCTGAGCTTGGGCGGTGGCCTGAACAACATCTCGAGATCCCCGTCATCGCCGGGTTACTACGCGGGGTACACCGCAGACGCACCGTCGATCTCGCAGATGCGGCTATCGCAGATGGACGGCCGCGCCCGCTACTCCCCCGAGTTCGGCGACAGCGAAATGACCATCGACAAAAACGACCCTTTCTCGCCAGAATCAACGGCTCAGGGCAGCGACTCCTTCCGCTTCCCCGACCTGAACGATTCGCCTGATCTGCGCCGCACCGAGGGCCACGTGACGGACGGCACCAGCCTTCCCCGCCACCTCTTCTCCGACGACGGCACGCGCACCCAGCAGGTGTTCGGCAGCACGTCTGGCGTGTCCATGGGGCAGGACGAGGTTAGTTTCCTTTCTTTCTATGTGTTGTGTGCATCGTAGACACCGGCGGCGACTAAAAGTTTGCAACTTTAAGCGTAGATTGCCGGCGGGGAGGAGATCCTGAACGGCATCATACGCGGCCATGCCTACGAACCCCCGGTCGACGACTACGAAGAAGAGGCCGACGAGGACAAAGGTGAGGAGGAAGTCCTGGAGGAGCTAATCGACGCTGAGACCGGCACCAGCGTGAGGAGGACGCGTGGGCGGTCCGCCGGCACTCGTGGTCCAAGGTGGAGGTCCTTGGAGGATGAATGCCTCATCGAGGCGTGGAAGCAAGTGAGTTTTTGCGCCATCACCGGCGCAAACCAAACCGGGGGCAAGTACTACAAGCGCATTCTCGATTGTTTCAAAGAGAAGAAGAACTATGGTGATTACGCCACCATGGAGATGAACCGGAACGAGGGCGCCCTCTCTCACCGTTGGAACTTGATCAAGGCGGCGTGTAGCAAGTTCCACGGCTACTACGAGAAGATCAAGGCACAGAAGGAGAGCGGCAAGACGATGGTCGATTGGGTATGATCTCTATCTTATTTGCATATGAATTGTTGATCAATGTTGTTGCATATGAATTGATGATCAATGTTGGTGCATATGAATTGTTGATCAATGTTGTTGCATATGAATTGATGATGCATATGAATTGATGACCAATGTTGGTGCATATGAATTGATGATCAATGTTGTTTCATTGTTTTGCATCATATGTTGTTAGATGCGCAATGCCATCGACATGTACAAGCACCCGAACGACGACAAGGACTTCCCGTTTATGCATTGCTACAACAAGCTCCAAGGTTGCAAGAAATGGGACGACCTCCTATCCACTCTCTTGAAGGACGGGGAAGATGGGCCGATCGATCCAGCCGGCGCCTCCACCGGGCGCCCCATTGGCAACAAGAAGGCCAAGGCCGACAGGAATGCGGCGCCGGTTTTGGCAACCATGGACGCCTCCATCGAGAAGATGATCACCTCCTTCTCGGTGGAGAACAAGGAAGCTGCCGATAGAGCCGCCGTCATGTGGAAGGCCATCCTCGACAAGCAAGACGCCAAGACCGAGTTGGGGAGGGAGAGGGTGGAGGCGGCGAAGATGGAAGCTCACGCCGCTGCCATGAAGGCCACCAACGAAGCGACGAAGCTATCGTTGGCCAAAATGTCTCAAGAATCGAAGATCTTGATGGCTGACATGGAGAAGATGGACCCCTTGGTGCGGGCGTGGCACGAGATGTACCGCGAGCGCATCGGCCAAGAGGTGATGGTGGCGCGAGCTGTGTCGGCGTCTCCCCCGGCACCGTCCACGTTCATGTCTACCCCGGTACCGTCCCCGTTCAAGTCTCCCCCAGCACCGTCCCCTGTTCATGTCTGCCTCGACACCCTCGACGTTCATGCCCCCCCGGCGACCGTGGATCCTGCTGCGCCGACGGAGCTGCTGCCGGCCGCCGATGACATGGAGAAGATGGACCCCTTGGTGCGGGCGTGGCACGAGATGTACCGCGAGCGCATCGGCCAAGAGGTGATGGTGGCGCGAGCTGTGTCGGCGTCTCCCCCGGCACCGTCCACGTTCATGTCTACCCCGGTACCGTCCCCGTTCAAGTCTCCCCCAGCACCGTCCCTGTTCATGTCTGCCTCGACACCCTCGACGTTCATGCCCCCCCCCCCCGGCGACCGTGGATCCTGTTGCAGCGACGGAGCTGCTGCCGGCCGCCGATGAGGAAGCCATCGAGGTTGCGCCGCCCGTGACCTCCTTCGTGTGATCATGTGATCATCTGGCTTGGAAAGCCCTTTTTTTGCGCTGGAAACGGCGATCTGATGGCCGTGTGTTGGCCCGAACTTCTTATTGCAAAACCTATTCGTATTTGGTGGTCGTGTGTTGGTCCAAACTTCTTATTCGTAGACTTATTCGAATTTCTATGGTTATGTTTGAGATTTTAAATTCAAATTATCTATCGGAACCGCCTGTTTGAGGACGCTGGTGTGGGAGCAGCTCCCCCAAATAGTGGATGTTGTGCCGGCACCCCCCAAACGGAGGTGCCGGCACCCCTGCCGGCGCCTATTTGGGAAGCGCCGGTGGAAATGCTCTAACAATATCGTTATAGTATCCACCCTCTTCGAGCAGGATATCGTATATGTGTGCACAAAATGGTACACCAATCAATGCAATCCAGATACCGCACTAGAATGGACGCCACCCTATGATGACATTGATTCCAGCGGACCAGATCGACCATACCCCACTGAACTGATCAATTCAAACAGATACAGCACGAACTAATTAAATCGATCGCATCAGAGGTCATTCACTAGCTATTTACTACCGAACAATGCAAGTTACTCTCAAACGCAATCCACACAATTACAACAACAAAAAAGCATAATAGATCGAAAACAAAGCGAGAGAAGAAGATCGGACAAACCTTTTCACTTGTAGTCGAAGGATGGCATTGGCGGGCTGGGCGTATCGAAGCTCTCCAACACCTCCGACTTGCGATCACCAGCCACCTTATCGTCCTTATTCTTACCAAACAAGCCCCCCAGCCATCCACCAGAGCCCCCGGATCCAGTTACCGGGACCTCATCGACCACAACCGGCCGAGGCTGCGGCATCCCAGGGAAAGTGAATCCCATGGGCGGTGCTGGCCCTTGCCCTTGCCCTGGTACCTCGGCCGGATCCATGCCAGGGGGCGGCGGCGGCGGCGGAACTTCCACCAACACGCGGTTCAGCATGATGCCCGCGCCCTCGATGAGGGCGAGGAGGGCGCCGCCAACCATTGCGGATCTGGCAGAAGCAAAGAGGCCGCCCCGCATGGCAAGGAAACCGCCGGCTGCGGCGCCGGCGGCGATAGAGTTCCAGGGGTCCTCCTTCTGGCGCGCGTAGACCATGGCGCAGTCGAACGTGGAGAAGAGGCAGCCCCACGCGGCGAAGCTCCCGCCGACGCGCGGAGCGTTCATGCGCATGGCCTGAACCCCGCCGGACAAGCGGTAGCCGTTCGGGGAGTTGTACATGCCCTTCATATAGTGGAAGATGGAGCCCCCCACCACGCCCATCCCGAAGGCGCCGCCCGCGTCGTCGATGATGCGATGGGGGCACGGCTCCCGCGATGTCTCCGGCGTGCTGCTCATCTTCGATCGGCGTCGATCGGTCCCCGGCTGGCCCTGCGGCTTCGGAGGTGGAAGCCCTAGGCGGAGCGACGTGCAGCCTTGGATGACAAGTCGAGATGCAAAGGGAATGGGGCAGATAACACAACAAATTTGTTGCAACTGACCACATTACTCGTGGCACGATTCATAGTTTTGGTAAACTCGGGCCGAAAGCTATAACGTTTGGTGCGCACCCCTCTCGCTAACTTGGGCCTAGCCCACTCAGAACAGCCCATGTTGCCCATCATAGATCATGGACTAGATTAAAAAAAGTGGAAGTTATCCTAAAGAAAAAAAGATAAAAAGTGGAAGGGTACACCTATAAAAATGTATTTGTGTATGTACCGTGTTTTGCCAAAAAAAACACACATTAAAAAAAATGAGATTTTTTTTTGAGAAAAAAAGGGAAAGGTTGTGCTAAAAAAGAGACTGCCACCGATCGGAGATTCCGATTAATGAATGAGGGCTTCGCCAAAAGATATCTCTTCCAACCGATCCGGAGTGAGTTGGAAGGAAACCCTAAGTCTATTACTAGATTAATTTGATGTAACCTACTTATATGTTAGTTTTCTCATGGTTGTATCTCTGTCATGGTATGGCTAGAAAAAAGGATCCTTTTGTCCTTTGATTTGATGATTTTTCAAATGCCATTTTCATCTGTCTTGGCGGTTGAACCGTATCTGCTTGCTAAGGGATGTGAACTTAGCCACACACACCCACACCACATACAACAATGTTAGGTTCCGGCCTATTAAGGTAGGACACTCAGTTTTTCTGAAAAAATGAGATTAATGTAACTTAATTAGTATAGGTCTCTATTAGTTTTTTTTTACCAAAGTCTAGAAAATGTCAATATGCAAAAGGTGTATATTGAGACAATGAATTGGAAGGTTTTCGGTGTAACTTTATGTTTCTAAAAATTCTCTAATTATGTGTTTGTATTTATGTAATTTGATGTACCGATGGTAGCCAATCAATAAAGTCATCCTATTTTTCAAAAAAAAAGGTAAAATGAAATAGAAGTAAGAAATTCGATATTTGACCGTGGGTTTGGTGTGTCATGTCTTAGTTTCATTGTATATTTAGTATCACAATGCATTATGTTCTTGTTTATCGTGTATTTTTTCTTTTGCTAAAAAGTCATGTTTGTGTTGTTAATTTCTAAGGCAAGCTTAGTGCCTTGTGCTCTCGCATGTAAGGCGACCAATATGCCCTTGTTGGTTTCTACACATGCCTCACCAACACATACAAGACATGGTCCTATGCTCCATATACTAAACATCTTGGACCCTAAACTTTAAAAGTAAACAAAACTTTTATCTAACCATAGTCAAAGCACTATGACCAACAACGTGACGTGGGCCACACACCTTGCGATGATTATATAGATAAAAAATATGAGAAAAAACTACAAATGAAAACTAGAAAGTGGAAGATAAAATAGTTTGAAATGGAAATATTAGTAAAAACAAGGAGAAATAAGAAAAGGATTCCGAAATTCTATGAGAAGGAATTCATGAAAACTCTAATATAACTTACGAACATTTCTAAAAAAATACATATCTTTTGTTGTTGTGCCCAATTATTTTGTGTTTTCTCGATTTCAAATTTTCTAGAATACTTGTACTTGTAATTTCACCTTTATAATTTGCAGCTTTCTTTAAATTCTAATGGTTTGATGTTTTTATATCATTATTTTTAAAATAAATCTTAAATTTCCCAATAAATATATTTCACTCTTCTTCTAGAGTATATTTTGTGTTTAGTGATCTTTATTTTTTAATTATTTGTATTGATTGAGCTAGCGCATGTGAGAAACTACCGCCGCGCCATTGGTTATATTGTTTGACAACGGTAACTTTTTTAGTTCAAGATGACCAATATTCTCATGGAACATGAAAAATCTCTCTTAGCTAAGTTCATTCTTTATGTTTTTTTAACCTTAATTCTTTATGTTTTTGTAACATAGACCTAACTATTTTTTCGGGCCTATCTTATTTCTTCAGATATTGATCACTATCATTCTCATGGTAGTTTGAAGAATTCTGGTAGTATACTATATTCGACCACCAAATAATATATGTGCTACTAATTATTCCATATTTGAAATCTTCCTAAAAAATTATGTTGCAGATTTGTGAAAATTTGGAAATTTCTATACACTAAATCGCATCTAGATAAATCTAAATTTAGACAAATCTGAGATATCATTTTTGTGATGGAGGGACTATAATGTTGCTGCTACATACTTCATCTATTCCATACTACATCCACTCCATAGATTAAGGCGTATATTTTTAGTCAATAGTCAAAGCATGCTAAGTTTTACTGAAGATATATACAAAAATATTTGATAGATTTATTAGTGTAGATGTTCATATGTTTATCACTAAACTTAGTCAAACTTAGATAATGTTGTCTTTTGACCAAATTTATATGCCTTGCTCTATGGATCGAAGGTACTCTCTACACCGGTTTATTGGGATTCTCATGAGCTCCATTCGCGACAAAGGCAAGCACAGATAGGTGGAGCAAAAAGATATCTCAAGCTCTAAATCCCTCATTCTCCCTTGTTAAATGTGGCAATTCTAAACAGTTGTGCATGCAAGTGCATGCATAGGCCTGTTTGAGTTTTAAATGGAGAAGATGCATCACTGTGAGCAGTGGCGGACGCAGGAAAGAATTGGAGGGGGGGCACACCTCAAATTTTTTTTTTTTTGCGTCTCCCACATTGTGAAAAACGTTTGCCAAATGAAGTAATGAACAATATATAAGATAAATGGATTGGCAACATTGAAATTCAATACATATATCAAATATGCACGATTGCAATATAGATAGTCCAAAACATAAAAATAGTCTTACATGATAGTAGAATATATCATCTAAAGTGTCGATTTTTACCCTTCTTATTTGTTGTTGGGAAAGCATGCTCATATGGTTGGCATGGACCTTTTAGGATATATCCTCTCCGAACATCATCTTAATATTAACATCATAACTTCAAATAGAAATCCTTTCCCCCAGATCATGTGGAAGAAAGTGAGCATTATATGACAATGCATTTGGTTGTTGGGGTGAAGATGGATGTGGTGTTGTATCTTCAATTTCAATCTCACTCTCGATATCGGATTGGACCCAAAATGCGGGATCAAGGTACGCTCACATCCATTCTTTCAATCTCGCCATGATTGGACCGAAGGTGCGGAATCAAGGTAGGCCAACAAAAGCTCACCATCTTCGATTTCTTTGTCATGTACGACCAACAGTGTTGAAGAAGATGCAATCTTCTTTGATTCTTGTTTCACAAAAATTAATGCAATTCGGCAAGTGACTTCATTTCTACAAGTGTCAAACTACTCATTTTAACACTAGCATAGAGAATAGATAAATAGCAGGGGCAATTTTATGTAAACACTTAACAATAACAAATAAAAATAGCAACAGTCAAAAGAGAATAGCAACAGTTAGTGGTTCATGGTGAGCAGCGGACGCATACATGATGCTGGGTGCTGGCTGCTTGACTGCTGGAGCCGCCCAGGCCGTGTAGCGACCGGCGGGAGTGGGCGGGGACTGGCCGGGGAGAGCCGCGGCCAGCGGGAAGAGCGGCGGCCGAGTCGGCCAACAGCGGCGGCCGGCGGGGAGAGCGGCGGCATAGGGCGTCCAGGCAGGCAGCGACGGGCGGACAGCGGCCGCCGGGGAGGCAGAGAGCATCGAGGTGTTGCCGGTTAGGGGCGGGCGGCGGCAGGCAGTGGGGAATCGCGTGAGGGTCCGTTCCTGAGTTCGTGACTTGGTTCCATGGTCGTAGAGTTCGTGAAATCGTCTCTGGCTTGAAACGGACTGAGAATTGGGTTTATTGGGCTTTTTCCCCGGGGGTACAAAAAATCTTCAGGAATTCTGGGTGGGCCACGGCCCCCTCGGCCCCCCCGCTACGTACGCCAATGACTGTGAGCAATTTCAAGAGCAGAGGGCCACACTAGGTATTGGCTTACCCTAATTAATGTTGATTTGAGCCTAATTTGGAGGTATTTTCCTAATTTTACCATGAGCTCAGTTACAGAGTAGTATTAACTATCGCAAATTTCATTGCGTTTTAGTGTGTAAATGCATATTTGAATCTAGACAGATCTGCCACATTTAATACTACGAAGCATATATAGTAATTTATGATGGGTGTGTTTGGTAGCCCACGAAAAAATGCATCTTTCTCGGCTCATACTCTCTATCTACCACCGTGCGAGCTACCGGACGCACTCTAATTAATTAATTAATATTTGCTCGTTCTCTACATACTTAGAGTTGACCTCCTACGCGGACGGCCGCTCTCATGTCCTGACTGTGTCAACATAGAAACTACAACTTGACTAATCCAAAGTCACAAACAAAACAACCACCTTGGAAGTCACACCCAGGTGCTGGCGTCTTCTTCTAACTCGAAGCAAATCCCCTTGCCTCCAAACAAGAATGACCCGGTTTACCTGGCACACCAGACCAACCCGCCGTCCCGTCCGGATATCCTCTCTGCAACGCGCACATTTGTTCTCCGGCTTCAGTTTCTCTCTACTATTTAAAAGTCTACCCCAATCAATCAGGAAGGAAACATGCATGGTCGTCGTCTCTTAGTATTAATCAGTTGCTTTCTTTGGCATGCCGTTGTTTAGAAGTCGTTCAATGCCGCATTCATATCCTATTGGAGTTACCAAATCTACACGGTCTTCTTCCTACTATAATTCGGAGATGTCTTGCTGCTGCAAGGAACAGGGATGGTTCAGTAGATCTGGTCCTATATAAGTAGCGCGACAATTATCTTGCGCTGCAACCACTCCTCACCAACTCCCCAGGTAGCGTTGATTCTTCTGTTCAGTCGGTTGGTTGGAGCCTACGAGGAATCCTCTACGGCGCTATCATTTTTCTGTTCCTCTCTCCGTCTACCTTTCAGATGGGGGCCATGAGGGGCATCTGTACGGCATCAGCAGCACTAGCTGTTCTAGTGGTGGCTGGCCTTTTGGGACCTGCAACTGCCAATGTAAGGTTCCAGCAAGAACTGCGATGAAACCAAATCTCCCCCTTTCTGTCAATCCATCAACTCCTCACCATCGTCTCAGCTAGAATTGAGCCTTTTGGTTTTGGGTTTGATTTTAATTCAGGTGGGCGACAAGTGCTCGTCGAGCGCCGACTGCGGCGCCGGGCAGTGGTGCTTCGACTGCGACCCGGAGTTCAAAGGCTCCCACTGCGTCCGCTCCGCCGCCACCAACACCTTCAAACTCGTCGTAAGACCTCGCTCTCTTTTTTCCGTTGCGTCAGAAAAGGAATGAGGACAAGTGATTCTACATGTGTGTTTGTTTAGGATTCTCAGTTCCTGTATTCCCATGTTCGCAAATTCTGCGCTGGCCAGATCTGTTTCGGAACCAGTCTGAATGCGTTCCCAGGAATTAGGCAGGTTGCAGTTCTCTGAACATCAAAAAAATCTTTTGTTTTCAGTCCATGCATGCTGAGAAAACGATGAAATTTTTGGTTACAGTACCTATGCAAGGCACTAATTCTAGTGCCTGTATACTGGCGTCAGGTTCTCAGTATGGATAGGTGTTTCAGTTAGATACCAGAGGGCGTTACGGCCTACTTTTGTCCCCATGTCCAACGATTTTGATGCTTCTCAAAATATCCAACTAGGAGTATGGCGTTCGTTTGGAATAGGTAGTCAAGCAAATCATGATGAGGACGGCCACTCTTCATGATCCTAATGTTTTCATCCTGAAGCTTCTTGTTTTCTCTTCAGAATAGCTCGTTGCCGTTCAACAAGTACGCCTATCTCACGACGCACAATTCATTCGCGATTGTTGGGGAACCGTCGCACACGGGAATTCCACGCATCACCTTCGACAACCAGGAGGATACGGTCACTGATCAGCTAAATGTACCTTCTGCGTCATCTGATAAGATTATTCTGCTGTTCTACTACATGTCATATCTTATGAGCAGTAGTTCTCATCACAGTTGCAACGTTCTGCAGAACGGTGTTCGCGCGCTAATGCTCGACACTTATGACTTCAAGGGAGATGTATGGTTGTGCCATTCCAGTGGAGGCAAATGCAACGATTTTACTGCATTTGTGAGTACATACTACTGGCTGTGCGTTCCTCACTTGTCTCCACCTGAAGGAGCTTCAGAATACAGAGTATGAATAACTCCTTAATTGTAGGAACCGGCACTGGACACATTCAAGGAAATCGAGGCATTTCTTGCAGCCAACCCATCTGAAATCGTCACGTTGATCCTAGAAGACTACGTTAATGCGCCGAATGGCCTGACAAACGTGTTCAACTCCTCTGGACTGCAGAAGTACTGGTTTCCCGTGTCGAAAATGCCGCAGAACGGTCAGGACTGGCCTCTTGTCAGCGACATGGTGACAAGCAACCAGCGCCTCGTCGTGTTCACCTCCATGAGATCCAAGCAAGCCACAGAAGGAATCGCGTACCAGTGGAACTTCATGGTTGAGAACAATTGTGAGCCACCAGTTCTTCCATGCTAAACCTTGCTATGCAATTCATCATCATGAATTCATACATGTTGTTTGTACCAAACTTATGGCTTTGCTTTATCGCAGATGGTGACGATGGAATGGATGCTGGAAAATGCTCAAACCGTGCAGAATCGGCGCCTCTGAACGACAAGACAAAGTCACTGGTTCTCATGAACTACTTCCCATCGGTCCCTGTGAAGCTAACTGCATGTTTGCAGCACTCCAATAGCGTCAGTGACATGGTGAATACGTGCTACGGTGCAGCTGGAAATCGATGGGCTAATTTCCTTGCAGTTGATTACTACAAGGTAATAACCAAACTGATGGAGGACACAAGTACTGTCCAACATTTTAATTTTTGCTACAGTACAACAAGGAGGTCACATAGTTGGAATGATTCACTGATGTTTACGAGTTTCTTGACTGAACTAATTTCAGAGAAGCGACGGAGGTGGGGTGTTCCAGTCCACAGATCTGCTCAACGGGAGGCTCCTGTGCGGATGCCAGGACGTCAATGCTTGTCCGGTGAGACCAATATAACTGCTTCCTTCTTTGTCGACACCATCTGCATAGTGTTATGTGAACATGAGCTTCAACTTATTCTTTTGTGACCATTTTGCAGAAAGGATCTACTGTAGTGTGTTCTGCATGAGTCCTGGAGAATAGGATCTATAGAAACACCACATACATAGAACAAAGGTATGATACCGTGACCAGGCTTCTTCTGTATCTCGCAATAGAAAAAAAAAATCTCCTTTCCATTTTCGCGCCTTTTCTTTATTTATTGGCTGACTTGAGTTTTTGATAAATTCCTGCAGTGGTGATACTTAGGATTCAGATACATTTTTTCGATAACAGGATTCAGATACATGAAACTGAAAGTTCAAAATGATGGTTTCCGCCAAAAAACAATATGATGGATAGTACACTACAACAGGGCAAAGGATTTTACAACATAGTATTCTTTTCGAGGAATTGCATAACCGTGTAACATTTCTGGGGAATATTCGGTGTAGATTCATTGTCAAGAACTGATATTGCAGTTGTCAATGATTTCTCCCTATGGTTGCCTTTGTTGTATATTTATTGTAGCCCCCAAATTTATTTACCATCAATTGTTTGTTACTTCTATGGAATAAAATTCCCCAAATAGTTTATGGCGGGCTTCAGTTCTGCCACCATATGGATATTGTTTTCTTAAAAGTGGGTAAAGCCCTCTGGCCTCTGCATCCATTTATGAGCGGCTAATGGATGATGATGCAGCATATGTAAACAAATTGAGGGAGTGAAGATAAGGTAGATTATGCCAACCAAACAGAAAACGGCCCATCCAAGAGCGCAAACCAGAGGCAATGCCAGTAGCCTGTTCTCACGGAGAAACTTCATACGGAGTAACTATATAAGCGATATATTTGCCTGAATTTAATTTGAGATGTCTTCCTCTTCCAATTTGATACAGACAACTACGAATCTTTTACACATCCAGATATCCTGATACGTGCTCTCATCTCAAGGCGATATATATCAAAATGGTAAAGTGGACCAGAACAAGGCCGAAAGATAAACAATGTATTTGAGTGCCGAATATTTAAAGCTTCATACTATATAAGCGATATATTTACCTGAATTTTATTTGAGGTGTCTTCCTCTTCCAATTTGATACAGACGACTACCGATCTTTAAAATGAAGAACAAAAATAAAAACAATACGCCGTTGCCGGGGATCGAACCCGGGTCACCCGCGTGACAGGCGGGAATACTTACCACTATACTACAACGACTTGATGTTATGTTTTCATTTTTATTTTACTTATCACAATAAGTTTTCTTCTCTATTTAGTTGACACTACTGTATGTCTGTATCTGTCCCTGTACTATCACAATAAGTTTTACTTATCGCAAACCAACGGAACCCTAATCTAAGGAGATTTTATAAAAGATAACATTAAATAACTTTATGTTTTTAAACAGTAAAATAACTTTACGTCCAATCAACAATTCGCAGATCAATTAAATATGAGTACAAGGTGCATAAATTGAAATGACTACTCTTGACTTTTTCGATAGACATTTTAAATGGAGTTTCCCAAGCCCAGGGAGATATAGTGAAATAGAGGGAGTATTAGTTACTGGTTGCTACATGCCACAAATCTTACCCAGTGATGCGCACGTCTGTTTCCACACGGGCCAGCGCGGGTGATGTGGTGATATTGTAGTTTTTTGTACAACGGAAGGTGTTTTTTCTTTTGGTTTCTATTCCTGAAAATGTTTGTAGTGTTTCTTTGTTTCACAATTTCGCAGTTATGTTTCCTTGCTATTCACAAACTACGTGTAATGATCTTATGGGTGGGGTATGCCATGTTAAGTAGTTAGGCGTGCGTGTGTTGTAATCCCACCAGCCGAATTATAAGGCTTGAGTGGTTATCTAGATTATGTTCTAGATGGTTCCTTGTAACAAATCATGTATATCTCTTTTGGAGTTGTTAGGTTAAACTCCCTATATAAACACGCAAGGTGTGCCTCGAAAGGGGTATGACACTTTAACCTAAACTTCTACATGGTATCAGAGCTGATCCTCCTAAAACACATCTAGCGACAAAGCCTTCCGCCGCCGAGATCCCATCTCACGACGACACCGCCGGCCAACATGTCCTCCTCTTCTTCCTCAACCCGCATCACTTCGGGAGGCTCCACCTTCGGCACAAGGCGTGACGGAACGGCCGGGCAAAGGCAACTTCATCCTCCGGCAAACCCAAGTTCTCGCCGGCGGTCGTGGGTGCCCGTCTCATGGGATACCTAGATGGATCCATCGAGGCACCCAAGGAAGAAATTGAAGTAAAAAAGGGCGACGAAACCGTCACCGAGCTGAACCCAGCCTTATGAAGACTGGGTGGCGTCGGACCGTAAGGTCCTTAGCTTTCTCGTGGGATCTCTCTCACGAGAGGTTCTCCCCTACGCCGCCGGGAGTGAAGACGGCGGCCGAGCTCTGGGAGATCCTGCAAGACATGTATGCGGCCAGATCACGTGCACACACCACCAACACCCGTATTGCTCTTGCTAGTGCTGAAAAGGGCAACAAATCTATGGGTGAATACGTCACCATGATGAAGTCTCTGGAGAACGAGATGATCTCCGCCGGGAAGACTCTTGAAGATGAAGACATGGTCTCCTACATCCTCGCAGCCTCAAGGACGACTCCTACACCGGGCTAGTCGCAGCCATCCTCGCCAGAACCGAGCCAATCACGGTGAGCGAACTTTATTCGCAGCTTCTCGTCTTATGAAAGTCGTCGCGCAGATGCTTCGTGGCGTCTCTCAATCTTCTCGTCAATGCCGCTACCCGCGGTGGCCGTGGCCGCTTCGGTGGTCGTGGTGGAGGCCGAGGTGATCAAGGCCGTGGCCGCTTCGGTGGTCGTGATGGTGGCCAAGGAAGCTACCACAATGGAGGCAACAACGGTGGCTACCACAACGGTGGTAACTACGGTCGTGGCCGCGGCAACTACAACAACAATGGCCATGGCCGCGGCAACTACAACAACAATGGTGGCAACCATGGTGGTGGTGATCGCACACCGTGCCAGCTTTGCAATGTGGCGGGCCACACCGCCATGAACTGCTGATACCGCTTCGATCAGGACTTTGTTCCTCGCGAGCGGACAGCCGGCAACGTCAACTACAACAACAACGGCGGCGGTGGCTGGAACATCGATACCGGCGCCACTGATCACATCACAAGCGAGCTAGAAAGGCTGCATGCCCATGAACGTTATCATGGCGTTGATCGGTGCACGCCGCTAATGGTGCAGGTATGAATATTGCTCACATTGGTAATTCTATTATTCCCGCTCATGATCAAAATATCCATCTAAAAATGTCCTACATGTTCCCGATGCTACAAAAAATCTTGCCTCTGCACATCGACTCACCAGAGATAACAACACTTTTGTTGAAATTCATCCTGAATTCTTTTGCATTAAGGATCAGGTCACGAGGAAGGTGCTTCTTGATGGACCATGCCGCGATGGTCTCTACCCTCTCCCCGAGTCATCATCATTTTCACCATCATCCAAGCAAGCTTATGGAGTCTCCAAGCCATCTCATCATAGATGGCATAGTCGGTTAGGCCATCCGGCCTCTCCCATAGTTCAGAGGGTTATTAGTCACAATAAACTTCCTTGTTCTAGTAAGAATAGTGAGTCGATATGTGAGGCTTGTCAAAAGGCAAAGAGTCACCAATTGCCTTATTCGAGATCCATTAGTATCTCACACCATCCTTTAGAGTTGATTTACTCCGATGTATGGGGGCCTGCCCCTGATTCTTTTGGTCGTAAGAACTATTATGTTAGCTTCATTGATGATTTCAGCAAGTTTACATGAATTTATTTGATTAAACATCGCTCTGAAGTATTCAATATATTTCATCAATTTCAAGCTCTTGTTGAACGACGCTTTGACAGAAAAATCATCACTCTCCAATCTGATCGTGGAGGAGAATATGAGCGATTAAATTCCTTTTTTTAACAAATTGGCATCACTCACCATGTTTCTTGTCCTCATGCTCATCAACAGAATGGCGCTGCTGAGAGAAAACACAGACATATTGTTGAAGTTGGCCTCTCACTCCTTGCTCAAGCATCCATGCCATTAAAATACTGGGATGAAGCATTCATCGCTGCGGTATATCTTATCAATCGCCTCCCTACAAAACTTCTTGAGTTCTCTACTCCTCTAGAAGTTCTTGAAAAAATTAAACCCGATTATCAGTCCATGCGCATTTTTGGGTGTGCTTGTTATCCCAATCTTCGACCCTTCAATGCTAGAAAACTAGAATACCGATCTATCCAATGTGTATTTCTAGGATATAGCAATCTTCACAAAGGTTTTAGGTGCCTTGATATTAATTCTGGTCGAGTCTATATTTCTCGGACGTCATCTTCGATGAGACAATATTTCCTTTTGCTAAACTACATGCCAATGCAGGACAACGTCTCCGTTCAGAAATCCTCCTCCTACCGTCCCATCTCCTAAATCCATCTCAATTTGATCATGGGGGCGAATTTAGAATTGATCCAATTGAGGATGATATTCATACTACTGTTGCAGCTAACAATAATCTTAAGACTGTGCACAGCAATGCAGAAGAAAACAGAGAAGAAAATGGAGTGGAAATTCCTTCGGAGCGTCATCGCATGCTTCACCATCATGGCACGGAAGCCCAGGGTCGTGCGGGACCCGCTGCAGGCGAAACCGCGTCGCCTAGCTCCTCTCGTCAGCCGCGCCTCCACTCAGCGCGCGCCACGCCAGGTCGTGCGTCCGCACACACACGCGATGCTGGATCTTCTGCATCGCCCGCTACTGCTGCGTCCAGCCACACCAGCACGTCTGGATCCCGTGTGGAGACCGCCGATTCCGAGGCAGATTCGGTGCAGCACCTCGGCGGATCCCGCCGCTCCGACACGATCTCGCTCCGGGATCCACCCCGCATGCGGCCGGATCTTCTCGTGCCGGTTCGAACACCGCATCGATCGTGCCACGTGTGACTACTCGATTGCAAAACCGGGAAAATACAGCCAAGGCAAGGATAAGAATATGGTCAGTATGCAAATCTCGCCACCTCGTAGAGAACCTAGTAATTTAGATGATGCTTTAAAAATGAAAATTGGAAACAAGCAATGGATGAGGAATATGAGGCACTCATGGTGAATAAAACTTGGCACCTAGTTCCACCAAACCATGCTGGCAAAAATATAATAGATTGTAAGTGGGTTTATAAAATTAAACACAAAGCTGATGGTAGTATAGATAGATATAAAGCACGCTTAGTTGTTAAGGGGTTCAAGCAGAGATATGGTATTGACTACGAGGACACCTTTAGTACTGTAGTTAAGTCAGCTACTATTCGTCTTGTATTGTCTATTGCTGTCTCGAGGGGGTGGAATCTTCGAGCAATCGGATGTGAAGAACGCGTTTCTCCATGGTGTTCTGGAGGAAAATGTCTATATGAGACAACCGCCCGGGTATGAAGTCAAAGGAAAACTCGCGACATCCGCAAACTTGATAAGGCCTTGTATGGGTTGAAACAAGCCCCAAGAGCATGGTTCTCAAGGCTGAGCACGAAGCTCCAAGCACTTGGTTTTCGGGCTTCCAAAGCTGATACCTCACTATTCTTTTATTCCAAGAGAAATATTTCTATTTTTGTGCTCATTTATGTTGATGGTATAATTGTGGCTAGTTCTTGTCGTGAAGCAACCTCAGCTCTTCTTCGAGATCTTCGTAAGGAGTTTGCTTTAAAGGATCTTGGTGATGCTCTATTACTTTCTTGGTATTGAGGTGAAGAAGACATATAATGGTCTACTCTTGACACAAGAAAGGTACACTACGTATATTCTAAAAGAGTAGGGATGCTAACATGCAAACCTACAAGTACACCCATGTCAACTAGTGAAAATTATCGGCATATGAAGGAAATTCCCTTGGCTTAGAGGATGCCACGAGATATAGAAGTATAGTTGGTGCTCTACAGCATTTGACTCTCACAAGGCCGATATTTCCTTCTCTCGTCAACAAGGTTTGTCAATTTCTACATGCACCAACTACTTCTCATT
>NC_061508.1:226570865-226776623 GCF_022539505.1 Lolium rigidum | reverse complement strand
TTTTGTAACTTGTTTACATGTGATCTGAACTGTACGTGTTTTCGTTGATGTGGCGCGCTCAAAGAGATGAGGCTTTCCTTGGATGAACATTATAATTTGAAGAAAGTCTCATCTCTTTGTCAAATTTCGCTTTCCTCTAGCAAGGCGGGTTCTAAGTTTGAGGATTACTATTGCGACAAGTTAAATGATCACCACTGCACTTCACTCTTAAGGGTCAAAACTGTGTCCATCATGTATTATATAATTGTCTAGAGAAATTAACGTGAACTTTATCTGTTAGGCTATATACTTGATTTACTGCAACACGCATCTAGTGTTATCAGTACATCCAAACAATAATTAATTTAGTGGCACCTCCATCTGGAAGGTTACTTATAGGGACCAAGACACTCCTTCCTTCTCCGACAAAATTGACTTCATGCCTCCCCCTCTTTGTTTGAAACCGTTATGTCACGCCTAGGGGTTAATCTCATGATGATGGCGATGGTCCATTCGTGGAAATGGCGGCTTCATGCAACGTCCGTACTAGGCGGTGTCGCTCTTGGTGTGGCAGCTTATTCCCGACGGTGTATCGGCGCACTCCCAACGTAGCAAGTGTCATCCCGGTGTGGTGGCGTGTCCCCGAGTGACGTGGTTGCCCTCGAGGCGACGCCTAATGCGGTGTCACCCTTTCTCATCTCTTCTCCTTCCCCTTCTTCAACTAAGGTTAGAATGAGAGAAAGAGGTTCCAAGTTGCCTCATCAAGAGCCTAAAGAGATATTTGGTTAATCTAATTATGATTTATTTTTATAGCATATACAACATCCATTTTGTTTGTTCTTCTCCCAAAAACACCTTTTACATTTGTACCACTAAACATTTGGTTATGAGGCAGACTAATACTCCCTCCATTCCTAAATACATGTCATATAGTTTTTGACACAAATACTAAAGAACGCGCCTGGAGACAAAGCTAGAGAAGTTTTGGGCGAGATTACCCCTGACTAATAAAATAGAGGAGTTTGCATTAGATAAAAATCATAATAAAATTCCTTAAAAAAACAATCCATACAAGTGGTGCAACGCAATATATATATCTTTTATTCCGAATTTTTCTCAAAAAATATTATGGCTTATATCAAGAAACGGAGGGAGTATGTAATTATATTAATGCCCCTAAAGGCTTCCCTTTACTACTCTCAGATCATTTGAGGGGTGTTTCAGGGATTTTGGAGAACTCTACAAAATTCATCAGTTGATTCCATAAGCATCAGTGTATTAAGCGCAGCAAGCGCTCCGACTCTATATGACATGCCTAACTCGGGTTTTTGGGGGCACGCCAGACCCACAAAGGTGGTCTTACATCTTTAGAGAGGCTCTTAGGCAAGAATAGGAATAGAGTCGAGTAAGAATAGGAATAGAATCCAGTGGTGTCTATATTTTTCGATAAAGGGAATATATTAATATCAGAAGATACCAATTACACCCAGCCTCTGCAACAACGCAATGTCCTAATAACATTACGGATGCACACAACCAAAAAAAGGAAAAAGAAAACTAAGAAATAAAAGTCCCGCTACAACATCCCAGCCCTAGCAACAGTAATACATCCACCACCAAGACAACACCTGAAATTCAGACTCTTCAAAAGCAACGCCTCCAAGAAGGGAACAGTGCACCAGCGCTGTCGTTGCCCGATCAAAGATCTTAGGTTTTCACCCTGAAGATAGTCTCCGCTCTCAAAACAATTTCTTCAACAAGGACATTGCCAGGCACAACCAGTTAAGACCAGACATTGGGTTTCACCCTGAAAGGTAAGACTCCGAACTTCACATGTGCTGCCACCCTCACTTTCATACCACTGTTGTAAAGTCCGGAACACCAAGCAAGCCACTCAACAGCGCAAAGACTTCAACCTCCAGTAGCCAACACATAGAATAGTTAGCTATAAAACGTGTTGCAGCCCAGTCTTAATCTATAGCCCGCTTCTATTCACTCTCCTCTAACTCAGCAAAAATATAAATTTAAGATCTTGTAGTTAATTTACATTATCCTATTGTACTTTCTCTTAGGGCCTTGTGAATCCACATTCAAGGGTCGTCTAACGGTTTGTATTGAATCGTTCTTTGTGATGCCTTCCCAATGCTGGTTTCTTAGTATGGTGTATCATAGAGAAAATATTGATGTGACGCCATAATAAATGATCGAATAGATTGTTGTTGTAAGGGCAATATCATTTTTGGAGTTATATCAAAATATTACTAGGATAGATTGTGTACTAATTATCCGAAGTAACTCTGATGCATGCCGTTTTGACCAATGCATGAGTTTTCATTGTGTTGCATGCAAACCAAAGGATTTTGACCAATGCATGCCTTCACTCCAAAGATTTTCTCGCCCACTCGTCATCAACTTTGGTCGCAGCATTCGGACAATTTACCCCTATAATCTTGTATGGAGGGAGTAGCTAAGATACTACTCTTACACTCACAAACAATATAAGTTGTTATCCCAGTCTCATGCATGTATGAGCACATAATCATTAAATATATGCTTGCTTAAATACAACCCTTAAAAATTAATATATTGGTGTAACCCTTTTTTATGATATACAACCGTTTAAGATTGCGCGCTAAAATACAATTTACTTGAGATGGCCTGGTAGACGTCCTAGCTATATCTTGGTTTTCGGCGTTTGCATCATTAGTTCTACGGCCAAGGTGTGCGTATAGATTTTCCCTAGATGCCAACCGCAGTACCTAGTTTTCATACAAATAAAATCTTGATTAACTTCTTATTTTGCTACTTCTCCGATCTGTCGTACGTCCATTTTAAGGTATATGCTATAAAAGCTATACCATTAAATTTATATTTAAAAAAAGATTCTAATGGTATAATTTGGTGAGAAATAATTCATATTTCGTTGACAAAATAATGGTTAATTAATATTTTAAACTACGTGCACGTTGGGTTAAACTATATCGGAGTGGGAGTAGAAAACTTTGCATTCACTTCTTATTTTCCCGGAAACTTTGATGCCCACTTCTTTTCGTCTTCTCTAGCAGCTTATGGGAGAAGTTTCTCTCCACTAGCTTCTCCCAGAAGCCCAGACGCCAAATTTGTTCTGGCTTATAGTTGAGTTTAGGCCAAACTAAATTATGAACTAAAACAAATTCGGGGTTTGGGATTCTAGGAGAAGTTGGTGGGGAGAAGCTTTGTTACATCCCAGGACTTAGGACACATGCGGGGTAGATTTATCAAAGGGTTGTGCATTGCATCGTAAAACGGAGGAAATTTTCGCGCTTAATTGCATAAAACCTAAGAGGTTTCTCTGTCATTGCAACTAGGGTTTAGTGTAACGAGAGTGCGATGAATTTCGACATGACCTCTTTGAATCTAGGGTTTTTGGAATGAGTTTGAATTTGAATTTCCAATTTGAATTATGAATCATAATTGAATATAAGAAACTATTATATAATTGAAATGATATTTCATAACTCAAATTCATATTAGAAACATACAATACAAATCCAAAATTGGATAATCGCATATACATATAGCTCATAAGGAAAACTTTGAGCTTTATTGACATTTAAATACACATACATTGTCTTTACAATATTCCAGAATATTACAATGATATTGTTCTCAAATGAACATGAAATCAAAAAGAAAGGAAAATTACAAGTATATAACTTAATCCTAGACTAAAGCTTCAGAGGACATTTGGTTTTCTCCATCTTCGCAATACTCCTGAATCATTGCACAAATAACAAACAATAGACAAGAAATGATGCCAAGTGGCAATTCCACTTGGAGATCAAATAAAATGACCAGAGTTAGGATAAAGGCCACCAGGTCGAGCTGATCCACATGAACCAGTAAACAACCAAGCTAGCAGCACATCAGGCAGGGGATCAAGTTCCAAGCCAAAAACATGCCAGTACAGGATATGCTCAAGCCTGTCTACCAAAGGGACAAGTCCCATGAGCTATGCATGCTCCACATCACATAGTGACTCACTACTTGAGGTGTCAAGCAAGGGTGAAACTCAAACATGCAATATATACAACATTCACCTCATAGCCATCGACACAAGGTAGCAGGAAACCAGTTAGAACCAACAGCAGTTGTTCATCACAACTTAGAGCTATTCCTTCCCAATTCATTCAAACCAAACCAACCATAGAACCAGAAAATGGTGGACTATAGCAAGAAGAGCATCGGGAGCTAGGAGGAGAAGGACAAACTTTAACCACAAGATCATGCAAACCATCACAGCAGCTTAACACCTTGTCTAGAAGCTGGAGCAAGGTATACTTGATACCTGGAAAGGATCCAGGGGATCCAATCCATAAATATGCATGCTCAAATCACAACACTGAGAAAATGCTCAAAAGGGATTAATCATCACTTGGTATAGACCAAGTGATGCTGGCAATAGATGAGACAAGTAAGAACTTGGAGTATCTAGCAGATGCAGATATGCAAAATAGGAAGAAATAAAAGCATATTCAAGTATGAACCAGATAAACACAAAGCCTTGACAGCCACATGCACCACCTAGCATCACCTAACTATTAAACCATCAGAGAGTCCAATTTTGTTCGTAAAACATATCACAATGGCATTCATATATATGATACCCTACTCTGAAGGTTTCTATTTAACCAAAACCAACAGTTTTATCCATCAAGGTGAGCAACCAGTAGCAGTAGCTAAGCTATTGAGGTCACATCAAACCACCAGTAAGCCACATAAAAGGGATTAGTCATCCTTACCCACAAGGGGTTCAGACTGTAATGGATGATATCCAACAGTAGTTTGTATTCATTCATTCATTTTAGCAAAGTGAATCATAATTGCTTAAGCAATTCATCAAGCAAATCAATTTACTTAAGCTAAATAAATCCTGCAGAACAATATATGATAGTAATCAAATGGACAGTCATTCCATAAACAGGCAAGAATTCATATATTCCTTTCCCTGCGTAATACAAAGCTTCCAGAAGCATCAATGGCTTCACCAGTACATGGTAGCAGTAATAGAGAAGCAGGTATAGCAGCAACAATTGAATCAAGTAATAATAGTATATTGGCAATAGGCCAGTAAGTTAACCACTAGCAAGAGTGGCTTCACAGGAAAAAAATTGGAGCAGGTGTAGTCACAACAGCGTAGCAGCAACCATAATCACTAATTATGCAAGCTACTGCTAGCGTACTGGTGTTCATATGAACACCAGATCAAGCCACAAGGTTGTACTCAGGATAGAAGCAACTGCAAGTCCTAGAACTATCCATAGCAAGGAAGCAAGAGAAGCATCAGTAGACATAGCAGCACAGAGCATAACATAACCCGAGCTATAGCTCAAGCAAGCACATGAGCATGTCCAGTCCAGACCAGTAGCTAGAGCTAGAGGAGGAGGAGTATAGAGGGGAGTACAAGAGGAGATGATGGTGTACCTGAGCAGCAGCAGCAGCATCGGAGGCGACACGGCAACACGGGGGCACTGGCCAGCCACGGCGGCACCAACCGCATCCAAGCCAGCGCTAGCCGAGCACCACCGCCATCACCAGCATGTCGTCGATCCTCACCATCTTGTACAGGAACAGCGGATCGACGCCAATCGATCTGGGCACCGTAACCCTAATCGACACCAGGTCGATTTCGAGCGGAGGTGGAAGAGAGGGTCATATCGACGTGGATAGAAGTGTGCGGAGGTGTCAGGCGCGTCGATTGCGACTGGTAGCACGGTCTGAGACGTCCGGAGCTGGCCGGGGCAAGCCGGCGACTACAGCGGCGATGCGAGTCGCATGTGCGTCGCGAGAGCGATAGGGTTAGGGTTAGCGAGTGAGAAAGAGAGGAAGTGGCGACCCACTCGGTCGGTTGGGCTGGGACGGTTTGGTTCAACCACTGGTTGGACTGACCAGTGGGACCAGGGGGCATTTTTGTCTTTTCACATTTAATTTTAACCCTTTTAACTTTTACAATTGCACATACACCCTAAATGAAGTCTAAAAATTCAAGAAAAATAAGAATAATACATTAGAAATATTCCTTAACCAAAATGTAATTTAAAATAAAATAATCGATATAATTTTGGTTATAAGATTCTAATAAACTTTAAATTCAAAGTTTGAATCTTAAATATAAATATTTTCTTGAAAATAAAATCAAGGAAATTTCAAATCTTTCTTGATATATTTGTTAAATCAAATATTTTCAAAAAGCTAAATTATTTTATCTCAAGTATTTCTTTTTATAAAGAAATTCCTTGTTGGATAAATTATTAAATTATCATAAATTATTAGTAAAGGATTTAATATTCAAATAAACCTTAAATATTTAATAAATCTTAGAATTAAAACTAACCCTTTGGGCAAAGGGATTCAACCAAAAGAAATCCACCAAGCATGCATCATTTGAATCTTATAACATTGTCCTTACCGGAGAATGATTCTTCTTTTCAGAACCCGAGATCCAGGTTCCATCCAAACCCTCGAACTGCACTATCTCGCAGTCTCCAGGCAAGTTCACTCTTGCTCATGCCATGTTGATTACTTTTTATCAATTAACTCGTAAAGAAATATACTTATCACTCCCGCATTGAAAATAAAATTTTACTTTTCCAATTATGAATATGACTATGTGGTGGGAAATAGAACCATGGTGTGTGTTGATGGTGGAGGTTCCATAGCAAGGGTTCTACTCATCTAGGACTAATCACCAATGCTGTCTAGTGATTCCAGCATCGTGCATATCGCTTTAACCATAAGATCTATAATGGCTGCGGGAAGTCAGCTATATCTTCTTCGTTTCGCATATCAACGGATGCCTATTTGCCGTAGCCGTGTGGGTGTTGCTGGTCCCACGGTAAGGTTGAGAGGCCATTAAGCTCTCCGGTCCCAGGTGGACGTCTTGTGCAATAGGGTCTATGAAGGATTGTATCATGGCCATGTATCAAGCACTACAGATTAGTATGCGATCGAGGGCCCTCTGAATACAAAAGCGTGGGTATGTAGGGTCGCGGAGAAGTCAGTGATTGGATTGGTTATTATAATGGGCCTCACACCAAAAAAGTTTGGACGGGAAAGTATGCCCGGTTGGCAACAAGGATAAGTTCTCTTATGGGAAAAGTAACACACCTCTGCAGAGTGTATCAAATTGTGGCTTGTCACCCCCTATTCCGGGAAGGTAACTACGAACGCTACAGGAAAGGAACTCCGTGAAATTCTGGTCAACCTGTGAAGACTGGCGGCATAGTTTTCAGAATAAAATAAACCTTTTGAAGAAATGTGTGTGAAACATGCATTAACCTGAGATCTTCTGATCAATGGTCAAAGATAGTGCATCAAACACCTTTTCTTTTGAGCTTGCTGAGTAGCCCTGCACTCACTTTCTTTCTAAACCCTTACTAAATGATATGTTGCAAACGTATCTATAATATTTGATGCTCCATGCTTGTTTTACACCAATTTCTATATGTTTTGTTTACACTTCGTGGTATTTTTATGCATTTTTTGGAACTAACCTATTAACAAGATGCCACAGTGTCAATTCATGTTTTCTGCTATTTTTGTATTTAAGAAAAGTTGTTCTGGAAAATATTATCGGAATTGGACGAAACAAAAGCTGAAGTTCCTATTTTTCTGTCACGAAGACGGAGTCCAAAGGGGAGACGGAGAAGAGCCGGGAGGTGGCCACACCACCCCTAGGCGCGGGCCCCTGGCCGCGCCTAGGCATGGTGTGGGCCCCTCGGGCGCCCACCGACATCGCCCTTTCGCCTATATATTGCTCCCGACGCGAAAACCCTAAATCAATCAGCCCCCATCCACGAAAAGTTTCGTAGCTCCGCCGCCATCGAAGACAAGTTTCGAGGGACAGAAATCTCTGTTCCGGCACCCTATCGGAACGGGGAATGCCCCCGGAGCCATCTCCATCGACTCCACCACCAGCTTCATCGTTGTTGCTGACTCCCATGATGAGGAGGGTGTAGTTATCCACTGAGGCTGGGGGCTTTACCGGTAGCTATGGGGTTTATCTCTCTCTCTCTCTCCCATGGTGTGATCTTTATGTGATCATGAGATTTGTAATCTAGTTGAATAAGTAGATGTTACTCTTCATCTATTATGCTTCAAGTGGTTTTATTATTGTGATCTCCAGAGACACCTTGCCCCATGTTGTCAAGGTGACATTGTGCGCACCGTGTGTGTCTCTTAGGCTAAAGATTACAGGAATACTTATCATGAGTTATAATTTGAGTTGGATGTCCCTATGAAATTGTGGTGTTTGTTAGTACTATCTTTGGATGCTCAAAGTGACAGAGTGGGGTGTTCCTAGGTTTGGAACGCGAACTTTAAGGAGTGCTTTTGCAGCCCTACGCGGTGAATTGGTGTTCGTTATCCAACCGGAGAGTGGTTCAGAGTAGCATAGTGAATAGATGATATTTATGTATTCAATTATGATATCATTGTTGAAAGTCTCCACTAGTGAAAGTAAGATCCTTAGGCCTTGTTTCTAAGCATTGAAACACCGTTTACAATCAATTTTGCTACATGTTTGCTTGCTGCCATTTTTATTTCAGATTGCAATTACCACTTATAATCATCAATATTACTTGTATTTCACTATCTCTTCGCCGAACTAGTGCACCTATACACCTGACAAGTGTATTGGGTGTGTTGGGGACACAAGAGACCTCGTGTATCTTAATTGCAGGGTTGCTTGAGAGGGATATCTTTGACCTCTACCTCCCTGAGTTCGATAAACCTTGGGTGATTTACTTAAGGGTAACTTGGTGTTGTTCTACAAACCTCTGCACTTGGAGGCCCAACACTGTCTACAAAAATAGAAGCGTGCGTAGACATCACTAGACTGTGAGACTGAAGAGGAGACCTACACCAGAGCCCCTGAAGGCGAATACGAGGTGGTCTACGAGGAGCCAGATTTGTCTGAAGGGTTCGAAGGCGTGGAATATGGGATAGTCTATGGAACCGAAGAAGTGGAAGCGAAGTAGTAGAGTTATGCCGTAGGCATAGTAGAGCTGAGCAGCGTAGTTGCTAACCTAAATAAGTTGCTGAGCTCGCATAAGGTCTACTCCTTATGGTGTTCTAATAGTACCTTGAACAAGTTAAGTCCTTATGGTGTTCTCATCGAACCTGTGAGAATACCGAGTTTTTTAAGAACTTATGGTTTGTAATAATAATGTGAAATGCTTATGACCTGAAATATTTCTATTGAAGCATGATGCGTGTAATTGACACGTCCGTTGGGAACCCCAAGAGGAAGGTGTGATGCGCACAACGGCAAGTTTCCCTCAGTTAGAAACCAAGGTTTAATCGAACCAGTAGGAGTCAAGAAGCACGTTGAAGGTTGATGGCGGCGGGATGTAGTGCGGCGCAACACCGGAGATTCCGGCGCCAACGTGGAACCTGCACAACACATCCAAAGTACTTTGCCCCAACGAAACGGTGAGGTTGTCAATCTCACCGGCTTGCCTGTAACAAAGGATTAACCGTATTGTGTGGAAGATGATTGTTTGCAAGAAAACAGTAAACAAGTATTGCAGCAGATTTGTATTTCAGTATAAAAGAATGGACCGGGGTCCACAGTTCACTAGAGGTGTCTCTCCCATAAGATAAAAGCATGTTGGGTGAACAAATTACAGTCGGGCAATTGACAAATAGAAAGGGCATATCAATGCACATACATGTCATGATAAATATAGTGAGATTTAATTGGGCATTATGACAAAGTACATAGACCGCCATCCAGCTGCATCTATGCCTAAAAAGTCCACCTTCAAGTTATCATCCGAACCCCCTCCAGTATTAAGTTGCTAACAACAGACAATTGCATTAAGTATTGCGCGTAATGTAATCAATAACTACATCCTCGAACATAGCATCAATCTTTTATCCCTAGTGGCAACAGCACATCCATAACCTTAGGGGTTTCTGTCACTCCCCCAGATTCACGGAGACATGAACCCACTATCGAGCATAAATACTCCCTCTTGGAGTTACTAGCATCAACTTGGCCAGAGTGTAACACCCCACTTTTTGCAACCTTGTTTATTTGTCCATAATGCAAAAATTAGGGGGAACAAAAACTTTTTCTTAAGACTATAGATAGATGAATTGCCTTGATCTGTTTGTTATGATGAATTGCCTTGATCTGTTGGTAGATGTATTGACTCGATTTCTTGTTGAGTTTTGTCTTGAGCCACCTCCTAGAACAACACCTCTAGTGGTCAGCCAAACAACTCACCTAATAAAACACATGTGTGACTTAGGAAAAATTGTTTTCCTTTTTACTACATCAAACTCTTCTCCTGATGGCAACATGAGTGTGCCATCTTGATATTCCTCTTTGTGTCAATCTAGCTCAATCATCCTTAATTCAAAACTTGGGATCATCTACCCCTAGATACATCCCTCTCTTATACCCACTCATCCTTGTTGGTTTTGAGGCCATGTCGACCATCTGTGTTGACAGGCTTAAAATGTCCAGACTTTGGCAATTGATCTCTAAGCACCCACAACTGTTATTGTTGACTTCAATGCATGGATCTCATCTATGCAACATCCTCTTCAACCTCCACGTCTTGCATGTCTCAGTCAATCCTTGCAACTCATATATTCAACTTGATCTGGTATCCTATCCCATGTTCCGAGCACCGAGATCACTTCTTCCTCTTTTACCTCTTGTTTTTGTTTTCATTCAAATTTAATCTTTACAAAACCAAGAGTGGGACTGATGGGTACATTATGTAGCCACCACCTACCCTTGAGAACACTCCTCTCTAAATGTGTTTCCTTTCTCAAAACCCCTTTGTTTTTCTTCTCTAGTTTTGGATCACAAAACTACTTCTAGTTTTACTAAATCTTTTCAAGATACTTCTTCAAAGAAAACAAAGAACTGAAATGGGTGTTGTTTCTCATCCCATTTCTACCAAGTATTTCTAAAACTTTTCTTTCTATTTTGCTTTCCTTTTCACAAAAAGGCTTGATATGGTATCTATACCATTTCTTGTTTATTTTAAGTTTGAGAAAAACTCTACTTTCCTTGAGATAGTAAGTAGAATATTTTTGAACCCCTAAGTTCCAACTAGTTTTTCTCAACATTTTCAAGTTCCATTCCACTTGAGTTCATTCCCAATTGTCCCTAGACAATTGAGGTGTTTCGAATACTTTTCAAATGAGTTCTTTTTCAAATGGCAAAACTTGCACATCTTATGTACATCTCTGATCGACCACATTGTATCCCCTCCATCCTCCAATTCTTGATCAAATGGGTGACCATTTGATACTTTCAAATCACTCCCAATTGACCTCTTATTTGTAGAGCAACTTATATTTCATTATGCCTATCTCACTCCTCTATTATTTTCCATCATCACCTTGACCTCATGAATTGATGATGTATGTCAATATATTCATCATTGTGGGTATATGGTTACTTCACTCACCATCTCTCATAGCCTTGATCTACCATTGTCTAAATCGCCATCACCACCATCATATCTTAGACACATCTTTTATCAAGATAGAATGCCACCACCATCTACTTTAGCACCCTTGTGCATTGTTATCACTTGCCTAAAATTCTATATCTCTTTAGGCCACCCTCTTTGCAAAATGTGAGACACTCAACCTTGGGTGTCATGCATGTGTGGCAATACTCTCTTGATGATCACTTGTGCATGGCCACAATCTTGGCCGGCCATGCCATGCATGGCACACAAGCATCATGCTTCTCCATCTCTCTCTCTCCCTCACATAGTTATTCCACCTTGGGAAGCATCTCCTCCTTTGTCCCTTCCCAATGCCACTAATAATTTCAGCTTGAGTCAAATTTCCCTTCCCCAAGCCAGCCACCCACCTCCACCAATCAAAGAGGAGGCAGCCAACCCTCTCCCTCTATAAATAGAGCTTGGCCGGCCACCTCCTCATCTTTGGCTTCTCATTTTTGACACTCCACTCCTTCCTCCACTCTCTCCTACCCTTCTCCTACCTCTTCACCATGAAATGCTGCTGCCCCTTGCTCCCATGGCCGGCCATGGCCATGAAAACCAGCCAAGATGCAGCTCCCCTCCTCCCTCAAGCTTCCCCTCACCATGAGAGCTTCCCTCTCACTCTCTTCTCCCCTAATCTTTGATGAATCCAGCCCTATTTCTCCTTTCTCCTCTCACAAGATTGGATCTTGATGCAGGTGCATGTTGGTCCAAGCATGGAGAAGGTTGAGCAATCCTCAGATCTGAAGCTCTTGACCAAAGTTCGTCCAAAAACTTGCTGTAATTTCTGCTATCTTGCTGTTTCAGATTCTGGTACGATCTTGTAAAATCCGCCAAATCTCGTGTGCAGATCCAAATCGAGTGATTCAAAGTTCCACAGATAGGTATTGAAAAGATCTACAACTTGGAGTTGGTCTCATTCTCAAATTCCATACGGATTGTCCGTGGTAAATAAAGTTCTGTAAACATGCAGATTCACTGTTTGTTAGATTTCTTCCGTTTTACAAAACCGTTTTGAACAAACTCAACTGTAGGTGAAAGCCCTCTTCAATACCTTCATTTTGGCGGTGGTTTCACTTCGATTGACCTCCTGAAACTGAAATGGTTCACAGATCAAGATCTGGACAGATCTGACTTTGTCGAATTAAACCAGGAGCTTGGGAAAGAATCTTTGAATGAAACCAGTTGGGTGAGAACCAGATTTTCAATGCCTTTCAGATGCAACTGACCTCATATTTTTATGGTTGATGTACGATTTGTGGTGAATTAAACTTGTTCTGTGTGTTCTGCAGACATAGCTGTTAGCTTTTAAATCACCAAAAATCCATTTTTGAACTTAATTGAGTGATTCCAATTCTGTAGGACTACTGAATGTTTTCTTAATCTTCTCAAACAAGTTTCAAACATTTATCTGTTCTGTAACTCCAGAGGTAAAGCAAATGGTATAGACATGCAGTAATCTTGTCAATCCATTTGTGAGAGTTTCAAAAATAATTTGAACCCAAATCCAATTGTGTATGCATCTCTGTTTAAATATCTTTCAAATGCCAGTGGTCTCATATTTTTAGGATTTTTCTACGATTTATGGCTTACAGATCTTGTTTTCTGTACAGTCAGATTCAAAGAAATTCCTAAAATTGTAGGATTAATATTTTTGAGTGAATCCAATTGGGTTAGTCTTGTATTAGTACTGGCCATCTAGGAAAAATATTATTAGTCTCTGTTCATGCATATTGGTTGCTGTTAGTAATGTATATCTGTGACATGCATTGTTGAAGGAAAACTTTTCGGTTTATTTAAAACCTTTGACCAACTCTTTTTACTAGAGTTGGGCAACCCTTGTCTTATGCTTGCAAAATAAAACCTCTGCAACCTAACATTAGCTCTTTTGTTTTGCTTAAGTTTTCAAATGATGTGGAATATGGTTTGCTTCCTATTTTGGATGTTGTGTTATGTGAGCAAACTAAGTTAGGAAAACCGTTTTCTACTTTTACAAAAATATTAGAAAATGTTTTGTGAATGTATTTGATGTCAAACTAATGCTCTTGTCCTCTTTATGATGTTATCTACCAGGGGATGTTTGGTTTATACCATGGTGATACCGAGAGAGGCAATTGCTAAGTTGTGATACTCTCATACCTTTACTAGGTAAATAAAATGGGGTTTTCTAAATTAAAAATTCATAAATTTGTTTTGTAGTATCTATAAGTCCTTAGTATGTTATACCTTGGCTGCATGATTAGTTGTTGATTGTTGAATGTTGTCTTGTTGATGCAATGTGATTGATTGTGTTCCTTTTATATTTTCCGGCGATAGATGCGAACAATTCCGGAGAAGAAGAAGAAGTGGAATCGGACGAGGATTTTATTTTTATATGTTGTTGGAATTCTTATATTGATGGAGTTGAAGAAGTACAGGGACAAATAAGCCAAGGCAAGCCATCTTTTGATCTCTGATTTGGTGTCTAGTTGGATGTCATTTGTTGATGTCCAAAGCACCTTGAATTCTATGTGTGTTATTCCGTCTATTTATGTCATCTATGGGTGTTTCCAAGTGGGGTACTCCCTAGTGGTGATACTCCACTATTGTCTTTGTGATCATGGGATGCATGATATTATGGCCGTGCTATTCCACTTGGTTATCTTGTATGCTCAACTTGAGCATGTTCCATCTCAAGATAGTAACTTACACCACATCCACCCCCTTTGTAGTATAGAGGTATCAATGTCATGATCTTGGTATATTCTCAACTTGAGAGAAGTATGCCGTGTACCCATTGGAGAGTATGTTGGATAGTGATACTCCACTATCTAAGATGTATATTTAGCACCACAAATCTGAAAGTATAATCCTCTTTGTGTTGTCATCATACATGCTTATCTTAAGCGAGTATGATCCACCCATTACTCCTTTATATACCTTCTATGGCAAGATGACTCTCATCTCGGCCATAGTGCAATTCTAGTTCAACTCATGAAACTATAGGTTGGGAACCCCTCAAGGCTTACCTTGTTGTAAATTTTTTTGAAAACCTTGGGTAAGTTAACTCTACCCAAGTGTATGTTTTGGAAAGACAAGGTCTTTGGACAAGGATGTTGGAGGAATATGGTTGGTTGTTGGCAAGTAAAGAAAGAGTGGGAAAAATGTTTTTAAAGGAGCACTTGCGTATAAGTGTTCGCCGTCCCAACTTTTTATCGCGCAACCACACTACCCTGGTGTGGGACGGGGCTTAGCCCGTAGTTTGTTGAAGCTGGCAGGAGCACCCTTCACAACTTTCTAGGGAGGGTCACGATGACCTCCGACGCCGGGTTGCGCTCTGGAGGAGGCAATACACTGTCTAGACCGATAGCCGGACGACTGCGAGGGTCTTCCGTCGTGGCGCCGGAGATACGCTCAAAAGGAGGTATGCTGCCGGGGTGCCGGGAAGGGGTAAGCCCGCAGGGAAGGACTCGTGCCAGTGGAGATGGGCGAAAGGTTATGTCCGGGTATCCGTCGTGGCATATGTTGTTATGCGGGGATGATGCCCACACGATAGGTATCCGGATAGTTGTGGGGAAAGTGTGCAAACTCTGCAGAGTCAAATCTATTCGAATAGCCGCGTCCGCGGTCATGGACAAGTTGAAATGGCCATACTTAACCGGGGCTTGAGTTTTGTTTTTGGACAAATGATTTGCAAAGGAAGTGTTGTGTTTATGTGTACCGGAAAGGTACGGAAAATGGGTGTGTGTTGACCATACAGAGATGGTCGTGGAAAAATAAGACCGAGTGGGAACTCTTTCCTAATGTTTCATGTAGAGGAACTCTTCTTTAACAAAGATATAGAGATGTCATAGGACTTCCCTAGTATCCCCATCACCTGAGATGGCGGTATGCTAACTCTTCTTCAATAAAGATATAGATATGCCATAGCTATCTTTTGAAGTATCTTCTTCAATAAAGATATAGAGGTGTCATAGTATCACTTTAGTGTCTCCATCAATTGCGATGTCGGGATGCTATATCCACAAGAGAAACTGAATTCTCTTTCACATGCTATATCCGCAAGAGAAACTATTTCTTCCTCTCTTGTCTCTTTTAGTTAGCATTGTCAGCACCTTTCTTGATGGTTTGCGAGTACAATTCCAATGTACTCACGGCTTTGTCCCTGGCTATTTACTTGGCCAGACTTGGAGGAACACGACGGATGAAGAAGGAGTTGGCGACGTCTATGCGAGCTAGGAACGTCTTCCCGCGTCAGTTACTGTAGGGTTATGGCGGATGACTTGGGTACTGCGCTGCTGAAGTGATGATGCTACTCGATGCTTAGTTAGGCCCTTCGAGGCTATTATGTAATTATCGGTCATGTGACCATGTTGTAATTTTCTTCTTCCGCTTTGTAATGGATGGTGTAATTTCATATCAGTTCGGTTATGTGTTCACGGCGCACTGATCATGGGATCGTTAACTGTATACATAACAGGGAATTTCGGACAGCTAGTCCGGGGTCCCCACACAGAGCCTCTACTAATAACGGAGAGCATGCAAGATCATAAACAACACATAGGTAATAACTTGATAATTAACATAACATAGTATTCTCTATCCATCGGATCCCGACAAACACAACATATAGCATTACAGATAGATGATCTTGATCATGTTAGGCAGCTCACAAGATCCAACAATGAAGCACAATGAGGAGAAGACAACCATCTAGCTACTGCTATGGACCCATAGTCCAGGGGTGAACTACTCACTCATCACTCCGGAGGCGACCATGGCGGTGAAGAGTCCTCCGGGAGATGAATCCCCTCTCCGGCAGGGTGCCGGAGGAGATCTCCGGAATCCCCCGAGATGGGATTGGCGGCGGCGGCGTCTCTGGAAGGTTTTCCGTATCGTGGCTCTCGGTACTGGGGGTTTCGCGACGGAGGCTTTAAGTAGGCGGAAGGGCAACGCGAGGGGCCACATGAGGGCCCCACGCCATAGGTCGGCGCGGCCAGGGCCTAGGCCGTGCCGCCCTATGGTGGCGGCACCTCGTGGCCCCACTTCGACTCCTCTTCGGTCTTCTGGAAGCTTCGTGGCAAAATAGGACCCTGGGCGTTGATTTCGTCCAATTCCGAGAATATTTCGTTACTAGGATTTCTGAAACCAAAAACAGCAGAAAACAACAACCGGCTCTTCGGCATCTTGTTAATAGGTTAGTTCCAGTAAAATGCACGAATATGACATAAAGTGTGCATAAAACATGTAGATATCATCAATAATGTGGCATGGAACATAAGAAATTATCGATACGTCGGAGACGTATCAACATCCCCAAGCTTAGTTCTGCTCGTCCCGAGCAGGTAAAACGATAACAAAGATAATTTCCGAAGTGACATGCCATCATAACCTTGATCATACTATTTGTAAACATATGTAATGAATGCAGCGATCAAAACAATGGTAATGACATGAGTAAACAAGTGAATCATAAAGCAAAGACTTTTCATGAATAGTACTTCAAGACAAGCATCAATAAGTCTTGCATAAGAGTTAACTCATAAAGCAATAAATCAAAGTAAAGGTATTGGAGCAACACAAAGGAAGATTAAGTTTCAGCGGTTGCTTTCAACTTGTAACATGTATATCTCATGGATAATTGTCAACATAGAGTAATATAACAAGTGCAATATGCAAGTATGTAGGAATCAATGCATAGTTCACACAAGTGTTTGCTTCTTGAGGTGGAGAGAGATAGGTGAACTGACTCAACATAAAAGTAAAAAGAATGGTCCTTCAAAGAGGAAAGCATCGATTGCTATATTTGTGTGATGCGTGTAGTTGACACGTCCATTGGGAACCCCAAGAGGAAGGTGTGATGCGCACAGCGGCAAGTTTCCCTCAGTAAGAAACCAAGGTTTAATCGAACCAGTAGGAGTCAAGAAGCACGTTGAAGGTTGATAGCGGCGGGATGTAGTGCGGCGCAACACCGAGATTCCGGCGCCAACGTGGAACCTGCACAATACAACCAAAGTACTTTGCCCCAACGAAACAGATGAGGTTGTCAATCTCACCGGCTTGCTGTAACAAAGGATTAACCGAATTGTGTGGAAGATGATTGTTTGCGGAGAAAACGAGTAAAACAAGTATTGCAGCAGATTTGTATTTCAGTATTAAAAGAATGGACCGGGGTCCACAGTTCACTAGAGGTGTCTCTCCAATAAGATAAAAGCATGTTGGGTGAACAAATTACAGTCGGGCAATTGACAAATAGAGAGGGCATAACAATGCACATACATGGCATGATAAGTATAGTGAGATTTAATTGGGCATTACGACAAAGTACATAGACCGCCATCCAACCGCATCTATGCCTAAAAAGTCCACCTTCGAGGTTATCATCCGAACCCCTTCCCAGTATTAAGTTGCAAAGCAACAGACAATTGCATTAAGTATGGTGCGTAATGTAATCAACAACTACATCCTCGGACATAGCGCCAATGTTTTATCCCTAGTGGCAACAGCACAACACAACCTTAGAACTTTCTGTCACAGTCCCAGGTGTCAATGCAGGCATGAACCCACTATCGAGCATAAATACTCCCTCTTGGAGTTAAAAGCAAAAACTTGGCCAGAGCCTCTACTAGTAACAGAGAGCATGCAAGATCATAAACAACACATATGTAATAACTTGATAATTAACATAACATGGTATTCTCTACCCATCGGATCCCGACAAACACAACATAGAGTATTACAGATAGATGATCTTGATCATGTTAGGCAGCTCACAAGATCCAACAATAAAGCACAATGAGGAGAAGACAACCATCTAGCTATTGCTATGGTGTGGTGACCCTGCATACCACTGCATGTTGTAGTATGCCAGTCGTTGATATAACATTCGCGAAGTACCATTCCGCAAATATTACACCCCTCAGAGTAGTACAACAGAACATAGCAGGGTCCATAACTCATTCACATATTATTACAATCATCATACACAAGTCGTCTCGGAGCTCCTCTTGGGTTCTGAGAGGATAACTCCTGGGTTCGAGGTGAACCCATCTTAACTTACAATACCATTGTCTCATTAACAAACATTTATTTAATCGAGCAGCTAAATAGTAAGAGTTCGCGCTGCTCGGCTACTACTACTCCTCCTGATATCCTTAGGCTTGTTCTCCTCCGGAAGCCTCTCCGGATCCGTAGACTATGATGTAGTCTACGCCTTCAACACCTCCTGAGAGGTCTGGTTCCTCGTAGCCGATGATCTCGGCTCCATCATGGTTGTCGTCGTCCTCCTCCAGATGGTTCAGACAATCTAAGCATGGGGTTTAAGAGTGGTATGAGTACGAGCGTACTCAACAAGTTCATTATAGATAAGAGGTGTTTAATGCACTAGCTACGATATTAGACCGGAAAGTCTAATACCAATGCAAGTTTTGATAAACATTTCTTCAATAGATTGTTTTTATTTCAAAGAGCTATGTCCAGTCAGCCTTCACCGGTTTACTAGAACTTCATGGAGCTCCTTTCCGGCCGCGTTCGCAGTTCCTCAATCCCGGAACAGGGAGTGACAGGTCACGGTTCTTACACTCTGCGAGAGGTGTGTTGCTTTACCCATAAGAGATCTTAACCTTGGTGCCAACCGGGCAGCTTTCCCGTCCACACTTCCTTCGGTGTGAGGCCCGGTATAAGGTCTAGCCAATCATGTTCCTCCGCTACCTCGAACACCCACCCTTTGTTGCATACCCCGACCACCGGGTCCTCGTCGGTCCCATTGTTCCCGTAATTTCGGGGTGGACCCCGACCACGACAACAGTTTGGGACTCGTTAACCAAACTCCTTCGCCGGTAGCCGCAACCCATCATAGATCACATTACCGTGGGGAATTAGAAGGGGATCCCCACCCTCAAGTTGTTCCGCAAGCGATGAACCGCTACGGTAAGCAACAGCTATACCGTGGGGAATTAGAAGGGGCTCCCCACCCTCAAGTTACTCCGCAAGACACAAGCCGCTACGGTAAGCGCATCCGTTGATGAACGAGAGGTGGAAACACTTTTGACTACTCCGTCCCACTCCGGATCTTATGGTTAACACGGTTATTACGGCACAAGAATCACTGGCGACATTTGTTGTTTAATCCTAGATGGATATAAACCCGTGCAATGGAACCTCCACCATATCAACACAATCCATGGTTCCATTGCCCACCACATAGTCATATTCATAGTTATGAAAGTAGTGGTTTTGATTTCTGTGCAATAGTGAGAACCATAATACTTTGCAAGTAATTTGATAAAAATACTTCAAATGACATGAGCAAGTGATGAACTTGCCTGAACACTGCAAAGTTCTGCAGTTGGTAGGTATGGACTGACCCTTGTCCTCTTGTTCTGAAAAATAGCATCATTGTCCGATAAGGGCAATGGTTAAAGAAGCAATTATGCATGATTCCATTTTTAGGGTTTGTTCCCCCCTTCTGATGTCGTTATTATTTCATGTAAGAGGTTAATACTAAGAATAGTTTGGGAATACTTGATTTAAAGTAAAATACAACCTTGAAATGTTGTCAAGGTGTTTTTAGAGTCCAAATGAATTTATGGACTTATTTTCATTATTGAAAATAACATGTGTGATTTAAATGATTATTAATTCATCAAATTTGAACTTATTCTAGTTTATCTCCAAAAATTCCATTTCATATTTTATTATGATAGAGAATTTTATTTTGAGTGGTTTTCATATTTTTCATTATTTTTTTAGAGCTATTAATAATTTTCTATAATTATTCAAAGTTTCAGCATTTTTATTTGTTTGTGAAAAGACAAAAACACCCCTGGGCCCACCTGTCGGTGCAACCCAGTGGGTTAGGTCGAACCGACCGGCTCGGTCCGGCTCGACCAGCCCCACTCCTCTCTCTACTCCTCACGCGCGATCGAACCCTAACCCTAATCTGCTCTGGCGACCTGCGTCGCCTCCGCCGTCGCCGCTCGATTCCGGCGAGGTTCGCCGGACTTGGCCCCCGCCATGGTGCGCAATCAACGCACCACACGACGGCGGTCAATCCTATCCGCGTCGATCTGACGCGGGCGACCTGCTGCTCTCGGTCTCGTCCCCGTCTGGTGCTAGGGTTACGGGATCCGCCCGATCCCGCTGTTCCTGGCGCTCCTGGTGCTTGGACTCCGCCCTGGCTTCGCCGCCGTGGTGCGGGCGGTGCCGTGGTGTCGCCATGGCCAGGCTTGGCTTGGCGCCGCCGCGCTCTGGCGTGTGCCGCCGTGGCCGCCATGGCCGTGCCTACTGCTCGACCACGGTAAGTGTTCCGCTGCCCCCTTTCTCCTGTGCCTCTCTTCTTCTTCCTCCAGTATCCCCGGCCATGGCTTCCCTCCTTGTGGAGGTGCTGGCCGTGTTCGCCTCATCGCGCCGTTGCTGTGAATCTGCTATGCTTAGCTTATCTGCTTGTCGCCATAGATCCTAGCTTCTGTCGTGTCTGTCTGTTCTTGCTCTACGATTAAGCGTATGTCGCTTACTAAGCTGTGATTACCATGCTTCGTGCTTCCTAGCTATTTCTATTCATTGCAATCTCTGGTTGTGGCCCTCCTGTGATTGCTCATGAGCACCCAATGATGCTCATGGCCTACTCGGCATGCACCTATTCTTTTTACTGTCACTAGGGCATGCTGTGTGTGCTTAATTTTGTCCCTGGCTTGATTGTTGTAGATAATCCTTGCATTTTTTTGCAAGTGCCAGTGCCTCTGGTGAGATCCTATCTGTGCTTCAATTCATGGACATGCTCATTTGAGCTTATCTGTTGCATTATCAACTCCATCCCTTGATGGAGTGCTTCTGGATACAATTATATTGCCTGATGCCCTATCTGTGATACAATTGTTCAGTTATTGATTATTTGTTCATGTGTTAACTGCTTAGACTGAGTTCTGGTATGCAGTAGCATGCTCTAGCAAGCTTCTGGTGATCATATGATCACCAGTTGCTTGTAAAAGCTACTTTTTGGTGTCACGTGGCTCATCGTTGCTCACTCATGTCTGTGTGTGTATCACACAGGCTTAACCTGGTGTGTATTGTTGTTGGCTTATACAATCTGCTGTTGCTTGCACTGATCCATTGGATCACTGCAAAGCCCTGGTGCTTTTATTTATTAGTTTTGTTCACTTATCTGTGTTGCTTGAATTTTACTGAAGTGGATAAGTGATGTGAGCTGCTGTGCAGTTGTGATCATCTAATTAATTGTGACAGGGCTAGATGGATGCCAACTCTTAGTTGAGTACCCTAGCCCTTTACTGAATCCAAATGGATAATGAGGTATAGGTTTTTGTGCTGGCTCAGGGTTGAGGTGGCCCTGACAGCACTTGTGTTGCTGTCTTGGTTGCTCCCCTATCTGTGATTTGCCATGGTTTGTGTTGGCTGGCTGGAATAGTTGTTCACTGGCTTGATCCAAACTTGGACTACCAGTGGCTTTTGGTGTTGAGAAATTTATATAGACAAAGATTTGTTTATAGTCTGATGGCCTAGCTAGCTGTAGGTGCTTAGTATGTGGATTAGGCTAGCTATGGTTTCATTCTTGGCTGGATTTCTCTAGTTATGCATGGATTTGCATAACTGTTGTTCCCATAGGATGTTTACCTAGTGGTCTTACCCCTCTATGCTTGCACCAAATGGCCTGGTAGCCAGATGATGACATACACAGGGTATACTACCCTTCTGTGCTCCAGTGATGCATTGTATGCTTATTTATGAGCAAGATATGATCTTGCTCAGGCTTTTGTGTGGTATACCTCACTCCAGCTCCTAGAGAATGAGTGTTGGTGTAGAGGTTTTGCTTCTGGTGGTCTTTTGCTTGCCCTGCTCCTCCTAGCAAGCTTGAAGTCTTGGTTTAATTTACGGTGATTGTGAAAAGATGAGACAGCTCTAGGCTGTTCACCCGTTCTTGGTGTTCTTGGCTGTTCTTGATAACTTACCACTGCTTGCTCGTCGATGGATGAGCAAGTGACTAGGGTTTGGCTTCTGAAAAGCTTTTATATGGTGCTCCTAGGCTCTCCCTGGTCGACAGCTTGGCCTGGTTACTTTGGGTGACTCACTGATGCTGTGTGTGTTGTGCCACATGCACAAGCAGTGGCTTGGTGGTGAGCATGCACACCTGCTGTGTGTGCTGCTTGTGTGTGTGTGTGTGTGAACCAGATCATGTGAATCTGGCCTGGAGAGGATCAGCTCGGCAGAGCTGTGATATTATCCACCATTTTAACTTCTTTTCTAATCTGCCAAGTGGCTTTGCCACTTGGCATAATTTGTTCTTCTTCTTTGTGATTTTGTGCAGGAATCAAGAATGGATAAAAATGGACTTGGAATTCATCAAGTTCAAGATCAAATGAAGATGATCTTGCAGAATTTAGACTAGGATCATTAACTTGTAATTTCTCTTTATTTTTCTTTTTCTTTTACGCCCATTTTTGTAATGTGTTGTAATTCATTTATTTCCATTATGAATATTGTAAAGACATTGTAATGTGTGTGATGATCAATAAAGCTCAAAGTTTTCTCTAATGACCTTTACTTTATTATAATTGTTCATCTTGTTTATTATTGATCATTTACTTAATGAATTTCCTCAATTGAATTATTTAAAGTAATTATTTAATGTTTGAATTTGGAATTCAAATTCAACCCTTGGTTTGAATTCAACCATGTCATATCATTTAGAATTCAATCAAGTAAACTCTCCCCTCTCTTCTCAAAACCCTATACTAGTGAAGTGAGATGCAAGTTTATCGCACTCTCGAGACCCTAATCCTGTAAGGTGTCGAGAGAGAAACTTGTCCTTCTTCGATGCAGTTTTTGTTTAAAAGCGCGAAATTTCCCCGAATTTACTATGCAATGCACATCCCTTTCTAAAATCTACCCCTCGATCGTCTCTAAACCTGGGACATTACAGCCTTTCCCCCTTAAAGAAAACTTCGTCCCGAAGTTGTGGTTGTAATACCTGAACAGCTCGGGGTATGTTTTCCTCAGGTCTTCCTCTTTTTCCCAGGTGGCTTCCCTCTCGGGATGATGCTTCCATTGTATCTTGCAATACTTGATCGCCTTGTTTCTGAGTTGTTTCCAGCTCTCCTCGAGAATCTTAGTTGGCTTCTCGATGTACGTCAGATCTGGTTGTAACTCAAGCTCATCATGTGATATTGGTTCATCTGGGGTCTTCAAACATTTCCGAAGTTGTGACACATGGAACACATTGTGAACTTGGGCTAACCTTCCCGGTAAATCCAACTCAAAGGCTAAACTTCGATTCTGACTCAGTATCTTGAAAGGTCCTATATATCTAGGACTGAGTTTCCCTTTTACTCCAAACCTCTGGAGTCCTTTCATCGGGCTTACCCTAAGATAAACCATGTCTCCCACTTGTGGCTCCCATGTCCTTCTCTTCTGATCGGCATAACTCTTTTGCCGACTCTGGGCTATCTTGAGCTCTGTCTGCGATAATGTCAATGATTTGTTGTTTTTCCTTGACATAATCAGGGTTGAACTCTTTGCTTGCTCCGGCTTCATACCAACATATTGGTGATCTACACTTCCTCCCATACAGAGCTTCAAATGGTGCCATCTTGATGCTGCTTTGATAACTATTATTATATGAAAACTCTGCTAAAGGTAGATGCTCCTCCCATGATCCTCCGAAGTCTAGGGCACAAGCCCTAAGCATATCTTCTAAGATCTGATTGGTTCTCTCGGTTTGTCCACCGGTTTGTGGATGATAAGCGGTACTATAGTCCAACTTGGATCCTAAAGCTTCGTGAAGTTGCTTCCAAAATGCTGATGTGAACACGGATCCTCGATCCGATACGATCTTCTTTGGCACTCCATGCTTACTCACGATCTCCTTGATGTAAAGATCAATGAGTTTCTCTCCTTTGTCCTGCTGATTTACTGCTAAGAAGTGGGCGCTCTTCGTCAACCGGTCCACGATTACCCATATCATGTCCTTCTTTTTATTAGTCATGGGTAGTCCGGTGATGAAATCCATCCCTATCTCTTCCCATTTCCACTCTGGAATAGGTAGAGGTTGTAACTTCCTCTGCGGGACTCTGATGTTCAGCCTTCACTCGCTGGCAGGTATGGCATTCTGCCACATATTGTGCTATCTCCCGCTTCATGTTATTCCACCAGAATAATTCCTTTAGATCCATGTACATCTTTGTACTTCCCGGATGTATTGAATATGGTGTTTGATGAGCTTCCCGGAGTATTACTTCTTTGATTTCAGCAATATCCGGGACGCAAATCCTCTTCTGGAACCACAAAGATCCAGATTCTCCACGGTGAAATTCTGATGGTCTTCCCTCATCTATTCTCCTCATCTCTTCTACAATGAATGGATCGTCTAGCTGACCCATCATTATCTCATTCTTCAAGTTAACATTCAGCTCATCGGCTACTTGCAACGCCGATAATCCTTCATGGGCTTCCTTCTCCCAAAGTTGTATTTGGGCTTGACTTATTTCCTTCCTCAACTCCGGTGATATTTCTTGTTCCACTCCTCCGGTACTCTTTCTACTCAGGGCATCTGCTACTACATTAGCCTTCCCTGGTGTGTAATTGATTGTCAGATCATAATCCTTGATCAATTCTAGCCATCTTTTCTGCCTCATGTTGAGTTCCTTCTGAGTGAAGAAATATTTGAGGCTTTTGTGGTCTGTATAGAGCTCACACTTTGCTCCATAGAGAAAATGTCTCCATGTTTTAAGTGCAAATACGACCGCTGCTAACTCCAAGTCATGTGTTGGATAGTTTACTTCATGAGGTCTTAGTTGTCTCGATCCATAAGATATCACTTTCCGATCTTGCATGAGTACGCAACCCAATCCATGTTTGGATGCGTCACAGTACACGGTGTAGTCCTTGCCGACTTCCGGAACTGCTAACACCGGTGCTGTGGTGAGTTTTTCCTTCAGAGTTTGAAAACTCTTCTCACACTCCTCTGACCACACGAATGGTGTGTTCTTTCTTAACAGCTTTGTCATTGGTCCTGCTATCTTGGAGAATCCTTCAATGAATCTCCGATAATATCCTGCCATTCCTAGGAATCCTCGGATTTCCTTGACGAGTCTTGGGTGCTTCCCATTCTAAAACTCGCTGCTACCTTGCTCGGGTTGACAGCGATTCCCTCTTTGCTAATGACATGACCAAGAAATTCCACTTGATCTAGCCAAAATTCACATTTGCTGAGTTTGGCATAGAGTTGATGTTCCCTTAGTGTTTGCAACACTAACCTCAAATGTTCGGCATGTTCTGCCTTGTTCTTGGAATATATCAAGATATCATCGATGAATACGATGACAAACTTGTCTAGATATGGCATGAAGATCTTATTCATGAGATTCATGAATATTGTCTAGGGCATTGGTTAATCCAAAAGGTACTACAAGGTATTCATGATGTCCATACCTTGAGACAAAGGCGGTTTTCGGAACGTCCTCCTTCTTGATCTTTATCCGGTGATAACCCGATCTTAGATCAATCTTGGAAAAGACTCCCGCTCCTCTAACCTGATCAAATAGATCTTGTATTCTTGGAAGTGGATACTTGTTCTTGATTGTGACGTTGTTCAGATTTCGTAGTCTCCGCACATCCTTCTTCCTCCATCTCTTTTATCCACGAAGATCACAGGTGATCCCCATGGTGAAACACTCTCTTGAATGAATCCCTTTTGTTCCAAATCATCCAATTGCTCTTTAAGCTCTTTCAATTCCTTAGGCCCCATCTTATATGGTGCTTTAGCAATCGGAGCTGTTCCTGGAATTAGGTCGATAGTGAATTCTATCTCCCTATCTGGTGGCATACCAGGTAATTCCGCAGGAAACACATCCTGGAATTCATTTACTACAGGTATGTCTTCTAATTTCACCTCCTTCATGCTATTCAGCTGTAGCTCCACTTCAATCTGTGTATGTTTGTCGCCTTGGTAGATCATTCTACTTCCATCGGGACTTTTCAAAGACACCGTCTTGTTTACACAATCGATCAATGCTCCATTAGCTTCTAACCAGTTCATACCAAGAATGACATCAATGTCCTTCATCGGTAAAATGAACAGGTCCGCGTCAAACGCGCACTTATTGATCATAATGACTTGTTTTTGTTTGGCATGGGTTACTAATATCGTTCCCCCGCGTGAAAGTATGGTTATAGGTGTATCTAACTTAGTGCAACTAATCCCATGTTTGATGATGAATTGTTGAGAAATGAATGATGTAGTTGCACCAGTATCAAAAAGTACTTTGCCAGGATGAGTGAGGATCTGGAGCGTACCTATCACCGCCTGGTCAGAGTTGACCACCTCCTCCATACTGGTACAATTCAGCTTGCCGAAGGGCTTCTTATTCTTCCAGCTCCCTCCGGTATTTCCTCGACTTCCTCCTCCTCCAGATTGACCTCCTCCCGTGTTTCTCTTGGGGCAGTCCTTCAGCATGTGCCCCTCCTGGCGACAACCAAAGCATATTATCTTTGGCTTCTTACAATCTTTCGAAGTATGACCTCGGAATCCACAAATGCGACAGACAATCTGATTTGCAGTCTGAAACGCTTGGTTCCTCCTACTACCGTAGTAGTTGCTGTTGTTGTTGCTGTTGTTGTTGTTGTATCTTGGCTTGAAACTCAAGCTGTTGTTAGGCTTGTTACTAACAAACCTCTTCGGCTCATACTTGGCCTTCTTCCTCTTCTCTTCTTGCAGTTGTTTAAAGTCATCTTCAAGAGTGATGGCTGCATCCACCAGCTCTTGGAATTCCGTTGCTCTCATCATCCGTAGCTGCACTTTAAACTGGGGACTTAATCCCCTCAGAAATCTCTTTTTCTTCTTGTCCTCGGTATTAACTTCCTCAACCGCATACCGGGACAGCTTGGAAAACTCCCTGACATAGGTCAGGATTGCCTTGTCCTTCTGCTCGAGACTCTCGAACTCTCGACGCTTCAGTTCTACGATACTTTCAGGGACATTGGATTCCCTGAATTTCCTTGCAAACTCCTCCCAGGTAAATACCTTTCCTGCCGGATACACGGCTACAATGTTGTCCCACCATGATGCGGCAGGTCCACATAGCAGATGGGTAGCATATCGGACCTTCTCTTGGTCATTGCATCCAACAGTGTTGAGCTTGCGCTCAGTATCCATCAGCCAATCTTCCGCGTCCATCGGCTCTGGCGCGTATGCGAAAGATATCGGCTTGGTGTTTTGGAAGTCTGCCAATGAGACTCCCTGGTTCTCCGGTCTCTCCACCCTATTCTGCTGCATCAGATCCTGAAGGAATTTGTTCTGCAGCTCCGATGTTACACGCTGCCTCTCTTCCGCCGGTTGCATATACTTGGATAAAGTTCTGCTGAGTCATGGGTGGTGGTGGTGGTGGAAACTGATCTCTGGCTGCACCCGCAGCCTCTTCCTTTTCCTTTGCTTCGCGCTCCATGCGCTGCGCTTCGATCTCGTTTCCTAACGTTCCCGACATATCCCCCTAGTTACGCAACACAAGATGATACTCATAATTACTCCATGCGCAAGTTTTCCGAGCTCAACATTGTGCACGAGAACTAGTCACGCAATGGAAATCAAGAAGCAAATCCAAATCATACAAAACATATACCATATATTTACATACATAAGTGGTCTTATTACATAACTCAAGTCGATGTGAGTATGCAAACTCACTTATTAAAGTATATGTACAAATTTATACAAATGTTACAAACTATAATACACGTGGTACTTGTGTATTATAGCCACGCCTCCCTTGGTGGTCCTCTAAACAGTCTTCACTCCCGATACATTCCGAGGCTTCCATCCGGTCGAACGTGTCGTCCTCACGATAGACCCCGGAACATAAGGTCTCCCCGTTGGCTTGTAATCCGAGTCGGATGATGATCCTAAGGAGAAATCGGTGTTCATGAACCGATCGTTGAGTGCATCATAATCCACCCATCGGGTGTACTCTCCTGTAGTCCCACCATAAGGGTTACCAAAACCCATACCCGACTCAACTCTGTGTCGGATATCCTCCATCCACTCCTTCATTACTAGGATAGCTGCGGTTCCGGGTTGTGGCATCATCGTTCATCTCTCCATCATAGTACTCGGTAGTACTATGGGTTCCCGATATCACTACCCCAACGCCAACCCCTAGAATTCTCGATCGGAGTCTCGGAACGCTGGTTGTTTCCGGATTCCGCTCCGCCTTCGTATCCCCCATAGGAACTATTCGGGTAGTTCCCAGGTGTAGCGAGTGTAGGTTCACGTGCAAGTGGATCAAAAGCGATGTAGTCACCGACTGAGTAAGCCGGTGTGTGTACCACATTCTCCATAGGTTCTTTGCCCCTACTCTCCTCCTTGGGTTCAGTGAACTCCTCAAGCATCGTATCAATAGCTCCTATCAGATGATTATTCAACTGAAAGAGTAATGATATGAAGTTACGGCTGTTATCCATATATTTGGCTGCTTCAGCGGGTTTACTTTTGGCATATTTGAAATGGTTCAGCATGGGATCATTATCTTCCTCCGTATGAGGAATGTGGGTGAATTCGGAACCCATAAGTGCTTTCGTCTTATGCTCCCGAATGTCTGTTATGGCTCTCATAACAGCTATATGGTAGGCTGTATTGGTTGTCCTCGCTTCTCCAGCGGGCATGACTACGCTCATTCCCAAAGATTCGGGAAGTCGCAATCCTACTCTGCACTTGGCCAACACCGGACCATCATAAAACATGTACTTCTTTCTTCGGAATCCGGGGATCACACCCAAATTCCAATAGCCTGGCTCGTAAGATATCACCAAGTCCTCCCTGGTACTCGTTCAATGTGGAATCCATAACTTTCACGTTTCTTCCCGGTCGTGCACTTGCCATGTTGGCTGTAGAAATAGAAAGATTATAAGATTAGTAATAATGCATCATAATAGAGATAATAAAGAATTATCGCACTAAAAGATATGATTGTTGTATTCTCAATTGAATATACACCATATTTTTAGAGAATTCTTTACTAATCCTATTTGACTCCTAACGTTTTAGTCCCATTTACTAGGTTCCAACCTAAGGTCAAAGCTTTTGCTCTGATACCAACTGTGGTGACCCTGCATACCACTGCATGTTGTAGTATGCCAGTCGTTGATATAACATTCGCGAAGTACCATTCCGCAAATATTACACCCCTCAGAGTAGTACAACAGAACATAGCAGGGTCCATAACTCATTCACATATTATTACAATCATCATACACAAGTCGTCTCGGAGCTCCTCTTGGGTTCTGAGAGGATAACTCCTGGGTTCGAGGTGAACCCATCTTAACTTACAATACCATTGTCTCATTAACAAACATTTATTTAATCGAGCAGCTAAATAGTAAGAGTTCGCGCTGCTCGGCTACTACTACTCCTCCTGATATCCTTAGGCTTGTTCTCCTCCGGAAGCCTCTCCGGATCCGTAGACTATGATGTAGTCTACGCCTTCAACACCTCCTGAGAGGTCTGGTTCCTCGTAGCCGATGATCTCGGCTCCATCATGGTTGTCGTCGTCCTCCTCCAGATGGTTCAGACAATCTAAGCATGGGGTTTAAGAGTGGTATGAGTACGAGCGTACTCAACAAGTTCATTATAGATAAGAGGTGTTTAATGCACTAGCTACGATATTAGACCGGAAAGTCTAATACCAATGCAAGTTTTGATAAACATTTCTTCAATAGATTGTTTTTATTTCAAAGAGCTATGTCCGTCAGCCTTCACCGGTTTACTAGAACTTCATGGAGCTCCTTTCCGGCCGCGTTCGCAGTTCCTCAATCCCGGAACGAGGAGTGACGAGTCACGATTCTTACACTCTGCGAGGTGTGTTGCTTTACCCATAAGAGATCTTAACCTTGGTGCCAACCGGGCAGCTTTCCCGTCCACACTTCCTTCGGTGTGAGGCCCGGTATAAGGTCTAGCCAATCATGTTCCTCCGCTACCTCGAACACCCACCCTTTGTTGCATACCCCGACCACGGGTCCTCGTCGGTCCCATTGTTCCCGTAATTTCAGGGTGGACCCCGACCACGACAACGGTTTGGGACTCGTTAACCAAACTCCTTCGCCGGTAGCCGCAACCCATCATAGATCACATTACCGTGGGGAATTAGAAGGGGATCCCCACCCTCAAGTTGTTCCGCAAGCAGATACCAGCTACGGTAAGCAACGACTATACCGTGGGGAATTAGAAGGGGCTCCCCACCCTCAAGTTACTCCGCAAGACACAACAGCTACGGTAAGCGCATCCGTTGATGAACGAGAGGTGGAAACACTTTTGACTACTCCGTCCCACTCCGGATCTTATGGTTAACACGGTTATTACGGCACAAGAATCATCTGGCGACATTTGTTGTTTAATCCTAGATGGATATAAACCCGTGCAATGGAACCTCCACCATATCAACACAATCCATGGTTCCATTGCCCACCACATAGTCATATTCATAGTTATGAAAGTAGTGGTTTTGATTTTCATGCAATAGTGAGAACCATAATACTTTGCAAGTAATTTGATAAAAATACTTCAAATGACATGAGCAAGTGATGAACTTGCTCGAACACCGCAAAGTTCTGCGGTTGGTAGGTATGGACTGACCCTTGTCCTCTTGTTCTGAAAAATAGCATCATTGTCCGATAAGGGCAATGGTTAAAGAAGCAATTATGCATGATTCCATTTTTAGGGTTTGTTCCCCCTTCGATGTCGTTATTATTTCATGTAAGAGGTTAATACTAAGAATAGTTTGGGAATACTTGATTTAAAGTAAAATACAACCTTGAAATGTTGTCAAGGTGTTTTTAGAGTCCAAATGAATTTATGGACTTATTTTCATTATTGAAAATAACATGTGTGATTTAAATGATTATTAATTCATCAAATTTGAACTTATTCTAGTTTATCTCCAAAAATTCCATTTCATATTTTATTATGATAGAGAATTTTATTTTGAGTGGTTTTCATATTTTTCATTATTTTTTTTAGAGCTATTAATAATTTTCTATAATTATTCAAAGTTTCAGCATTTTTATTTGTTTGTGAAAAGACAAAAACACCCCTGGGCCCACCTGTCGGTGCAACCCAGTGGGTTAGGTCGAACCGACCGGCTCGGTCCGGCTCGACCAGCCCCACTCCTCTATCTACTCCTCACGCGCGATCGAACCCTAACCCTAATCTGCTCTGGCGACCTGCGTCGCCTCCGCCGTCGCCGCTCGATTCCGGCGAGGTTCGCCGGACTTGGCCCCCGCCATGGTGCGCAATCAACGCGCCACACGACGGTGGTCAATCCTATCCGCGTCGATCTGACGCGGGCGACCTGCTGCTCTCGGTCTCGTCCCCGTCTGGTGCTAGGGTTACGGGATCCGCCCGATCCCGCTGTTCCTGGTGCTCCTGGTGCTTGGACTCCGCCCTGGCTTCGCCGCCGTGGTGCGGGCGGTGCCGTGGTGTCGCCATGGCCAGGCTTGGCTTGGCGCCGCCGCGCTCTGGCGTGTGCCGCCGTGGCCGCCATGGCCGTGCCTACCTGCTCGACCACGGTAAGTGTTCCGCTGCCCCCTTTCTCCTGTGCCTCTCTTCTTCTTCCTCCAGTATCCCTGGCCATGGCTTCCCTCCTTGTGGAGGTGCTGGCCGTGTTCAGCTACTGCGCTGTTGCTGTGAATCTGCTATGCTTAGCTTACTGCTGTCGCCATAGATCCTAGCTTGCTGTGCTGTGCTGTTCTTGCTCTACAGTTAAGCGTATGCTGCTTACTAAGCTGTGATTACCATGCTTCTGTGCTTCCTAGCTATTTCTATTCATTGCAATCTCTGGTTGTGGCCCTCCTGTGATTGCTCATGAGCACCCAATGATGCTCATGGCCTACTGGCATGCACCTATTCTTTTTACTGTCACTAGGGCATGCTGTGTGTGCTTAATTTTGTCCCTGGCTTGATTGTTGTAGATAATCCTTGCATTTTTTTGCAAGTGCCAGTGCCTCTGGTGAGATCCTATCTGTGCTTCAATTCATGGACATGCTCATTTGAGCTTATCTGTTGCATTATCAACTCCATCCCTTGATGGAGTGCTTCTGGATACAATTATATTGCCTGATGCCCTATCTGTGATACAATTGTTCAGTTATTGATTATTTGTTCATGTGTTAACTGCTTAGACTGAGTTCTGGTATGCAGTAGCATGCTCTAGCAAGCTTCTGGTGATCATATGATCACCAGTTGCTTGTAAAAGCTACTTTTTGGTGTCTGTGGCTCACTGTTGCTCACTCTGTGCTGTGTGTGTATCACACAGGCTTAACCTGGTGTGTATTGTTGTTGGCTTATACAACTGCTGTTGCTTGCACTGATCCATTGGATCACTGCAAAGCCCTGGTGCTTTTATTTATTTGTTTTGTTCACTTATCTGTGTTGCTTGAATTTTACTGAAGTGGATAAGTGATGTGAGATGCTGTGCAGTTGTGATCATCTAATTAATTGTGACAGGGCTAGATGGATGCCAACTCTTAGTTGAGTACCCTAGCCCTTTACTGAATCCAAATGGATAATGAGGTATAGGTTCTTGTGCTGGCTCAGGGTTGAGGTGGCCCTGACAGCACTTGTGTTGCTGTCTTGGTTGCTCCCCTATCTGTGATTTGCCATGGTTTGTGTTGGCTGGCTGGAATAGTTGTTCACTGGCTTGATCCAAACTTGGACTACCAGTGGCTTTTGGTGTTGAGAAATTTATATAGACAAAGATTTGTTTATAGTCTGATGGCCTAGCTAGCTGTAGGTGCTTAGTATGTGGATTAGGCTAGCTATGGTTTCATTCTTGGCTGGATTTCTCTAGTTATGCATGGATTTGCATAACTGTTGTTCCCATAGGATGTTTACCTAGTGGTCTTACCCCTCTATGCTTGCACCAAATGGCCTGGTAGCCAGATGATGACATACACAGGGTATACTACCCTTCTGTGCTCCAGTGATGCATTGTATGCTTATTTATGAACAAGATATGATCTTGCTCAGGCTTTTGTGTGGTATACCTCACTCCAGCTCCTAGAAAATGAGTGTTGGTGTAGAGGTTTTGCTTCTGGTGGTCTTTTGCTTGCCCTGCTCCTCCTAGCAAGCTTGAAGTCTTGGTTTAATTTCTGGTGATTGTGAAAAGATGAGACAGCTCTAGCTGTTCACCTGTTCTTGGTGTTCTTGGCTGTTCTTGATAACTTACCACAGCTGCCTGTCGATGGATGAGCAAGTGACTAGGGTTTGGCTTCTGAAAAGCTTTTATACGGTGCTCCTAGGCTCTCCCTGGTCGACAGCTTGGCCTGGTTACTTTGGGTGACTCACTGATGCTGTGTGTGTGTTGTGCCACATGCACAAGCAGTGGCTTGGTGGTGAGCATGCACACCTGCTGTGTGTGCTGCTTGTGTGTGTGTGTGAACCAGATCATGTGAATCTGGCCTGGAGAGGATCAGCTCGGCAGAGCTGTGATATTATCCACCATTTTAACTTCTTTTCTAATCTGCCAAGTGGCTTTGCCACTTGGCATAATTTGTTCTTCTTCTTTGTGATTTTGTGCAGGAATCAAGAATGGATAAAAATGGACTTGGAATTCATCAAGTTCAAGATCAAATGAAGATGATCTTGCAGAATTTAGACTAGGATCATTAACTTGTAATTTCTCTTTATTTTTCTTTTTCTTTTCTGCCCATTTTTGTAATGTGTTGTAATTCATTTATTTCCATTATGAATATTGTAAAGACATTGTAATGTGTGTGATGATCAATAAAGCTCAAAGTTTTCTCTAATGAGCTTTACTTTATTATAATTGTTCATCTTGTTTATTATTGATCATTTACTTAATGAATTTCCTCAATTGAATTATTTAAAGTAATTATTTAATGTTTGAATTTGGAATTCAAATTCAACCCTTGGTTTGAATTCAACCATGTCATATCATTTAGAATTCAATCAAGTAAACTCTCCCCTCTCTTCTCAAAACCCTAAACTAGTGAAGTGAGATGCAAGTTTATCGCACTCTCGAGACCCTAATCCTGTAAGGTGTCGAGAGAGAAACTTGTCCTTCTTCGATGCAGTTTTTGTTTAAAAGCGCGAAATTTCCCCAGAATTTACTATGCAATGCACATCCCTTTCTAAAATCTACCCCTCGATCGTCTCTAAACCTGGGACATTACATATGGACCCATAGTCCAGGGGTGAACTACTCACTCATCACTCCGGAGGCGACCATGGCGGTGTAGAGTCCTCCGGGAGATGAATCCCCTCTCCGGCAGGGTGCCGGAGGAGATCTCCAGAATCCCCCGAGATGGGATCGGCGGTGGCGGCGTCTCAGTAAGGTTTTCCGTATCGTGGTTTTTCGCATCGGGGGTTTCGCGACGGAGGCTCTAAGTAGGCGGAAGGGCAGCAGTCGGGGCCCGACGAGGGGCCCACACCACAGGGCGGCGCGGGCCCCCTTGGCCGCGCCGCCATGTGGTTTGGCCACCTCGTGGCCCCACTTCGTATGCTCTTCGGTCTTCTGGAAGGTTCGTGGCGAAATAGGCCCCTGGGTCTTTGTTTCGTCCAATTCCGAGAATATTTCGTTACTAGGATTTCTGAAACCAAAAACAGCAGAAAACAACAACTAGCACTTCGGCATCTTGTTAATAGGTTAGTTCCAGAAAATGCACGAATATGACATAAAGTGTGCATAAAACATGTAGGTATCATCAATAATATGGCATAGAACATAAGAAATTATCGATACGTCGGAGACGTATCAAGCATCCCCAAGCTTAGTTCTGCTCGTCCCGAGCAGGTAAAACGATAACAAAGATAATTTCTGAAGTGATATGCCATCATAACCTTGATCATACTATTTGTAAACATATGTAGTGGATGCAGCGATCAAAACAATGGTAATGACATGAGTAAACAAGTGAATCATAAAGCAAAGACTTTTCATGAATAGTACTTCAAGACAAGTATTAATAAGTCTTGCATAAGAGTTAACTCATAAAGCAATAAATCAAAGTAAAGGTATTGAAGCAACACAAAGGAAGATTAAGTTTCAGCGGTTGCTTTCAACTTGTAACATGTATATCTCATGGATAATTGTCAACATAGAGTAATATAACAAGTACAATATGCAAGTATGTAGGAATCAATGCACAGTTCACACAAGTGTTTGCTTCTTGAGGTGGAGAGAGATAGGTGAACTGACTCAACATAAAAGTAAAGAGAATGGTCCTTCAAAGAGGAAAACATCGATTGCTATATTTGTGCTAGAGCTTTTATTTTGAAAACATGAAACAATTTTGTCAACGGTAGTAATAAAGCATATGAGTTATGGAAATTATATCTTACAAGTTGCAAGTCTCATGCATAGTATACTAATAGTGCCCGCACCTTGTCCTAATTAGCTTGGACTACCGGATCTTTGCAATGCACATGTTTTAACCAAGTGTCACAATGGGGTACCTCCATGTCGCCTGTACAAAGGTCTAAGGAGAAAGCTCGCATTTTGGATTTCTCGCTTTTGATTATTCTCAACTTAGACATCCATACCGGGACAACATGGACAACGGATAATGGACTCCTCTTTAATGCATAAGCATGTGGCAACAATTATTATTCTCATATGAGATTGAGGATATGTGTCCAAAACTGAAACTTCCACCATGAATCATGGCTTTAGTTAGCGGCCCAATGCTCTTCTCTAACAATATGCATGCTCCAACCATTAAGGTGGTAGATCTCTCTTACTTCGGACAAGACGGACATGCATAGCAACTCACATGATATTCAACAAAGAATAGTTGATGGCGTCCCCAGAAACATGGTTATCGCACAACAAGCAACTTAATAAGAGATAAAGTGCATAAGTACATATTCAATACCACAGTAGTTTTTAAGCTATTTGTCCCATGAGCTATATATTGCAAAGGTGAATGATGGAATTTTAAAGGTAGCACTCAAGCAATTTACTTTGGAATGGCGGATAAATACCATGTAGTAGGTAGGTATGGTGGACACAAATGGCATAGTGGTTGGCTCAAGGATTTTGGATGCATGAGAAGTATTCCCTCTCGATACAAGGTTTAGGCTAGCAAGGTTATTTGAAACAAACACAAGGATGAACGGTACAGCAAAACTCACATAAAAGACATATTGTAAACATTATAAGACTCCATACCGTCTTCCTTGTTGTTCAAAACTCAATACTAGATGTTATCTAGACTCTAGAGAAACCAAATATGCAAACCAAATTAGCAAGCTCTAAGTATTTCTTCATTAATGGGTGCAAAGTATATGATGCAAGAGCTTAAACATGAGCACAACAATTGCCAAGTATCAAATTATTCAAGACATTTTAGAGTTACTACATGTAGCATTTTCCAATTCCAACCATATAACAATTTAACGAAGAAGAAACTTCGCCATGAATACTATGAGTAGAGCCTAAGGACATATTTGTCCATATGCTACAGCGGAGCGTGTCTATCTCCCATAAAGTGAATGCTAGGATCCATTTTATTCAAACAAAACAAAAAACAAAAACAAACCGACGCTCCAAGCAAAGTGCATAAGATGTGACGGGATAAAAATATAGTTTCAGGGGAGGAACCCGATAATGTTGTCGATGAAGAAGGGGATGCCTTGGGCATCCCCAAGCTTAGACGCTTGAGTCTTCTTAAAATATGCAGGGGTGAACCACCGGGGCATCCCCAAGCTTAGAGCTTTCACTCTCCTTGATCATATTGCATCATACTCCTCTCTTGATCCTTGAAAACTTCCTCCACACCAAACTCGAAACAACTCATTAGAGGGTTAGTGCATAATAAAAATTCACATGTTCAGAGGTGACACAATCATTCTTAACACTTCTGTACATTGCATAAAGCTACTGGACATTAATGGATCAAAGAAATTCATCCAACATAGCAAAAGAGGCAATGCAAAATAAAAGGCAGAATCTGTCAAAACAGAACAGTCCGTAAAGATGGATTTTATTAGGCCATCAGACTTGCTCAAATGAAAATGCTCAAATTGAATGAAAGTTGCGTACATATCTGAGGATCATGCACGTAAATTGGCTTAATTTTCTGAGCTTCCTACAGGGAGGTAGACCCAGATTCGTGACAGCAAAGAAATCTGGAACTGCGCAGTAATCCAAATCTAGTACTTACTTTACTATCAAAGACTTTACTTGGCACAACAAAACTCAAAACTAAGATAATGAGAGGTTGCTACAGTAGTAAACAACTTCCAAGACACAAATATAAAACAAAAATACTGGAGTAAAAACATGGGTTGTCTCCCATAAGCGCTTTTCTTTAACGCCTTCAGCCTAGGCGCGAAAGTGTAACTCAAGTAACATCAAGAGACGAAGCATCAACATCATAATTTGTTCTAATAATATAATCATAAGGTAACTTCATTCTCTTTCTAGGGAAGTGTTCCATACCTTTTTCTTGAGAGGAAATTGATATTTAATATTACCTTCCTTCATATCAATAGTAGCACCAACGGTTCGAGGAAAAGGTCTTCCCAATATAATGGGGCAAGATGCATTGCATTCAATATCCAAGACAACAAAATCAACGGGGACAAGGTTATTGTTAACCATAATATGAACATTATCAACCTTCCCCAAAGGTTTCTTTTTAGCATTATCAGCGAGATTAACATCCAAATAACAATTTTTCAATGGTGGCAAGTCAAGCATATCTTAGACTTTCTTAGGCATAACAGAAATACTTGCACCAAGATCACATAAAGAATTACAATCAAAATCTTTGACTCTCATTTTAATTATGGGCTCCCAACCATCCTCTAGCTTTCTAGGAATAGAAGTTTCAAGTTTTAGTTTCTCTTCTCTAGCTTTTATGAGAGCATTTGTAATATGTTTTGTGAAAGCCAAGTTTATAGCGCTAGCATTGGGACTTTTAGCAAGTTTTTGCAAGAACTTTATAACTTCAGAGATGTGGCAATCATCAAAATCTAAATCATTACAATTTAAAGCAATGGGATTATCATCCCCAAGGTTGGAAAAAATTTCAGCAGTTTTATCACAAGCGGCTTCAAGTAGCTTTTAGCGAGCTTCGAGTAATTTTGCGCGCTTTGCACTAGGAGTAGAAGCATTGCCAACACCAATTATTTTACCATTAATAGTAGGAGGTGCAGCAACATGTGAATCATTAGCATTGCTAGTGGTGGTAATAGTCCAAACTTTAGCTACATTTTCCTTTTTAGCTAGTTTTTCATTTTCTTCTCTATCCCACCTAGCACGCAGTTCAGCCATTAATCTTATATTCTCATTAATTCTAACTTGGATGGCATTTGCTGTAGTAACAATTTTATTTTCAATATCCCTATTAGGCATAACTTTCGATTTCAAAAGATCAACATCAGAGGCAAGACTATCAACTCTAGAAACAAGAATATCAATTTTATTGAGCTTTTCCTCAACAGATTTGTTAAAAACAGTTTGTGTACTAATAAATTCTTTAAGCATGGCCTCAAGTCCAGGGGGTGTATTCCTATTATTGTTGTAATAATTCCCATAAGAATTAGCATAACCGTTACCATTATTATAAGGATATGGCCTATAGTTATTACTAGAATTGTTCAGATAAGCATTGTTGTTGAAATTATTATTTTTAATGAAGTTTACATCAACATGTTCTTCTTGAGCAACCAATGAAGCTAATGGAACATTATTAGGATCAACATTAGTCCTATCATTCGCAAGCATAGACATAATAGCATCAACCTTATCATTCAAGGAAGAGGATTCTTCAACGAATTTACCTTCTTACCTTGTGGAGCTCTTTCCGTGTGCCATTCAGAGTAATTAACCATCATATTATCAAGAAGCTTTGTTGCTTCACCAAGAGTGATGGACATAAAGGTACCTCCAGCAGCTGAATCCAATAAATTCCGCGAAGAAAAATTTAGTCCCGCATAGAAGGTTTGGATGATCATCCAAGTAGTCAGTCCATGGGTTGGGCAATTTTTAACCAGAGATTTCATTCTTTCCCAAGCTTGAGCAACATGTTCATTATCCAATTGTTTAAAATTCATTATGCTACTCCTCAAAGATATAATTTTAGCAGGGGGGTAATATCTACCAATAAAAGCATCCTTGCATTTAGTCCAGGAATCAATACTATTCTTAGGCAGAGATAGCAACCAATCTTTAGCTCTTCCTCTTAATGAGAAAGGGAACAATTTTAATTTTATAATGTCACCATCTACATCTTTATACTTTTGCATTTCACATAGTTCAACAAAATTATTGAGATGGGCAGCAGCATCATCGGAACTAACACCGGAAAATTGCTCTCGCATAACAAGATTAAGTAAAGCAGGTTTAATTTCAAAGAATTCTGCTGTAGTAGCAGGTGGAGCAATAGGTGTGCATAGGAAATCATTATTATATGTGCTAGTGAAGTCACACAACTTAGTATTTTCAGGGTTGGCCATTTTAACAGTAGTAAATAAAACAAACTAGATAAAGTAAATGCAAGTAACTAATTTTTTGTGTTTTTGATATAGAGTGCAAGACAGTAAATAAAGTAAAGCTAGCAACTAATTTTTTTGTGTTTTGATATAAGTGCAGCAAACAAAGTAGTAAATAAAATAAAGCAAGACAAAAACAAAGTAAAGAGATTGGGAAGTGGAGACTCCCCTTGCAGCGTGTCTTGATCTCCCCGGCAACGGCGCCAGAAATTTGCTTGATGCGTGTAGTTGACACGTCCGTTGGGAACCCCAAGAGGAAGGTGTGATGCGCACAGCGGCAAGTGTCCCTCAGTAAGAAACCAAGGTTTAATCGAACCAGTAGGAGTCAAGAAGCACGTTGAAGGTTGATGGCGGCGGGATGTAGTGCGGCGCAACACCAGAGATTCCGGCGCCAACGTGGAACCTGCACAATACAACCAAAGTACTTTGCCCCAACGAAACAGTGAGGTTGTCAATCTCACCGGCTTGCTGTAACAAAGGATTAACCGAATTGTGTGGAAGATGATTGTTTGCGAGAGAAAACAAGTAAAACAAGTATTGCAAAGCAGATTTGTATTTCAGTATTAAAAGAATGGACCGGGGTCCACAGTTCACTAGAGGTGTCTCTCCCATAAGATAAAAGCATGTTGGGTGAACAAATTACAGTCGGGCAATTGACAAATAGAGAGGGCATAACAATGCACATACATGGCATGATAAGTATAGTGAGATTTAATTGGGCATTACGACAAAGTACATAGACCGCCATCCAACTGCATCTATGTCTAAAAAGTCCACCTTCAGGTTATCATCCGAACCCCTTCCAGTATTAAGTCGCAAAGCAACAGACAATTGCATTAAGTATGGTGCGTAATGTAATCAACAACTACATCCTCGGACATAGCGCCAATGTTTTATCCCTAGTGGCAACAGCACAACACAACCTTAGAACTTTCTGTCACTGTCCCGGTGTCAATGCGAGGCATGAACCCACTATCGAGCATAAATACTCCCTCTTGGAGTTAAAAGCAAAAACTTGGCCAGAGCCTCTACTAGTAACGGAGAGCATGCAAGATCATAAACAACACATATGTAATAACTTGATAATTAACATAACATGGTATTCTCTACCCATCGGATCCCGACAAACACAACATAGAGTATTACAGATAGATGATCTTGATCATGTTAGGCAGCTCACAAGATCCAACAATAAAGCACAATGAGGAGAAGACAACCATCTAGCTATTGCTATGGACCCATAGTCCAGGGGTGAACTACTCACTCATCACTCCGGAGGCGACCATGGCGGTGTAGAGTCCTCCGGGAGATGAATCCCCTCTCCGGCAGGGTGCCGGAGGAGATCTACAGAATCCCCCGAGATGGGATCGGCGGCGGCGGCGTCTCAGTAAGGTTTTCCGTATCGTGGTTTTTCGCATCAGGGGTTTCGCGACGGAGGCTTTAAGTAGGCGGAAGGGCAGAGTCGGGGCCCTGACGAGGGGCCCACACCACAGGGCGGCGCGGGCCCCCCCTTGGCCGCGCCGCCATGTGGTTTGGCCACCTCGTGGCCCCACTTCGTATGCTCTTCGGTCTTCTGGAAGGTTCGTGGCGAAATAGGCCCCGGGGTCTTTGTTTCGTCCAATTCCGAGAATATTTCGTTACTAGGATTTCTGAAACCAAAAACAGCAGAAAACAGCAACTGGCACTTCGGCATCTTGTTAATAGGTTAGTTCCAGAAAATGCACGAATATTACATAAAGTGTGCATAAAACATGTAGGTATCATCAATAATATGGCATAGAACATAAGAAATTATCGATACGTCGGAGACGTATCATTGTGCTAGAGCTTTTATTTTGAAAACATGAAACAATTTTGTCAACGGTAGTAATAAAGCATATGAGTTATGTAAATTATATCTTACAAGTTGCAAGCCTCATGCATAGTATACTAATAGTGCCCGCACCTTGTCCTAATTAGCTTGGACTACCGGATCATCGCAATACACATGTTTTAACCAAGTGCACAATGGGGTACCTCCATGCCGCCTGTACAAAGGTCTAAGGAGAAAGCTCGCATTTTGGATTTCTCGCTTTTGATTATTCTCAACTTAGACATCTATACCGGGACAACATGGACAACAGATAATGGACTCCTCTTTAATGCATAAGCATGTGGCAACAATTATTATTCTCATATGAGATTGAGGATATATGTCCAAAACTGAAACTTCCACCATGAATCATGGCTTTAGTTAGCGGCCCAATGTTCTTCTCTAACAATATGCATGCTCCAACCATTAAGGTGGTAGATCTCTCTTACTTCAGACAAGACGGACATGCATAGCAACTCACATGATATTCAACAAAGAATAGTTGATGGCGTCCCCGTAAGCATGGTTATCGCACAACAAGCAACTTAATAAGAGATAAAGTGCATAAGTACATATTCAATACCACAATAGTTTTTAAGCTATTTGTCCCATGAGCTATATATTGCAAAGGTGAATGATGAAATTTTAAAGGTAGCACTCAAGCAATTTACTTTGGAATGGCGGATAAATACCATGTAGTAGGTAGGTATGGTGGACACAAATGGCATAGTGGTTGGCTCAAGGATTTTGGATGCATGAGAAGTATTCCCTCTCGATACAAGGTTTAGGCTAGAAGGTTATTTGAAACAAACACAAGGATGAACGGTGCAGCAAAACTCACATAAAAGACATATTGTAAACATTATAAGACTCTACACCGTCTTCCTTGTTGTTCAAAACTCAATACTAGATGTTATCTAGACTCTAGAGAAACCAAATATGCAAACCAAATTAGCAAGCTCTAAGTGTTTCTTCATTAATGGGTGCAAAGTATATGATGCAAGAGCTTAAACATGAGCACAACAATTGCCAAGTATCAAATTATCCAGGACATTTTAGAATTACTACATGTAGTATTTTCCAATTCCAACCATATAACAATTTAACGAAGAAGAAACTTCACCATGAATACTATGAGTAAAGCCTAAGGACATACTTGTCCATATGCTACAGCGGAGCGTGTCTCTCTCCCACAAAGTGAATGCTAGGATCCATTTTATTCAAACAAAACAAAAACAAAAACAAACCGACGCTCCAAGCAAAGTGCATAAGATGTGACGGAATAAAAATATAGTTTCAGGGGAGGAACTCTGATAATGTTGTCGATGAAGAAGGGGATGCCTTGGGCATCCCCAAGCTTAGACGCTTGAGTCTTCTTAGAATATGCAGGGTTGAACCACCGGGCATCCCCAAGCTTAGAGCTTTCACTCTCCTTGATCATATTGCATCATACTCCTCTCTTGATCCTTGAAAACTTCCTCCACACCAAACTCGAAACAACTCATTAGAGGGTTAGTGCACAATAAAAATTAACATGTTCAGAGGTGACACAATCATTCTTAACACTTCTGGACATTGCATAAAGCTACCGGACATTAATGGATCAAAGAAATTCATCCAACATAGCAAAAGAGGCAATGCGAAATAAAAGGCAGAATCTGTCAAAACAGAACAGTCCGTAAAGATAGATTTTATTAGGGCACCAGACTTGCTCAAATGAAAATGCCCAAATTTAATGAAAGTTGCGTACATATCTGAGGATCACTCACGTAAATTGGCTTAATTTTCTGAGTTACCTACAGAGAATTAGACCCAGATTCGTGACAGCAAAGAAATCTGTTTCTGCGCAGTAATCCAAATCTAGTATTTACTTTACTATCAAAGACTTTACTTGGCACAACAAAACATAAAACTAAGATAAGGAGAGGTTGCTACAGTAGTAAACAACTTCCAAGACTCAAATATAAAACAAAAATGCTGTAGTAAAAACATGGGTTGTCTCCCATAAGCGCTTTCTTAACGCCTTTCAGCTAGGCGCGTAAAGTGTATATCAAGTATTATCGAAGGGTGGTGCATCTACAAGCGGGGTTTGGAGTTTTCTCAACCATGCATAGTATATTGGATACATAAGTTTCAGCGTCCCCTTTTCATTAGTCTTGGGCTTGCTACTCTCATCGAACAAATTTTCAGGAACAAGCCAAGCATAGTTATTTTCTAGTGCATCATTCATAGCTAGGAGTTTACATGGTATTGGTGATTTGATCTCCCCACCATCATTAATATTATTAGTGTACCTTATTCTATCCATGTCCATTTTTTCAAGGAGACCAACAAAATTAGTATGAGAACCAAGCATATTAAATTTAGCAAAGACCTTTCTAGCCTCTCTTGCTAGACCACCAAATTCTCTAAGAAGGGTTTCTAAAACAAAATCTTTCTTTTCCCCTCTTCCATATCACCGAGTGTAAGAAAAATGTGTTGGATTATAGGATTGAGATTAACAAATTTAGTTTCCAACATGCGAACTAAAGCAGCAGCAGCAATTTCATAACTAGGAGCAAGTTCTACCAAGTGTCTATCTTCAAAATCTTCAACGGTACTAACATGACTGAAAATTCTTCTATATTGTTTCTCCCAATTATAGACCAGCGTCCTACCGGTATGTCTTTTGTGGTAAAATTAAAAGGAAACATGATGAATCAAGTAAAGTAAATGCAAGTAACTAATTTTTTTTTGTGTTTTTGATATAGCAAACAAGACAAGAATAAAGTAAAGCTAGCAACTAATTTTTTGTGTTTTGATATAATGCAGCAAACAAAGTAGTAAATAAAATAAAGCAAGGCAAAAACAAAGTAAAGAGATTGGGAAGTGGAGACTCCCCTTGCAGCATGTCTTGATCTCTCCGGCAACGGCGCCAAAAATTTGCTTGATGCGTGTAATTGACACGTCCGTTGGGAACCCCAAGAGGAAGGTGTGATGCGCACAGCGGCAAGTTTCCCTCAGTTAGAAACCAAGGTTTAATCGAACCAGGTAGGGAGTCAAGAAGCACGTTGAAGGTTGATGGTGGCGGGATGTAGTGCGGCGCAACACCGAGATTCCGGCGCCAACGTGGAACCCGCACAACACAACCAAAGTACTTTGCCCCAACGAAACAAGTGAGGTTGTCAATCTCACCGGCTTGCTGTAACAAAGGATTAACCGTATTGTGTGGAAGATGATTGTTTGCAAGAAAACAAGTAAACAAGTATTGCAACAGATTTGTATTTCAAGTATAAAAGAATGGACCGGGGTCCACAGTTCACTAGAGGTGTCTCTCCCATAAGATAAAAGCATGTTGGGTGAACAAATTACAGTCGGACAATTGACAAATAGAGAGGGCATATCAATGCACATACATGTCATGATAAATATAGTGAGATTTAATTGGGCATTACGACAAAGTACATAGACCGCCATCCAGCTGCATCTATGCCTAAAAAGTCCACCTTCAGAGTTATCATCCGAACCCCTTCCAGCATTAAGTTGCTAACAACGTACAATTGCATTAAGTATTGCGCGTAATGTAATCAATAACTACATCCTCGGACATAGCATCAATGTTTTATCCCTAGTGGCAACAAGCACATCCATAACCTTAGGGGTTTCGTCACTCCCCGCATTCACGGAGACATGAACCCACTATCGAGCATAAATACTCCCTCTTGGAGTTACTAGCATCAACTTGGCCAGAGCCTCTACTAATAACGGAGAGCATGCAAGATCATAAACAACACATAGGTAATAACTTGATAATTAACATAACATAGTATTCTCTATCCATCGGATCCCGACAAACACAACATATAGCATTACGGATAGATGATCTTGATCATGTTAGGCAGCTCACAAGATCCAACAATGAAGCACAATGAGGAGAAGACAACCATCTAGCTACTGCTATGGACCCATAGTCCAGGGGTGAACTACTCACTCATCACTCCGGAGGCGACCATGGCGGTGAAGAGTCCTCCGGGAGATGAATCCCCTCTCCGGCAGGGTGCCGGAGGAGATATCCAGAATCCCCCGAGATGGGATTGGCGGCGGCGGCGTCTCTGGAAGGTTTTCCGTATCGTGGCTCTCGGTACTAGGGGTTTCACGACGGAGGCTTTAAGTAGGCGGAAGGGCAACGCGAGGGGCCACACGAGGGCCCCACGCCATAGGTCGGCGCGGCCAGGGCCTGGGCCGCGCCGCCCTATGGTGGCGGCACCTCGTGGCCCCACTTCGACTCCTCTTCGGTCTTCTGGAAGCTTCGTGGCAAAATAGGACCCTGGGCGTTGATTTCGTCCAATTCCGAGAATATTTCGTTACTAGGATTTCTGAAACCAAAAACAGCGGAAAACAGCAACTGGCTCTTCGGCATCTTGTTAATAGGTTAGTTCCAGAAAATGCACGAATATGACATAAAGTGTGCATAAAACATGTAGATATCATCAATAATGTGGCATGGAACATAAGAAATTATCGATACGTCGGAGACGTATCAAAGCACTCCGAGGGATGTGATATTTGTGAAGAAGCCCCTTCATGAGTATCATATCAACGACTTGTATACTACAAAATGTAGTGGTATGCTGGGTCACTGCAAGCTTCTCCTAGAAGACGCCGGAGAAGCTGAAAAAAAGTAGCCCCTAGGCATTAACAAAGTGTACTCAATTGACTGTACGTAGTAGTGTGTGATCATGTAGGTTAGGCTCCCCTCTTTTTCTTTGTTTTTATTTGAACTAGAGTTGGGTCTCTCGTTATTGTACCCTTTATGCAAAATGTTGGGTTTATGAGTTTTTTTAAACACAATGTAATTTTCTTCAAATATATAGAATATGAACATTTACGATATCATATCAATATTATTAGAATCACTCTACGATACTTTCCGGTAAGGTTTTCTGTCATCTACACCATGTTGCTCTTGTGCCAGTTCTTGCTGCAGACACTTCTCAGGATGATAAGGATTTATCCAGAGCAATCATGATGTGGTGGTTTGTACTTATGACCAGAAGGTATTGTGCTATACTTGGATGCTCTTTTCACTTATCGTGATGCGCTGGCAGCTTACAATCAGTAGTGTGATGAGGATGCTCGTGTTGCGGCTATAATAACTTCTAGTGTTCTACCTCAGTTTACCTCTGAGTTTATGGGTCTCAATACTGTCTTCGAGATGTGGACTCACCTTCGTCATAACTATCAAACCTCTAGTGATGCTCTTTACTCATCCGTGGTCTGTCAAAAGCATGCTCTTGACTAGGCTAACTTAATTACATAGTTCTACTATTTGGCGCCTGACGTGGGCATTACCCTTCGGGTAACTGTTATTGCCCTATCCTGTACGGCCCAACTGGAGGCCCATGAAGACACACGATGGCAAGGTGGGCCACTACGTCGGTGACGAAGAAGGTGCCTTGAAGAACAAGACGAAGAAACGAAGAATACAAGGAAAGTCTAGAATTAGGGTTCTTTGTAACCTAGTCGTACCCGGACAGATCTCTTGAGACATGGCCCCCTATATAAGGGCCAGGAGAGGGGCTGCCGAGGGACACACACAATCTTAGCAACTTTAGCCACCATAAGTCCAGAGCTAGGTACTCGTAGCACTTAGCCTCTCGACGAGATCACAGCCGAAACCTTCGGCACCCCATTGTAACCCGATATTTTCATAATCAAGATCAGACAGGCAGGACGTAAGGGTTTTACCTCATCGAGGGCCCCGAACCTGGTAAATCGCTTTCCCCGCTTGTTTTATACCCGATGTCTCGTGTCAGCCTACAGGATTTCATCTACCCTAAGCCCCAAACGGAGGGCATTGCCGAGGAGTACCATCGACAATTGGCGCCGTCTGTGGGAAGCCTGTCGGCACAAGACCCGTCATCGGCAGATCTAGCCATGTCGTCGGCAGCCTCGTCGGCGCCGTCAGCATCACCAAGCTTGGGGAGTCCGATCCGATTCAGCTCCTATGAGTTCACCCCGCACAGCGACTCTTCTCGCTCGACTTTCTCGGGTCTGCAAGGAAACATGGATATGACGTTCGGGAGCGTCCACTGCAACGTCAACACGGAAGGAGTCCTTCGTCTGCTGGAACCGTTCGTCCCCAGATCGGCAAGGAAATCGCACCCACCGGCCGCAGGGTCAATTATGTCATCGTCAATCGGTCTTTCGGCTGGCCTGACAGACTCGACAAACTCATCCCCACCATTGACTCCCCGATCGACGTATTCGATGTCGGTTGGATCCGATAACCCTACATCATCGGAGATGACCTCGTACTACTGCCTGAACTGCGACACCAGGCACAGGTTGGGATCGAGTGACACTCCGTTCATCTGCAGCGCCAGGTATTCGTCGGGTGAGGACAGTGTCGGCGGCGTTGTCAAGGAGGCCCAACTGGAAAGCAGCGCGTCATCAAGTCTATGCGGCCAATAACACAGGAAACGCGGGAAACGGAGGAGGAGGAGATCACACCCCTCGCTCCAGCAGACGATACAATGGAGAAAACAGCGCCAGCAACAACAACAACGATTACACCATCGCGGAGGAAGAATGGGCGGAAGCCCGGGCAGTAGTACTTAATAACACACCGCTTCCCGCCGGAACTTTGGTTGGAACCCTCAGTGCCTATCGCTCTATCTTGGAGAAAAATCGGGAGCGGCTATCGAACGAGCAAGCCACCCTCGAAAGACGTATGTTAGCAGCGGATCAATCCAGTGAACAACGGAGGGGCTCACGAGGAAGCGCGTCTCAAAGCAACCAAGGTGTAGGGAGGCATCGATCAAGGCTATCCCGACTTTCGGAGGACGACGCTAGAGAAATAACGTCAAACCTATCCAAGTCCTTCATGACTACGGACACTGCGGGTATGTTGAGGCCAAAAACCGTTGAAGGGGCAACTGCCAACCTCGCAGCATACCTCATCAACCAACGACCCGAAGGTTCTATGGCTCAAGCTCATCGGGGCGCCCTGGAAAGCCTCGCAATCTTGGGAGACAATCTGGTTCCACGAAAAGAAAAGCCCACGCTCCAAGCCAGCGGCTCAAAGCACCGTTCAAGGGACGCCCGAGACGAAATCACCCAGAGTAGAATCGACAAAGCCAGGCGACGGCGAGCCGCAAGGGAGGAGTACGATAGGGACACCTCAGAAGAAAGCCAGGAGTACGACGGCAAGATGAGGGGAGCTGATTGCTTAAGCTACAAGATCCGTTAGACAATGCCACCCAAAAGGTTCAAACCCACACCCACTGATGCCGCTAAGTATGATGGACAGCAGGAGCCGAGGTCTTGGATAGATGATTACTTACAGACTGTGATCCTGCACAAAGGAAATCAGATAGCAACAATGCAGTGCTTACAACTTTACTTGAAAGATTCGGCACAGGCCTGGTTGAGAGGCCTGCCGAAGGGCTCCATCAAATCGTGGGATGACCTGGTGGAAGCTTTCGTCACAAACATCCAAGCAACATACAAGAGGCCTGTTGGGATCGATGAATTACGACACTGCCAGCAGAAGCCGAAGGAGTCGATGCGTGCGTACATCGGGAGGTTCACTAAACTCCTAAACGCCGCTGAAGATGTTTCCGTTGACAGGGCAATCGATGCCTTCAGCGATAGCATTCGACATGAAACCTACATAGAGAAGCTTGGGCGCAAGAAGCCAAAAACTATAACAAAGTTAATGGAGATCGCCAACAGCTGGGCTGATGGCGAAGACAACGTACGAAGGCCTCGACAGCGCAGCAACGACGAATATGACGATCAGCCGAGGAATGATTCGGGTGGTCGAAGGGATCGTCACAAGAAAAGGAAAGACCGCAGTTACGATGACAGTAACTTGGTAGCCGCGGGATATTCTGATCGACGAGATGATCGGTATGATGACAGGCGAGACGATCGATAGGACGGCAATCGGAGTAACTCTGGGAACCGTGGCAACTATAAACCACGGCCTCAGAGGACCCCCGAGTTACCCTTTTCCGAGCAAATAAACGCTCCTTGCTACTTGCATGCCTGCATCGACCAAAAGGATAACAAGAAAAAGTAAAGCCATCTGCTCAGAGACTGTAGACAGTTCATCGAGATGCAGAAGCTCATCCAGCAGGAGCAGCAACCAATCCCACCTCCACCTCCACCTCAGCACCAGATCCAGCAAGTCCAGCCTCACAACTCTAGCGAGTCCTTCCCGCCACCGCGTGGAAAAATGAGTATGATTCATAGGACCGGTGTTTCGAGAAGGGAGATGAAGAAGCTCACCCAAGAAATCAACCTGGCAGAAAGCCTCATGGCTAATATTCCCGAATATATCAACTGGTCATCTCAGAGCATTATGTTCAGCAGAGTGGATCACCCGATGACAATCCCAAAGCCAGGGCATGCTGCCTTAGTAGTTGAGGCGCAAATCGGAGGGTTTAAGATGAGCAAAGTTTTCATGGACGGTGGAAGCGGATTAAACCTGATATTCCTCCACACAATCAAAAGCATGGGAATCACGATGAGAATGCTAGAAGAAACGGACACCTGTTTCCACAGAATTCTCCCCACCTTACCGGCGTACTCTCTTGGCAAAGTTTACCTGAACGTCGTCTTTGGAAAACCCGATAACTTCAGGAAGGAAAAGATCGAGTTCGAAGTAGTAAACTGGGAATCACAGTACCACGCTATACTCGGAAGATCAGCTTATGCCAAGTTCATGGTTGTGCCACATTACGCATACCTCAAGCTGAAAATGCCTGGGAACAATGGAACAAACATCACAGTCTATGGAAGTTTTTCACGCTCGGATAACTGTGATCGCGAGTTTCAGAGGATCGCTGTGAAGTTCGGGCTCAAACAGGAACCTGTCGACTTCCCCTCAAAATCGTCAGCACTCGATAGTAAGAAAGATGAACGCATCAAGAAGACAAAGAAGAAGCCAACCGATCTTGCCCTGGAAGCTTCGATAGTGAAAACCTCGGTAGTTGACGGCAAGATCAGTATGGAAGAAAACAAAACTCCGGCAATCGCCGCAATAGCTCCTGATGAAACAAGTGATGCTTCCAAAGCCACTGGCGCGACGGACAAGCGTGAAGATAAGAAGAACCCTCCTCTTGCTTAAAAGGGTGGATAGCATCATATTTAGTTCTTTTTTCTTTTCAGCAGGGCTCTTTTTTGCCCCTTAGTTTTTCGCTTACTTTATTAATGAAGACTCAAGTTTTGTTTCTTCAAATAATTGCAGTAATTTGACACCGGAACTACATTGTCAGGAACTTTGTTCGTACATTACAGCGAACATCGGTTCAATGGAAAATACGCCCGGAGGTTGCACTCTAAAAAAGGCTCTGAAATTACGAGTGCTATGATGCAAAACCGACGGGGACCTCGCTCTTTTCCTTCTCTATAGATGCCTCAAAGAGTGCCGCAGATAGCAAGGATCATGAAACACGTACGAAAACGACCCACGCTCGATACTTTAAACTGTAGAAGTATCAAAGAGTGACGGAGTCATAAGCAGATCTAGTGCCACCGATATATTCGGGAGCTGCTGTCAAGACATGCATCGGTTGAAAGCAAAGTTGCACATACAACGGGTTTAGCAAGACCCGCAACACGAGCTGATCACTCAAATAATTTGCTACCGACAAACATACGTATACATCGTAACACAGATGTAAAAACAAGTAATTAAGATTTACTCCTTAAAAAATTGCCAACGGCATTAACATGGCAGAGGTACATATATATACACCTGCCGATAAAATAGTTTAACCATAATCATCCGAACATTCGGATGCAGCAAGTATCAAGGCCTTTTATTTACAATAGGGGCATATCTTTGGATTACTCCTGTGGAGCCGCTTTTTATTCGGCTGTCATTGAGGTTCCTTCAAGCCTTTCAATAACAATGGCGGTGGGAAGGTCCACCCTCGGGTAAAGCGGCCCTAATTCACCTACCGCATTGGCAATCGCTAGCAGGTTTGCTGAAGGATGACATACAAGGACAAGGGTGAGCGCAACTTTAGCTCTTGCAAGAAGTTGTGCTCGAACCAAACTTCGGATCTTCTTGGTGTTACTAAATTCTGATATTAAAGTCAACAGTGTGGGAGGGACCGCGTTCAAAGGGAACATCGTCTTCCACATCACTCTCAATCCTTTATAGCACTTGTCAAAGAAGCGGTGGACCTTCTGGAACCGATCTTGGAACTTCGCGACAGTGGAAGATTTCGAATGATCTTTCCAGAAAACCTCATCTAAAGATGATAGTTGAGCCAATGCATTTACACGCTCGTGAATCCGCTTGTTTTCCTCAGCCGGGTTCAGAGCTATAACTAGAAAAAGAAACAAAGGAAGATAAGAAGATATCTTTCATGGAGAACAAGGAGCAAGAGGACAGAGGCGCTTACAGTTCAAACTTTCTGTGACTCTATGCAATTCAGTGAGAGCATAGCGTTCCGCGTCAACCGCAAGTTCGTTCTTCTTCCTGATAATAGCAGCCAAGGCGTAAGTGCTGCGCATATCCTTTTCCATCTGAGCAATTCGATCCTTCATACGTTGGAGTTGATCACTCTCAGAACAAGCACCCGAAGAATCATCGGTAAATGGAGGCACAGGAAAAACCTGCAAAAATTGTTAAAAGGCATGCTGGATTATATGGATTCAACATTGGAATTTACTCCCATCGGGAGCATGCGAATAAAAGTGTTATAGCAAGAAGACACTGATAACATTGTCAGCACGGAATTTGTTACAATCATAGAAGTCTTATGACAGGACATTGTTTCAACCAAGCAAGATTACAGAAATAGAATCAAGGGGCCTAGGTCTGGTTTGACAAGCTTGGTCCGATGGACGATTTCTTTGCCGTGACCAGCTCAAGGATCTGGCGAGCACACTTAAGTGCCGAAGTTTTAAAGGCACCCAAGTCAACAAATCGCCCATCTTGCTCTTTCGGCAGCTCTTTGGACATCTCTTTAATATTGGCTTTGAAGCCATGACCCATCATAAGCTGAAAGGCTAGGAGGGCACCATAGGTACGCGAAGTACGTTTGAATACCTCGAGAACCTCCCTCGTGTTGATAGCAAAAGCGTCGATCAGCTGCCCCAAGGTCTTGTTCTGATCAATCTTGGGGAAGATCATCGAGTGCATCCTCGTCATGGCTCCTTTACCCTTCTGAAGGAGGTCCTCAACAAGCTGGTGAGACTCGAGGGTCATCGACAGAGCATTTTCCGGAGAATTGTTCGGAAGTTTATCCAGAACCTCAGCAGGGATGTCGGCAGCCTCTGCAAAAGGTGAAAGAGGAGGAGCTCATTAACTAAAAATTGAATCAACAAAGCAAAAAATCAGAAAGGAAACGAAAAGGAAATTACTAAGCAGGGCCAAAGAAGACTGCCAAAGAAGATCATCCTTTTCGATCATCCAAGCTTCGACAGCAAGCCTGGATGCCTCTTCATCCTTCAGCCTCTTCTTCAGCCCCTCGAGTTCATCCTTTAAGGAATCAACCTCCTGGCGGGCCTCAGCAGCTATTTTTATCGCACCCTCCAACTTCGAGGAGGAAGACTCGACCTCCTTTTGCAGTCGGGTCTTGTCAACTTCCAGAGAAGTATATTGGGAGGCGAAGGCCTCCAGAGAAGAGATAACAGCTCGCAAATCCTTAAGAGATAAGGAAAAATGATTATTAGACGAAGAACCAGTTATCAACGAATTTATAATTTGATCAAGGAAGTTGTCATGCATGGATATATCGTTAAAACAGGAAAAGCTTACAGGTTTCCCTGGAGGAGAAGCTGTAACCGCGGCACTCAAAGAAATCTCCTTCCCTTTGGAAAGGGAAGAAGCTGTCGATATTTGAGCCATAGGGCCTGCGGCAGGAGTCGAAGCCTCGGAAGCTGCTGGATTCAGCATGATGGCACTAGACTTGGCCTTCTTGGCCGGAGGCTCGATGAAGCCCTCTTCACTGCAAGAGCGAGAAACTGGCAAAGTCAGAGTAGAATACATATGGCGAAGTTAGAACACAATACTGGAAAAAGAAGAAAGGACTTACAAATCGTAAAGATCATCTTCATCGGCAAAGCCGCCGGATGATCTCTTTGGAGGCAGTGCCTCGGCCTTCTCCGCAGCTGCATCAACAAAGGCAGCACGATCAGCGTTGTCATCATGCATTGACCCCGCTGTATCACTTATATCATCGGCAGAGAATTGAGGATTGATGGAAAAAGCTTCAGGATTCATCGGATCCTCATGTTCATCTTTCGGGTTTGCATTTCCTTCAGTATGGGACCCTACAGGGACTGAGGAATCCCTTTTCTCGGAAGAATTGTTCGACAGGTCTTGCAAACGTTCGGGAGCCATAGGGATCTGTCGAAGTTGACAAGTGAGAATAATGGTGGTTAAAATAATCAAAAGAAACAGGACAATAAGAGCATAAAGGGAAAATTTACCTCGATTGGTGGATGATCAGCGTCAAATGGAGGTTGAGGAGATATCAGCGGAATTGAATCTTCCTGGCTAAATAGGGTGAGATGCCGGACCTCATCAAGCAGTTCTTTTTCGGATAACTCAGCGATATTTACTCTAGTCTCGTCCATGGGACCCGAATATAACCACATCGGATGGGCCCTAGACATGATCGGCTGAACTCAACGTTTTAAGAACACAGCGGCTACCTCAGTACCTATCATGGTTTGATCATCGGATTCCTTGATCCGAAGGAATCTATCAAATAACTTGTCGACTGTTGGTTTCTCATCGGGTGAGAGGATATTTTTCCAAGACTTCTTGGGCTTGGCTTCTAGAACATCGGAGAATTGGGGGAGCTGGGAGTCGGCTGCTGATGAGTCTCTGATATAAAACCACTTCAGCCTCCATCCTTGCACGGATTCTTTCATTGGGAAGTTGAAGTAGTTGACTTCTTTACGAGCAACAAAACCAACTCCACCAATGACGAAGGACCCACCAGTGGAGTTGTATCTTTTCACGAAGAAAATCTTCTTCCACAAACCAAAGCGGGGCTCAATGCCCAAAAACGCTTCGCAAAGGGTAATAAAGATGGCAAGATGAAGGATTGAGTTGGGAGTTAGCTGCCATAATTGAATCTCATACACTCGAAGGAGGTGATGAAGAAATTTGTGAGCAGGGAGCCAAAGACCTCGATACAAGGAGGATTGGGCCGTGAAGTCGCACCTGGGAGAATAACATTCCCCTCGTCAGAAGAAATTATTCCGAGGCTCCGGGCCTTCTTTTCGTCACGCTTTGTGGTGGTAGAAGCTGGCCAATCGCCGGGGAGAGGCCCGACCGTGGAGCTTGATGGCACCGGTGGCGCCGGAGCTGGGGGAGGAGCATCTGACGCGTTTCTCCGCGGCAGGTTTGGAGGAGTCCTGGCGGCGGCGCCACTGCTCGCGGCGCTGGAGGCGAGAGTGGGGTTCTTCTTCTTCACCATTGCGAGATCTGAGGAAGATCTGGAAGCGGCGGCGGCGGCGCAGTAGTTGCGAACGAAAAGGATGAATGAGGAAGAAAGGACGCAAGGATGAAGTGTGGGAAGGGGAAAGTTTACCCCCGAGAGATTATAAAGAAAAAGGAAGCCTGAGGATTGAGCTGGCACGTGTCGTTATTTCTAATTTATTAAGGAGATTTCTTCTCATCATCGATCGCACAAATCGAGGAGTCACCTTGGTAACTGCACGCAAGTTGTGGTCATTTCTTAAACTGCCCGCGCAGGAGTAGGGTGGGCCTGTCAGGTCACGTCTTGTCAATCAAACCACAGCAGTGGTGACGTCATCAGTGATGTCATGAAAGGTGTCGACTCTGATTGAAGCATCCGAAGAAAAATTAAAATCATTGAGTGGATCAACTTTAGTCTATGCACGGATTGCGAGCATCCGTACCTAGACTCGGGGGCTATTCCCATCGGGAGCGCTGGACGCGCACCCGATAAATTTGGACTCGAAGAAAGATTGAATCGTTTGGCTCGAGTCTGCACCCGGTTGCAAGCAGCCGTGCCCAGACTCGAGGGCTACTCCCATCGGGAGCGCCGATCGCGCACCCGACAAACTTTTCTGCACTCCAGGATCATGCCCGGGGACTTGATTCTGTGTAGAGTAATGTTGTTTTGCCTTCGGCAGTTAACCAGCAAAGCTGGACACGTTACTCGATATCATTTACGCATTAAACCCTTACTTGAAGAATTGAAGCCCCGATGCAAATGCATCAGATGACCTATGAAGGCCTGCGGAAAGTTTCGGCATAAGAAGACATTCGAGTGGCACAACTTGAGTCTACGTACGGATTGCAAGCATCCGTACCTAGACTCGGGGGCTACTCCCATCGGGATCGCTGGACGCGCACCCGATAGAAGGATGAGATGTTATTACAAGGAGGACAAGAATTATCAAGAGAGAAGAACATTCGGTGGAAGCATGCTTTAGTCTCTACCCGAAATATCATCGGCTAGACACTCGGGGGCTACTGACGTGGGCATTACCCTTTGGGTAAATGTTATTGCCCTATCCTGTACGGTCCAACTGGAGGCCCATGAAGACACCCGATGGCAAGGTGGGCCACTATGTTGGTGCCGAAGAAGGTTCCTTGAAGAACAAGACAAAGAAACGAAGAATACAAGAAAAGTCTATAATTAGGGTTCTTTGTAACCTAGTCGTACCTGGACAGATCTCTTGAGACCTGGCCCCCTATATAAGGGCCAGGAGAGGGGCTGCCGAGGGACACGCACAATCTTAGCAACTTTAGCCACCATAAGTCCAGAGCTAGGTACTCGTAGCACTTAGCCTCTCGACGAGATCACAGCCGAAACCTTCGGCACCCCATTGTAACCCGATATTTTCTTAATCAAGATCAGACATGCAGGACGTAAGGGTTTTAGCTCATCGAGGGCCCCGAACCTGGGTAAATCGCTTTCCCCACTTGTTTGATAACCGATGTCTCGTGTCAGCCTACAGGATTCCATCTACCCTAAGCCCCGAATGGATGGCATTGCCGAGGAGTAAACTCGACAGCGCCAGCTCGAGTCCTTCCACACCGTAATTTGTGGTACTTTCTTGCGTTTCTATATCGTGAGGTCAGAGTTGGAGTTTCAACATGTCTATGATTTCTTTTCTCGGATCCACAGATAGTTTGAGGTCTGATGTGCTCAGTTATTTGCTTGTGGTCTCGTTCCTATTTTGGAGGTGCTTACTGAGAATTGTGCTGAAAAGACTCTCCTCTGTGGTGCTGGTTTTCTTTAGGTTTCCTATGTGCTCATTTTCCGAGCACTTGTTACGTCATTTTCTACACCATTGTTTTCGTGTACCACTGCACTTCCCACTTCTCTTGGTCGTGCTCATACTCACTGCGGCTACTGCAACAAGGATGGTCACCTTGTGTCTAATTGCTTCAAGAAGAAAACACAACATGCACAATAGGGACCACACATGTTCTCCCGGGACACATGTTTCTCCACTGACGCCCTCTAGTGTCTCCTTGAATGATTAGGATATTGTGAAGCTTAATTTCTAGCTTATTGCTTCCAGTTCTTCTTCAATAGGTACTGCAAACTCTGTGACCGATACTTCTAGCAGTGCGCGACCACCATCTACACAGTTATGTACATCCCCGTGGGTTTTGAATTTAGGATATTCTTTTCATATGCTTTCTGATTCTTTTACTTTGTCCTCTCTCCGTTCCCTTGATTTTCATGTTAATGTTCTCACTGTTAATGGTTCTCCCCTTTTGGTTGCTATCTGCGAAATTCTTTCTACTTCTTATCTTTTATGTTCTTGATGTTTCTCATGTTCCTGTTCTTACCGTGAACCCGTTTTCCCTGGTCAAATTACTGATTCCAGTTGTCGTGCCATTATTGATGTAGATTATTTCTCTATCCATGATTGTCACCTGAAGGCTCATCTTGGGTATGTAACTCGTTGTCTTGGTATTGTTGACATAGTATCCATGAGAATAGTCTTCGAGGTTATGGGAGAATTATGAAGCAAGGTGGGTGGATTTCTATGAAGATGATACACACGGGCTATCTAGGTTCAAGATCCATGACGATGACAAATCTCTACTCTTTCTATAAATCACTATAAGAGAAACAAGTGCGTAGGTTACAATGAGTATGAAGTATCTCCCCTAAGGTCTTCCGTAGGATGGCTTATAAAGGTGGTAGAACCTAGGGTTACTCATAGTGTCTAAACTGACTAAGGTTCATAGTCCTACCGAAGGCGGCAAGACTGTCATGTTGTTCGCTCCAAGTTTTGTCTTGGGAAATGTCGTCTTGGGTACTACCTATTTGGGTGGACCTCGTTTTGGTCTTTGGCAAATGGGCTGCCCGGTAGGCCTATTGGCCATACCGCTTTGGGCCACCCTGGTCTGCCAGTATAAGGCCATGTCATGGCTATGCAGTATATCTGCAACACTCGTCGTTGTGATTCTTATGGCCTTTGGGAGTTAGACTGGTTCCATGTTCCTTCCACTGCCATCGCTCTTGCCGGATCACATTCTCTCACTGCTTCCGCCTCTTTCTAGACATAGTATCATTGAACTATCATCTTTGTTGTTCTGTCTTGTCATCTTTAGTCCGTCGAGGTCTTCTAGGGCCTATCTCAGGAGATGTATTTTTGTAGTTTCAGGGTTGTAGACTTGGCAAACAAATTCAATTACCATATTCGACTAGTGATTCGTTGTCTCAACTTCCTTTTTGATTTAGTTTATTCTAATGTATGGGGTACGACTCCCTTCGCTTAGAAAGGGGGCCATTGCTACTTTGTTATTTTTATCGATGATTTCTCTTGCTACGCTTAAATTTATTTTTGTGTTCTCGCAGGGAGGTTCTCTCTACATATAAGTGTTTTGCTGCCATGATTCACATCCAATTTTCTAAGCCTATTCATGTGCTCCTTGTTGACTCTGCTAGCAAGTATATCTCCTAGAAGATGCATGGTTTTGATGATGAGCAGGGTACTCTTGCTCGGTTCTCTTGTCTACATCCTCATGCTAAAATAACGTGTTTGAGCGCAAGCATCATTACTGTGATATGATTTGTGCGATGGTGATTGTCGCCTCTCTTCTACCTCAATTTTGAGCTACGTATGTTTCCACTTCCACCTATTTCATAAACATTCAGCCCTTTGTTGCACCGTAGGGTAATTCCTCTTGAGCATGTTTCTGATCATTGTCCTGCTTATTCTATACCTATGTTCTCCTTCCGCTAAGTGAACTCACTAGACTCACGATTTAGTCCTATTTTTTCTTGGATACAATGACGAGCCTATGGGCTATAGGTGATAGGACCCTATAGGTCGTAGGATGTGTATTTTCCAGGGATGTAACTTTTGATGAATCTCGTCCATTCTACCCAGCTTCATCCTCCTCATACCTATCACTTGAGGATATGTCGTTTCTCGACATTCCTTCCCATGTACCTTGTACACCTCCTCATCCTACCATTGTTACTGATCATACACGGTCTTTTCCTACTCTTCCATCGCCTTCCTTATTGTATAACTTTTCACCTCCATCCCCGATATATCCACCTTCTCCCTTACATCTGGTGATTCCTCTTCCTATTTTCCTTTCATTTGAACTTGTCCATGTGTTGTGGATGATTTACTAACGTGTCATCCCCTTATGGTGATGTATACTGATACGTCTCCGACGTATCGATAATTTCTTATGTTCCATGCCATATTATTGATGATACCTACATGTTTTATGCACACTTTATGTCATATTCGTGCATTTTCTGGAACTAACCTATTAACAAGATGCCGAAGTGCCGCTTGTCTGTTTTCTGCTGTTTTTGGTTTCAGAAATCCTAGTAACGAAATATTCTCGGAATTGAACGAAACGAAGACCCGTGTTCCTATTTTCACCGGAAGCATCCGGAACACCCGAGAGCCGCCGGAGGGGGCCTCGTGGGCCCCAGATGATAGGGTGGCACGGCCTGGGCCCTGGCCGCGCCAGCCTATGGTGTGGCCACCCCTTCGACCCTCCTGCGCCGCCTCTTCGCCTATATAAAGCCTCCGTCGCGAAAACCCTGATGCGAAGAACCACGATACGGAAAACCTTCCAGAGCCACCGCCATCGCGAAGCCAAGATCTGGGGGACAGGAGTCTCTGTTCCGGCACCCTGCCGGAGCGGGGAAGTGCCCCTGGAAGGCTTCTCCATCGACACCGCTGCCATCTCCACCGCCATCTTCATCACCGCTGCTGCTCCCATGAGGAGGGAGTAGTTCTCCATCGAGGCTCGGGGCTGTACCGGTAGCTATGTGGTTCATCTCTCTCCTATGTACCTCAATACAATAATCTCATGAGCTGCTTTACATGATTGAGATTCATATGAGTTTTGTATCACCACTATTCTATGTGCTACTCTAGCAAAGTTATTAAAGTAGTTCTATTCCTCCCGCACGAGTGTAAAGACGACGAGTGTGTGCACCGTGTTAGTACTTGGTTTATGCTATGATCATGATCTTTTGTAGATTGCGAAGTTAACTATTGCTATGATAATATTGATGTGATCTATTCCTCCTACATATGCATGAAGGTTACGGTGTGCATGCTATGCTAGTACTTGGTTTAGTCTTTTGATCTATCTTACACTAAAGGTTACTAAAATATGAGCATTATTGTGGAGCTTGTTAACTCCGGCATTGAGGGTTCGTGTAATCCTACGCAATGTGTTCATCATCCAACAAAAGTGTAGAGTATGCATTTATCTATTCTGTTATGTGATCAATGTTGAGAGTGTCCACTAGTGAAAGTCTAATCCCTAGGCCTTGTTCCTAAATATCGCTATCGCTGCTTGTTTACTCGTTTTCATTGCGTTACTACCGTTGCGTTACTACTGCTTATTTACTGTCCTGGGCAAAGCACTTTTCTGGTGCCGTTGCTAACTACTTATTCATACCACCTGTATTTCACTATCTCTTCGCCGAACTAGTGCACCTATTAGGTGTGTTGGGGACACAAGAGACTTCTTGCTTTGTGGTTGCAGGGTTGCATGAGAGGGATATCTTTGACCTCTTCCTCCCTGAGATCGATAAACCTTGGGTGATCCACTTAAGGGAAACTTGCTGCGGTTCTACAAACCTCTGCTCTTGGAGGCCCAACACTGTCTACAAGAATAGAAGCTCCCGTAGACATCATATACCTCTTCTCAACCTACTTATGATCACCGTGCTCGTCCTCGCCCCCACCCGATCGCAATTCCCATGACCTCTATGGTCTACCTGTTGTTCTTGAGCCTACTTCTTACCAGGATGTCGTTGTTCATCCCGAATGGCAACTTGAGATGGATGTGTGTTTTACCCTTTGAGCTTGGGCTGTGGGCGTCTAGGTCATATCACATCGTAGCTCGAGCGCGAGCACTGGTGCGTCGAGACGGTTGTCCGAGAAGGGTGTGTTCGTGGTCTGTTGAGCGTGGTGGAGCAACTAGATGTCGGGGTGATGGCCTCAAAAGTTTGACAGTGTGGAGGGTGTCCATCTCATCTCACCTGGACGTTGAGGTTGCTGTCAATGCTGGTCGCGGCGTCATATTAGAATGGCTCTTTGGGGATTTGGTTTCTTCATCTTCCTTCGAGCATATAGTGTCTACTTCACCCACAACAGTCTCGGCTTCTTCTCTCTTCCAATGGTGGGATGCCATATGGTTTTTGGAGAGCGGTGTTTTGAGCTTACTCCTGGTTGTTCTCATGTCTGGAGTGGGCTTGGCCCTATAACAAGAGTAGGTGTGGCCCTATGATATTGCTATTGTTTTATGGGTTTAGTTCTTTTTTTTCTAATTAATTGGACATCTTCTTCTCGATTATTGGATAAGACAAAGTTTTTGCATTCGTTTAAACAGTGTGGCCCGTGGCCCTGCTAGATCGAAATCTGGATCACAACAGGATTGAGAGAGAGAGGTTTTTGTGCAGCGTTCCAACTGCTGCTTTTCTGTTTCTTCTTTCCTTTTATGCGAAAGAGATTACAACGTGGGTGCCGTGGTCATCGCCACTCTCCCTACTAAATCGTGCCATCCCACGATTTGGAGCTTGGTCCACAGCGATCCTATATCTATGCTAGGACTTGATCAAATAACAGAAAAACAAAACGTGGACAGCAGACCACTAAAACTCCTGCATGCCCTAAACCTGACGAAACTGAATAAACCCTCTGTGACACCTAGTTATCCAACAATCTCCTCCTAACCTAGGTGTACCAGAGAATTCATTTGATGTCGATGACGCCGATCCGCTCACGAAGCTCCTGGAATCGACCAAGTCCTTTGGTGAAGATGTCCGCGAGTTGGTAGGCGGTGCTGATGAACTCGACAGTGATCTGGCCACGGTCGAGACACTCTCTGATGAAGTGATATCGCAGCTCAATATGTTTGCTCCGCTGATGAAAAACGGGATTCTTGCAAAGTTGTATTGCTGCCTTATTGTCCACGAACAGAATCGGGACTGAGGGATCTTTGGCGAAGAGCTCGCCGATGAGCCGTCCGAGCCACACTGCCTGACATGACGTAGTCGAGGAGGCCATGTACTCTGCTTGACACGAGGACAAAGCGGTTGATTTCTGCTTCTGTGACTGCCAAGAGATCGGACAACGTCCGTAGAAGAACAGTGACCCTGTCGTGCTCTTCCGATCATCCACATCACCAGCGTGATCGGCGTCACTGAAGCCGATCAGAGGTTCTGCATCATCCTTGCATGCATTGTAGGTGCAGCCAAAATTCAGAGTTCCAACTATGTACCTCAGAATTTGCTTCACAGCACTCAAATGCTCAGTCGTTGGAGCCTCCGTGAATCGACTCACAAATCCGACTGCGAAGGAGATGTAGGGTCTTGTGTGCACTAGGTAGCGGAGCGAGCCGACGATGCTCCGATACATGGTGATGTCCACAGGTGGATTGGGAGTTTGGGACTCACTGGGACAGCTTGAGGCGTGGTTCGACTGGGACATGTACAGGGTTGCAATCAGCCATGCCAGATTTCTCCAGGAGTTTCTTGGCGAACGCTGATTGCTTGAGTGTGATCACTCCTGGTTTCTGATCAACCTCGATCCCCAGGTACAGCTTGAGCAGACCCAGGTCACTCATGGAGAACCTGGAGCTCATCTCTTCCTTGAACCTTGTAATCTCCATGTCGCACGAGCCAGTGATGATGAGATCATCAACGTACACGCCTAGCAGAAGTCTCTTCCCGCCGTGCTGGCGAGTGTACACTGCATGCTCCGACGGTGCCCGCTCGAACCCGAGAGACGTCAGCACACCATCCAGCTTCTTGTTCCAAGCTCGAGGTGCCTGGCGGAGTCCGTACAGTGCTCTGTGGAGACGGAGCACTTTGCCTGTGTGGGGACCCCAGACCAGCTGTCCGAAATTCCCTGTTATGTATACAGTTCACGATCCCATGATCAGTGCGCCGTGAACACATAACCGAACTGATATCAAATTACACCATCCATTACAAAGCGGAGTAAGAAAAATACAACATGGTCACATGACCAATACTTACATAATAGCCTCGAAGGGCCTAACTAAACATCAGAGTAGCATCATCACTTCAGCAGCGCAGTACCCAAGTCATCTGCCATAACCCTACGAAGCAACCGATCGGGAAGACGTTCCTAGCTCGCATGGACGTCGCCAACTCCTTCTTCGTTTATCGAGTTCCTTCAAGTCTGGCCAAGTAAATAACCAGGGACAAAGCCGTGAGTACATTTGAAATTGTACTCGCAAACCATCAAGAAAGATGCTAACAGAGCTAACTAAAAGAGACAAGAGAGGAAGAATAGTTTTCTCTTGTGGATATAGCATGGGAAAGAGAATCGGTTTCTCTTGTGGATAAAGCATGCCGGCATCTCAAGTGATGCGGACACTTTGGTGGTCCTATGACATCTCTATATCTTTATTGAAGAAGAGTTCCTCTACATGAAAACACTAGGAAGGGTCACCCAATTTTGTTTCATTTTCCTCAACCATCTCCACATGGTCGGCACAACATCTTTCCCGTACCCTCCCGGTACTTCCAACACACGCATTTCCTTTGGAAATCACTTTCAAAACCAAAACTCGACACAGCTCGGTAACGGCCATCCCAACCGTCCATGACCGCGGACGCGGCTATTCGAATAGATTTTACTCTGCAGAGTTTGCACACTTTCCCCACCTCTATCCGGATACCTATCGTGTGGGCATCATCCCCGCATAACAACATATGCCACGACGGATACCCGAACATAGCCTTTCGCCCATTCGACTTAGCAAGAGGTCCTACCCTATGGAGTATGTACCTCCCCGGCACCGTGGCAGCTCACCTCCCTTTGAGCGTGGCTCCACCGCCAAGCCAGGAGACCCATAGTGTCTTCCGGACGGGTCAGCCCCGAAGGCCTCCCGTTATACTATTGTCCCAACCATGACAACCCGGACTCGGGGGTAACCGTACCCTTGTATAGTTATGCGGTGCCTCATGCTAAGAAGAACAAACGTCAAGCTAAGCTCCGTGCCCACGTTGGAGTAGCTGTGGTTGCGTGGGTTAATTGTTCCGGGCGAATACAGAGAACCATGTGTCGTTTTTCTCAAAAACCCAAGTCACACACACTTTCCTCTTTCCAACCATCTTTGTCAAGATCCTTTCCTTTCATAAACCATACACTCGGGTAAGGTCGACTCACCCAAGGTTTTTCTCAAAACTTTTACAACAAGGTAAACCTTGAGGGGTTCCCAACCTAAAGTTTCATGATGGAACTAAGACACCATATGGCCGTGATGAGGGTCATCACGCCATTGAGGGTATGAAAAAGAGGTATTGGAGTGGATCATACTTGCTTGAGCTAAGCATGCATTATGACAACATAAGAGGAAGTATACTTTCAGATTTGTGGTGCTATTTAACCCAATCAATAGATAGGGATGAGAATTTACCAACACCAACACCATTTAGGGAATTAGGCATACTCATCACAATTCGAGAATACACCAAGATCATGGTATTGATACCTCTACACTAGAAGGTGGTGTAGTATGATTCTTGTCCCGAGGTGGAACATGTTCAAGCTAAATATAGAAAACAAGTTGGATAGCAATGACCATGATACCATACACCCAACCAATTATCAAGACCTTGACAAGATAAAACTACTAGAGGTACCATGCTTGCATCCAAGCATAGATGACAACAATATGGAGGTCATCACACATAGAACCAAGATGCTATTGATAGCACAAGATGACATCCAAAGAGACATCATATCAGAGATCAAAAGATGGCTTGCCTTGGCTTATTTGTCCCTGGACTTCTTCAACTCCATTAATATAAGAATCCCAACAACCATAAATAAAATTCTCGTCCGATTCCACTTCTTCTTCTTCTCCGGAATTGTTCGCATCTATCGCCGGAAAATATAAAGGAACACAATCAATCACATTGCATCATCAAGACAACATTCAACAATCAACAACTAACCATGCAGCCAAGGTATAACATATTAAGGACTTATAGATTCCACAAAACAACTCTACGATTTTAAATTTAGAAAACCCCATTTATTTACCTAGTAAAGGTATGAGAGTATCACAACTTAGCAATTGCCTCTCTCGGTTATCACCATGGCATAAACCAAACATCCCCTGGTAGATAACATCATAAAGAGGACAAGAGCATTAGTTTGACATCAAATACATTCACAAAACATTTTCAAACATTTTTGGAAAAGTAGAAAACGGTTTTCCTAACTTAGTTTGCTCACATAACCCAACATCCAAAATAGGAAGCAAACCATATTCCACATCATTTGAAAACTCAAGCTAAACAAAAGAGCTAATGTTAAGTTGCAGAGGTTTTGCTTTGCAACCATAAAACAAAGGTTGCCCATCTTTACTAAAAAGAGTTGGTCAAGGGTTTTAAATAAACCGAAAGGTTTTGCTTCAACAACTCATGTAGCACACACATGTTATTTTCGGTAACCAATAAGCATGAACACAGACTAACAGTATTTTTCCTAGAAGGCCAGTACTAATACAAGACTAACCCAATTGGATTCACTCAAAAATATTAATCCTACAATTTTAGGAATTTCTTTGAATCTGACTGTACAGAAAACAAGATCTGTATGTCATAAATCGTAGAAAAATCCGAAAAATATGAGACTACTGGCATTTGAAAGATATTTAAACAGAGATGAACACACAATTGGATTTGGGTTCAAATTGTTTCTGAAACTCTCACAAATGGATTAACAAGGTTACTGCATGTCTATACCGTTTGCTTTACCTCTGGAGTTACAGAACAGATAAAGGTTTGAAACTTGTTTGAGATGATTAAGAAAACATTCAGTAGTCCTACAGAACTGGAATCACTCAATTAGGTTCAAAAATGGATTTTTGGGGATTTAAAAGCTAACAGCCATGTCTCGCAGAACACACAGAACAAGTTTAATTCACCACAAATCGTACACGACTCATAAAAATATGAGGTCAGCTGAATCGGAAAGGTATTGAAAAGCTGGTTCTTACCCAATTGGTTTCATTCCAAAATTCGTTCCCAAGCTCCTGGTTTAATTCAACAAAGTCAGATCTGACCAGATCTTGATCTGCGAACCATTTCAGTTTCAGGAGGTCAATCGAAGTGAAACCACCGCCAAAATGAAGGTACGGGAGAGTGCTTTCATCCGCAGTTGAGTTTGCTCAAAAAGGTTTTGTAAAACGGAAGAAATCTCACAAACAGTGATTCTGCATGTTTGCAGAACTTTATTTACCATGCAAAATCGGTAACGAATTTGAGGATGAGACCAACGCCAAGTTGTAGATCTATTCAATACCTATCTTTGGAACTTTGAATCACTCGATTTGAATCTACACACAAGATTTGGCGGATTTTACAAGTTCGTACCAGAATCTGAAACAGCAAGATACAAAAATTACTGCAAGGTTTTAGACGAACTTTGCTCAAGAACTTCAGATCTGAGGATAGCTCAACCTTCCCCATGCTTGGATCAACATGAACCTGCATCAAGATCCAATCTTGTGAGAGGGGAGAAGAGAAAGGGAGCTGGATTCATCAAAGGTTAGGGGAGAAGAGAGTGAGAGAGATGCTCTCATGGTGAGGATGAGCTTGAGGAAGGAGGGGAGCTCCATCTTGGTGGCTTTCCATGGACATGGCCGGCCATGCAAGCAAGGGGCAGCAGCATTTCGTGGGGAAGTGGTGGAGGAGAGTGTGAGGGAGTGGAGGAAGAGAAATGAGAGCCAAAGGTGAAGGGGGTGGCCGGCCAAGCTCTTTATATAGAGGGAGAGGGGTGGCTGCCTCCTTTTTTGATTGGCCAAGGTGGGTGGCTGCCCATTTAATTGTTGGGGTAGTTGGGAGGCAAGGCTTGCAAAAGAAGAAAATGAGGAGCACAATGGCTGGCCAAAATTGTCATGCCAACACAATGGCCGGCTCCACTTTTGCCAAACACAAGTGAACAATGAGAGAGGTGCACAACATTCACGTGTATAGACCAAGGCATGATGTTGAGAAGATAATGTCAATGAGTGACTTTGATAATGATAAAAATAGGAGTAGATGCATATAGATAAAAAAAGGGGTATGAAGGTGACATGTGCCATGAGAATAATCTTCACCACTTTGGTGGAGACCAACTTATGATGAAGATAGTTCCCAAGGTAGAGTTAATGAATAGAAGTTTTCATTTGAATTCAAACTTGGAAATATTGGGGTTGACCACATGCAACAATGCATGAGCATGTCAAGGTAGATGGGATGGTGATGGTGGCTTAGCCAATGATAGAGCAGGATTAAGAGAGATGGTGAGTGAAGTATCCATATACTCACAAGGATGAATATATTGACATAAATCATCAATTTATGAGATCAAGGTGATGATGGAAGAGAATATAAAGTACTCTACAATGAGAGGTCAATTGTAAGTGGTTTGAGAGTATCAAATGATTATCCATTTGATCAAGAATTGGAGGATGGAGGGGATACAATGTGGTGGATCAGAGATGTGCATAAGATGTGCAAGGGTTGCCATTTGAAAAAGAGTTTAATTGAAAGGTATGGGACATACCTCAATTGTCTAGAGACAATTGGGAATGAACCCAAGTGAAATGGAATCTTGAAGATGTTGGGAGAAAACTAGTTGGAACATAGGAGTTCAAAATATTCTACTAACTTTCTCAATTAAAGTAGAGTTTTCTCAATTTTAAAGTAAACAAGAAATGGTATAGGTACCATAAACAAGCCTTTTGTTAAAAACAAAGCAAAATAGAGAGTAATGTTTTAGAAATCAGTGCTTGGTAGAAATGGGATGAAAAACAAAACCCATTTCAGTTCTTTGTTTTCTTTGAAGAAATATCTTGAAAAGATTTAATAAAACTAGAGGTAGTTTTGTGATGAAACTAGAGAAGGAAAATCAATTGGGTTTTTGAGAAAGAAAACTAATTTAAGGAGAAGTGTTCTCAAGGGTAGATGGTGGCTACAAAATGTACCCATCATTCCCACTTTTGGTTTTGTGAAGATTAAACTTGAATAAAAATAAAAACAAGAGGGAAAAGAGGAAGAAGTGATCTCGGTGCTGGAACATGGGATAGGATACCGGATCAAGTTGAGTATATGAGTTGCAAGGATTGACTCGAGACATGCAGGACGTGGAGGTCGAAGAGGGTATTGCATAGATGGGATCCATGCACCGAGATCAACAATAACGAGTTGTGGGTGCTTAGAGATCAATTGCCAAAGTCCGGACATTTTAAGCCTCGTCAACACAGATGGTCGACATGGCCTCAAAACCAACAAGGATGAGTGGGTATAAGAGAGGGATGTAGCTAGGGGTAGATGATCCCAAGTTTTGAATTAAGTATAATTGAGCTATCTTGTACCACAAAGAGGAAGATCATGATGGCACACTCATGTTACCATCAGAAGAAGAGTTTGATGTAGTAAAAAGGAAAACAATTTTACCTAAGTCACACATGTGTTTTATTAGGTGAGTTGTATGTCTGACCACTAGAGGTGTTGTTCTTTGAAGCAGCTCAAGACAAAACTCAACAGGCAAAACAAGACAATACATCTACCAACAGATCAAAGCAATTCATCTTAACAGACAGATCAAGGCAATTCATCTAATTGGCTTAAAGAAAATTGTTCCCCCTGATTTTTGCATTAAGGACAATTAATCAAGGTTGCAAAAGTTGGGGTGTTACAGATCTTCCACCCTTAAAATAATCTCGTCCCGAGATTACTGAGCGTAGAACTAGAGGGGTTGTAAATTTTAACTAAAGTTAGATTCCATTCTTCTGTAGATGTGCCGTTGTAGAGAAGGTCTTTGCTTCATCTTCTATCAGACTTGATGGATTTCTGTCGATGGCGAGCTTCATGAAGAGGTTGACTACTCCGTGCAGATGTTGGATCTGTAGCTTCTTAACGATCCTAACGGGGTTCATGATTTTTAGGAGAGTTAGCTTAAATTTAGTGGAAGACGAAGTCTTCCACCTTTAAAATTGTTCAGCGGGGTTCCTGAAAACTTAGAGCCTCAGCCACGGGTCTTGTCAGGCGCTTTTGGAGGAGTCAATGATCTCTCGTCTTGAGTCGAACTTCTTTAGAGAAAGTTGTGTAGTCCACGGCTTCAAGAGGGGTTAGTGCATCCCACGTTTCCAACGGTGTGTTAGAAAGGTTTAAAATGTTAGGGTTAGCTCCAATCTTTTAGTGGAAGACGAAGTCTTCCACCCTTAGGATTTTTCATCGGTCTTTCGGAAAAACTCAGAGCGTCTGCCTTGCGGTCCTGTCGGGGGCTTCTGAAGAAGTCGTCGATCTTCCTTGTTCAGTTGATGAATCTTCGGGGGCGACGTGCAGACCACCACTTCAAGAGGCACTCACGGTGTTAACTGAGCCATATGGGGCGCGCGGCGAGTTAGTAAGTTGATGAAACATCTAGTTGGTATCCATATGAAACAGCAACAGAGGTCGTCGAAGACAATCTTCAGCTTGAGGGTCGGTGTTGAGCGGTTAAGAAGTGAGCGGGCCGTTTACACTTAATCTCGAGTCTCCCGGTATCTTCATGAGCTTCACTTGATGAGGACCAGATAAACCATGTGATGTAGCTTGGCTTTGACGCTATTGTCTTCTCAGCTCGTTAGACGGCGTGTTAGAGGGTGATTTCAAGAAGATATCCTTGAGGTTAGCGCGATTATACTCCAAGGTCGGACCAAGTTTGTAGGTCTTCTCGCAGAGGTGCAGTCACTCTTGAAGGTAGAGCTTCTTCTTTCTTGGCGTAGTGGAGATGCTCCAGCTGATCTTGAAGGAAGTTAGCGTAGATTAGGGTAGGGTTAGTTCCTCTGATGGTTGAAAAACAACTGCTAACGGGCTAGAGTTAGAGCCTTTTCGTTAATCCTATCATTGCACGTGACACCCATACAATCATAACCAGAGACAAAATATCACTAACAGAGGCTACTGGTATTTTTCCTATATGCACCGTAACAAAACAAGATCAACACAATTGGAACCATTCAAAAATATTTATTTTTCAATTTTTGAGACTCAAAATACTAACCAGAAATAGTGATCAAGTTTTATTTATTAAAAATCGCACAAAAAATCCTAAAAATACAAGGTCAGTGGCATCTGAAAGATAATTTCATACTGGTTCTAGTGCAATTGGAATCACATCAATCGGAACTACCAAACTATTTTTATTAGCAAAACAGTACACTGGCAGATTTCCATTTTTAATTTCTGTTTTTCAAATTCCAAACAATTAAAAAGGGCGGGAACGTCTAAATAGCAAGACATACATGCACACAACAAACATATACAAACACTCAAGGCAGCACATTAGGGAACTACAAGCAATCAGCATACCAAACAAAGCACTCTAAGTATCTAGAGATACCTAACACGTGGGGGTAGCTCAATCGAAGCGATTGAGTTTTTCCTATCCATCCTATTAGGTTTGGGGCTGGTCCCATATGTCGACGTCTTCATCTTGCTGGCATCGACTTCAACTTGGATCCTTGTAGCATTTGGTGGTGAAGGGGCCGGGTGTTGAGTCGTTGATGTTGAAGCGGAGGAGAAATCTGTGTGAACTTCTAGTCTCGACATCCCGGAAACATGAGGTCTTCGAAGAGGTAGCTGTTGAGGTGCTCCCGAAGTCGATATCTTCTCGTGGCTGGCCTAAAAATTACTAGTCAAGAAACTGAGGACTTGATCCCTGATGACTGCAAAAAGTGCAAGTCCACGGAGGAACAAGGTCAGATCTTTGACATACTTTGGTGAAAACCAGAGACATGATATTATTATCTCTTTTATGCACACTAAGTCAGCCTCCAATCTTCAGTAGTTGTCGTTGGAGATACGTGAGACTTCATAAAAGGTTGATCCATCTTTGACTTCGAGTCTCCGGGCCTGAGTCGGGGACATCGTCCAATCATGTAGGTTTGAAATGGATTAGACAATAGAGTAAATTTTTTTTCAAACATTTTAATCAAGTGGAGAGACAAGAATTTAGAAGTCTTGAAGAAATAACAGGAGTAGAAGCTATGCTTCCGACTAAAGAAAGCATTTGTTTCATAAATAGTTTTTCCCAAGTAATTGTTTCCTAACTAACGCCCATGCTAACTAAGGTCTCCTACAGTCAGGATAGCTCTGATACCAGCTCTGTGGGGACCCCGGACCAGCTGTCCGAAATTCCCTGTTATGTATACAGCTCACGATCCCATGATCAGTGCGCCGTGAACACATAACCGAACTGATATCAAATTACACCATCCATTACAAAGCGGAGTAAGAAAATTACAACCTGGTCACATGACCAATACTTACATAATAGCCTCGAAGGGCCTAACTAAACATCGAGTAGCATCATCACTTCAAGCAGCGCAGCACCCAAGTCATCCGCCATAACCCTACAGGCAACCGACCGGGAAGACGTTCCTAGCTCGCATGGACGTCGCCAACTCCTTCTTCGTTTGTCGAGTTCCTTCAAGTCTGGCCAAGTAAATAGCCAGGGACAAAGCCGTGAGTACATTTGGAATTGTACTCGCAAACCATCAAGAAAGATGCTAACAGAGCTAATTAAAAGAGACAAGAGAGGAAGAATAGTTTTCTCTTGTGGATATAGCATGGGAAAGAGAATCGGTTTCTCTTGTGGATAAAGCATGCCGGCATCTCAAGTGATGCGGACACTTTGGTGGTCCTATGACATCTCTATATCTTTATTGAAGAAGAGTTCCTCTACATGAAAACACTAGGAAGGGTCACCCAATTTTGTTTCATTTTCCTCAACCATCTCCACATGGTCGGCACAACATCTTTCCCGTACCCTCCCGGTACTTCCAACACACGCATTTCCTTTGGAAATCACTTTCAAAACCAAAACTCGACACAGCTCGGTAACGGCCATCCCAACCGTCCATGACCGCGGACGCGGCTATTCGAATAGATTTTACTCTGCGAGTTTGCACACTTTCCCCACCTCTATCCGGATACCTATCGTGTGGGCATCATCCCCGCATAACAACATATGCCACGACGGATACCCGAACATAGCCTTTCGCCCATTCGACTTAGCAAGAGGTCCTACCCTATGGAGTATGTACCTCCCCGCACCGTGGCAGTTCACCTCCCTTTGAGTGTGGCTCCACCGCCAAGCCGGGAGACCCATAGTGTCTTCCGGACGGGTCAGCCCCGAAGGCCTCCCGTTATACTATTGTCCCAACCATGACAACCCGGACTCGGGGGTAACCGTACCCTTGTATAGTTGTGCGGTGCCTCATGCTAAGAAGAACAAACGTCAAGCTAAGCTCCGTGCCCACGTTGGAGTAGCTGTGGTTGCGCGGGTTAATTGTTCCGGGCGAATACAGAGAACCATGTGTCGTTTTTCTCAAAAACCCAAGTCACACACACTTTCCTCTTTCCAACCATCTTTGTCAAGATCCTTTCCTTTCATAAACCATACACTCGGGTAAGGTCGACTCACCCAAGGTTTTTCTCAAAACTTTTACAACAAGGTAAACCTTGAGGGGTTCCCAACCTAAAGTTTCATGATGGAACTAAGACACCATATGGCCGTGATGAGGGTCATCACGCCATTGAGGGTATGAAAAAGAGGTATTGGAGTGGATCATACTTGCTTGAGCTAAGCATGTATTATGACAACATAAGAGGAAGTATACTTTCAGATTTGTGGTGCTATTTAACCCAATCAATAGATAGAGATGAGAATTTACCAACACCAACACCATTTAGGGAATTAGGCATACTCATCACAATTCGAGAATACACCAAGATCATGGTATTGATACCTCTACACTAGAAGGTGGTGTAGTATGATTCTTGTCCCGAGGTGAAACATGTTCAAGCTAAATATAGAAAACAAGTTGGATAGCAATGGCCATGATACCATACACCCAACCAATTATCAAGACCTTGACAAGATAAAACTACTAGAGGTACCATGCTTGCATCCAAGCATAGATGACAACAATATGGAGGTCATCACACATAGAACCAAGATGCTATTGATAGCACAAGATGACATCCAAAGAGACATCATATCAGAGATCAAAAGATGGCTTGCCTTGGCTTATTTGTCCCTGGACTTCTTCAACTCCATTAATATAAGAATCCCAACAACCATAAATAAAATCCTCGTCCGATTCCACTTCTTCTTCTTCTCCGGAATTGTTCGCATCTATCGCCGGAAAATATAAAGGAACACAATCAATCACATTGCATCATCAAGACAACATTCAACAATCAACAACTAACCATGCAACCAAGGTATAACATATTAAGGACTTATAGATTCCACAAAACAACTCTAAGATTTTTAATTTAGAAAACCCCATTTATTTACCTAGTAAAGGTATGAGAGTATCACAACTTAACAATTGCCTCTCTCGGTTATCACCATGGCATAAACCAAACATCCCCTGGTAGATAACATCATAAAGAGGACAAGAGCATTAGTTTGACATCAAATACATTCACAAAACATTTTCAAACATTTTTGGAAAAGTAGAAAACAGTTTTCCTAACTTAGGTTGCTCACATAACCCAACATCCAAAATAGGAAGCAAACCATATTCCACATCATTTGAAAACTCAAGCTAAACAAAAGAGCTAATGTTAAGTTGCAGAGGTTTTGCTTTGCAACCATAAAACAAAGGTTGCCCATCTTTACTAAAAAGAGTTGGTCAAGGGTTTTAAATAAACCGAAAGGTTTTGCTTCAACAACTCATGTAGCACACACATGTTATTTTCGGTAACCAATAAGCATGAACAGAGACTAACAGTATTTTTCCTGGAAGGCCAGTACTAATACAAGACTAACCCAATTGGATTCACTCAAAAATATTAATCCTACAATTTTAGGAATTTCTTTGAATCTGACTGTACAGAAAACAAGATCTGTATGTCATAAATCGTAGAAAAATCCGAAAAATATGAGACTACTGGCATTTGAAAGATATTTAAACAGAGATGCACACACAATTGGATTTGGGTTCAAATTGTTTCTGAAACTCTCACAAATGGATTAACAAGGTTACTGCATGTCTATACCGTTTGCTTTACCTCTGGAGTTACAGAACAGATAAAGGTTTGAAACTTGTTTGAGATGATTAAGAAAACATTCAGTAGTCCTACAGAACTGGAATCACTCAATTAGGTTCGAAAATGGATTTTTGGGGATTTAAAAGCTAACAGCCATGTCTGCAGAACACACAGAACAAGTTTAATTCACCACAAATCGTACACGACTCATAAAAATATGAGGTCAGCTGAATCGGAAAGGTATTGAAAAGCTGGTTCTTACCCAATTGGTTTCATTCCAAAATTCGTTCCCAAGCTCCTGGTTTAATTCGACAAAGTCAGATCTGACCAGATCTTGATCTGCGAACCATTTCAGTTTCAGGAGGTCAATCGAAGTGAAACCACCGCCAAAATGAAGGTACGGGAGAGTGCTTTCAGCCGCAGTTGAGTTTGCTCAAAAAGGTTTTGTAAAACGGAAGAAATCTCACAAACAGTGATTCTGCATGTTTGCAGAACTTTATTTACCATGCAAAATCGGTAACGGATTTGAGGATGAGACCAACACCAAGTTGTAGATCTTTTCAATACCTATCTGTGGAACTTTGAATCACTCAATTTGGATCTGCACACAAGATTTGGCGGATTTTACAAGTTCGTACCAGAATCTGAAACAACAAGATACAGAAATTACTGCAAGGTTTTGGACGAACTTTGCTCAAGAACTTCAGATCTGAGGATAGCTCAACCTTCCCCATGCTTGGACCAACATGAACCTGCATCAAGATCCAATCTTGTGAGAGGGGAGAAGAGAAAGGGAGCTGGATTCATCAAAGGTTAGGGGAGAAGAGAGTGAGAGAGATGCTCTCATGGTGAGGATGAGCTTGAGGAAGGAGGGGAGCTCCATCTTGGTGGCTTTCCATGGCCATGGCCGGCCATGCAAGCAAGGGGCAGCAGCATTTCGTGGGGAAGTGGTGGAGGAGAGTGTGAGGGAGTGGAGGAAGAGAAATGAGAGCCAAAGGTGAAGGGGGTGGCCGGCCAAGCTCTTTATATAGAGGGAGAGGGGTGGCTGCCTCCTTTTTTGATTGGCCAAGGTGGGTGGCTGCTCATTTAATTGTTGGGGTAGTTGGGAGGCAAGGCTTGCAAGAGAAAAAAATGAGGAGCACAATGGCTGGCCAAAATTGTCATGCCAACACAATGGCCGGCTCCATTTTTGCCAAACACAAGTGAACAATGAGAGAGGTGCACAACATTCACGTGTATAGACCAAGGCATGATGTTGAGAAGATAATGTCAATGAGTGACTTTGATAATGATAAAAATAGGAGTAGATGCATATAGATAAAAAAGGGGTATGAAGGTGACATGTGCCATGAGAATAATCTTCACCACTTTGGTGGAGACCAACTTATGATGAAGATAGTTCCCAAGGTAGAGTTAATGAATAGAAGTTTTCATTTGAATTCAAACTTGAAAATATTGGGGTTGACCACATGCAACAATGCATGAGCATGTCAAGGTAGATGGGATGGTGATGGTGGCTTAGCCAATGATAGAGCAGGATTAAGAGAGATGGTGAGTGAAGTATCCATATACTCACAAGGATGAATATATTGACATAAATCATCAATTTATGAGATCAAGGTGATGATGGAAGAGAATATAAAGTACTCTACAATGAGAGGTCAATTGTAAGTGGTTTGAGAGTATCAAATGATTATCCATTTGATCAAGAATTGGAGGATGGAGGGGATACAATGTGGTGGATCAGAGATGTGCATAAGATGTGCAAGGGTTGCCATTTGAAAAAGAGTTTAATTTAAAGGTATGGGACATACCTCAATTGTCTAGAGACAATTGGGAATGAACCCAAGTGAAATGGAATCTTGAAGATGTTGGGAGAAAACTAGTTGGAACATAGGAGTTCAAAATATTCTACTAACTTTCTCAAGTAAAGTAGAGTTTTCTCAATTTTAAAGTAAACAAGAAATGGTATAGGTACCATAAACAAGCCTTTTGTTAAAAACAAAGCAAAATAGAGAGTAATGTTTTAGAAATCAGTGCTTGGTAGAAATGGGATGAAAAACAAAACCCATTTCAGTTCTTTGTTTTCTTTGAAGAAATATCTTGAAAAGATTTAATAAAACTAGAGGTAGTTTTGTGATGAAACTAGAGAAGGAAAATCAATTGGGTTTTTGAGAAAGAAAACTAATTTAAGGAGAAGTGTTCTCAAGGGTAGATGGTGGCTACAAAATGTACCCATCATTCCCACTTTTGGTTTTGTGAAGATTAAACTTGAATAAAAATAAAAACAAGAGGGAAAAGAGGAAGAAGTGATCTGGTGCTGGAACATGGGATAGGATACCAGATCAAGTTGAGTATATGAGTTGCAAGGATTGACTGAGACATGCAGGACGTGGAGGTCGAAGAGGGTATTGCATAGATGGGATCCATGCACCTGAGATCAACAATAACAGTTGTGGGTGCTTAGAGATCAATTGCCAAAGTCTGGACATTTTAAGCCTGTCAACACAGATGGTCGACATGGCCTCAAAACCAAAAAGGATGAGTGGGTATAAGAGAGGGATGTAGCTAGGGGTAGATGATCCCAAGTTTTGAATTAAGTATAATTGAGCTATCTTGTACCACAAAGAGGAAGATCATGATGGCACACTCATGTTACCATCAGAAGAAGAGTTTGATGTAGTAAAAAGGAAAACAATTTTACCTAAGTCACACATGTGTTTTATTAGGTGAGTTGTATGTCTGACCACTAGAGGTGTTGTTCTTTGAAGCAGCTCAAGACAAAACTCAACAGGCAAAACAAGACAATACATCTACCAACAGATCAAAGCAATTCATCTTAACAGACAGATCAAGGCAATTCATCTAATTGGCTTAAAGAAAAAAAATTTGTTCCCCCTGATTTTTTGCATTAAGGACAATTAATCAAGGTTGCAAAAGTTGGGGTGTTACAGCCTGGTCCGCCGAAGTCAGTGAAACCCTGAGGCTTTGCGACGTAGACCTCCTCCCCGAGCTCACCGTTCAGGAAAGCAGTTTTCACGTCCATGTGATGCAATGCCCACTTCTTCTGTGCAGCGACGGCGAGGAGCAGACGCACTGAGTCCAGCCTGGCCACCGGAGCAAAGACTTCGTTGAAGTCAATCCCCAGCCGCTGAACATAGCCCTTCGCCACCAGGCGAGCTTTCACTGGTAGAAAAATGGCCTTCCGTCCAGCCCCATTAGTCGCCAAAATATAGGAACCGCGACTAATGGGGTCTTTAGTCGCGGTTCGGGTGGCGAACCGCGACTAAAGAGCTGGGCCCAGCGCGCTCGCCGGCAGCCGGGTGGACGGGAGGGGCTTTAGTCGCTGTTGGCCAGTGCCAACCGCGACTAAAGGTCCTCGAGCTCGGACCGAAGGCCTTTAGTCGCGGTTGGCCAGGCCAACCGGGACTAAAGGCCCATCCCTATAAAAGGGCCTCAGCTCACAACACTTAGCCATTTGGTGCCACTTCTCTTCACAAGCTTCACAAGGGGTGTAGATTTGCTTTTGGTTCCTCTTATGCACACAAGGTGTTTGATAAAATGCCCCAAGAGCATGAAACAAACATGATATGAAGTGTTGGAGCCACACTTGAGCTTCCTCATTTATTTTTTCCTCCTCGATCGCGGTTAGCAACTTGAACCTTTCATGCATGTGTGTCACTGATAAAATATGCATGTGTGTAGTTCATTGTTTAATTTATATTGTTTATAGCTAGTTAGTTTAACAAATGCATGATGGTTAATTATATATTTTATATTATAATAATGCAGATGAATCGGCAATGGATGTACGGTAACCGACTCTCCGGCGAGTTCACTACGGGTTTGAAAGATTTCCTCGTAGTGGCTAATGCGAACAAGCGAAGGGTTTTGTTATCTGTCCATGTGTTGACCGTAAGAATCGTAAGGGTTACTCTTCCTCAAGAGAAGTTCACCCGCACCTGCTTCGGCACGGTTTCATGCCAAGCTATAATTGTTGGACCAAGCATGAAGAAAGAGGGGTTATAATGGAAGAAGATGAAGAAGGGGATGATTTCATCGATGAAAACTATCTTGATCATTTCGGTGATACTTTCATGGAGGATGTCGAAGGTGAAGGGGAAGGTGAAGAGGAAGGTGAAGAAGAGGCACGTGATGAGCCCGTTGATGATCTTGGTCGGACCATTGCTGATGCACGGAGACGCTCGCGAAACTGAAAAGGAGAGGGAGAATTTGGATCGCATGTTAGAGGATCACAGTAAAGGCGCTCGTACCCCGGATGCGATAATGGTCTCGAAAAAGCTCGGGCTGCACACTGGATTTGCTGAAATGGAAGGCACGAGCAGGTGTAGCTGACTCGGCATTTGAAAACTTGCTGAAAATGTTGAAGAATATGTTTCCAGAGAATAACGAGTTGCCCGCCGATACGTACGAAGCAAAGAAGGTTGTCTGCCCTCTAGGTTTAGAGGTTCTGAAGATACATGCATGCATCAACGACTGCATCCTCTACCGCGGTGAATACGAGAATTTGAATGAATGCCCGGTATGCACTGCATTGCGTTATAAGATCAGAGGCGATGACCATGGTGATGATGTTGAGGGCGAGAAACCCAGGAAGAAGGTTCCCACCAAGGTGATGTGGTATGCTCCTATAATACCACGGTTGAAACGTCTGTTCAGGAACAAAGAGCATGCCAAGTTGTTGCGATGGCACAAAGAGGACCGTAAGTCGGACGGGGAGTTGAGACACCCCGCAGATGGAACGCAATGGAGAAAGATCGACAAAGAGTTTAAAGATTTTGCAGCTGACGCAAGGAACATAAGATTTGGTCTAAGTACAGATGGCATGAATACTTTTGGCGAGCAGAGCTCCAGCCATAGCACCTGGCCCGTGACTCTATGCATCTACAACCTTCCTCCTTGGTTGTGCATGAAGCGGAAGTTCATTATGATGCCGGTGCTCATCCAAGGTCCGAAGCAACCCGGCAACGACATCGATGTGTACCTAAGGCCATTAGTTGATGAACTTTTACAGCTGTGGGGCAGACTCGGTGTCCGTGTGTGGGATGAGCACAAAGAAGAGGAATTTGACCTACGAGCGTTGCTTTTCGTAACCATCAACGATTGGCCTGCTCTTAGTAACCTTTCGGGACTATCAAATAAGGGATACAATGCATGCACGCACTCGCTTACATGAGACTAAAAGTGTACATTTGCCAAATTGTAAGAAGAACGTGTACCTTGGGCATCGTCGATTTCTTCCGAAAATTCATCCAAGAAGAAAGAAAGGCAAGCATTACAACGGCAAGGCAGATCACCGGCCGAAGCACTGCGGAACACTACCGGTGCCGAGGTATTTGATATGGTCAAGGATTGAAAGTCATCTTTGGAAAGGGTCCCGGCGGACAATCGGCTCCGAAGGGAGCCGACGGGCACGCAGCCATGTGGAAGAAGAAATCTATATTCGGGGAGCTAGAATATTGGAAAGTCCTAGAAGTCCGCTCTCGCAATCGACGTGATGCACGTTACGAAGAATATTTGCGTGAACCTCCTAAGCTTCTTGGGCGTGTATGGGAAGACAAATGATACAAAGGAAGCACGGCAGGACCAAGCAACGTTTGAAAGACCCCGATGACCGGCATCCGGAATGGTTTCAAGGTCGTGCCAGCCTACGCTCCGACCAAAGAAGAGAAGGTCATCTTTTTTGAATGCCCGAGCAAGCATGAAGGTCCCGTCCGGATTCTCGTCCAATATAAAGGGAATAATAAACATGGCGGAGAAAAAGTTCCAAAACCTGAAGTCTCACGACCGCCACGTGATTATGACACAATTGCTTCCGATTGCTTTGAGGGGGCTCGCTCGGAAAATGTTCGAGTAGCCATTGTGAAGCTATGTGCATTCCTCAATGCAATCTCTCAGAAGGTAATCAATCCAGAAGTTCTACCACAGTTACAGAACGATGTGGTCCAATGTCTTGTCAGTTTCGAGTTGGTGTTCCCGACATCCTTCTTCAACATTATGACGCACCTCCTGGTTCACCTAGTCGAAGAGATTTCCATTCTCCGTCCTGTATTTCTACACAATATGTTCCCCTTCGAGAGGTTCATGGGAGTATTAAAGAAATATGTTCGTAACCGTGCTAGGCCAGAAGGAAGCATCGCCAAGGGCTATCGAAATGAGGAGGTAATTGAGTTTTGTGTTGACTTTGTTCCTGACCTTAAGCCGATTGGTCTTCCTCGATCGCGGCACGAGGGGAGGCTAAGTGGAAAAGGCACGATCGGAAGGAAATCAACGATATGTATGGACGGCCATTCTCTGACTGAAGCACACCACACAGCTTCCGACCAATTCCAGCTTGGTGGCTCCGTACTTTGAGAAACACAAGAATATTTTACGCTCGGACAACCCGGGGAAGCCTCGAATCCCGGATTAGGAAGGCCCACATGGAGACTTTCGGCGCTTGGTTGAGAAAACATTTAATGAATGACAATAAGGTTGTAGATCAGCTGTACATGTTGGCCAAGACACCATCTTCGACTATAACGACTTTCCAAGGGTATGAGATAAATGGGAATATATTTTACACGATCGCTCAAGATAAAAAGAGCACCAACCAAAATAGTGGTGTCCGTTTTGATGCAGCAACCGAGAATGGGCAAAAGGTCACATATTATGGTTACATAGAGGAGATATGGGAACTTGACTATGGACCCTCCTTTAAGGTCCCTTTGTTCCGGTGCAAATGGTTCAAGCTAACAGGAGGTGGGGTAAAGGTGGACCAGCAATACGGAATGACAATGGTGGATTTCAACAATCTTGGTTACCTTGACGAACCATTCGTCCTAGCGAAAGATGTCGCTCAGTGTTTTCTATGTGAAGGACATGAGTAGCAAACCGAGGAAACAGAAAGATAAGAAAACGATCAGTACATCATGCGATGATTCAAAGCGCCACATTGTTCTTTCAGGGAAAAGAAACATCGTGGGAGTGGAGGACAAGACAGACATGTCGAAGATTATAATATGTTTGCTGAAATTCCGCCCTTCAAAGTGAACACCGAACCAAGCATTAAGTTAAATGATGAGGATGCTCCATGGATACGGCACAATCGTAAGCAAGCGAGGACACAAGGGAAGAAATGATGTGTAATAATTTATTGTACCAAACTTTGTTGAATGGATCATGTGAATTATATTACCCGTGATGTGTTTGGTGTCCATTTTCGAATGATTCGATTGATTCGAGAAACCACACTGATGATACATGAAATTTGGAGTGATTTAGTCATACTCCTGCCTAGGCGTATAATATGCATACTCATAGTCTTCATAGCCGCCGCCGTTGTACTGGTAATCGTCGCCTTCTAAGTTGCCGCCGTCGTCGTCGCTGCTGTCGTCGCTGTCGTAGGGCAGCGCTCGTGGCTCGAACTGAGGGTACCGCAGGCGGGGGATATCGCCGGCCGTGATGTAGTCCATGACGCTCGCGCAGTCCGGCCGTACCACCATAGCCGACGGCCGGCCTCGTGGAAGTTCCCAGGAGGCAGACCGTCCTCCTCATACCTGGCGAGCGCCCTCTCACGCCGGTTTATGAAGAAGGCGTCCCAAGTATGCTGGTTATCGGGATGCCAACGAGGATTCATCCGCTGCTCCGGCGTGAGGTCGAGGTAGTAGTGGTTCGTGATGGCCGCCCGACGCGCAGTACCCTGAGGGACGGGAGGGACCGGCATGCCACCGGCGCTTAGGCTCCAGACGGCGGGGACGCGGTAGCCCGGTGGGCAAGGGTAGTTCGAGGCGCAAAGCTCCTCCACCTGCTGGTAGGTTAGAGTGGGTGCGGTGGAAGCCATGAGAGAGTGATGAGAGATTGTAGAGATGTGATAATGCTGGCCAAGCCGGGCTACATATATGTAGTGAGAAATGGCGGGAAAAATGGGAGCGGGAAGACAGGAGGCGGGAAGAAAGTGGCGGGAAGAAAGTAGCGGGAAGAGAGAGGCGGGAAGAAAGAGGCGGGAAGACAGGGAAGAAATGGCGGGAAGAAGAGGAATCCAGAGTTGGTCATCTAATCTTTAGTCCCGGCTGGTGGGTGCAACCGGGACTAAAGGTGGTTTTTGTGTCATCTATGAAAACTGTCGGTGGGATAAGGATGTTTGGGGGTAAGCTTTAGTCCCGGCTGGAGGGTGCAACCGCGACTAAAGCTGTCGGCAGGATAAGAACGCGTGGGTGGACGCACTGCTCGATGAGGTAAAGCATGTAGTGCACGACGCCCGTCGTGAGGAGCAAGACAAAGCATCAGCGGCACCGTGCCTATAAAAGGAGCATCGATACGCCTTGGCAAGCAGACCAACAAGCCAACCTAGCAGGGTAGGGAGAGTTTCATCCCCATGGATGAAGTAGAGGGTTGGAAAATCTCCCGTGGCGCAGCTTCTCGAAGATGTCGTCGGTGCACACGTCGTACGACATCTTCGGAAGTTGCTCCTCGGGAAAATTTTCCTGCAGGCCCGTGAAAGACTTCATCTCCTCTAACAGTGTTGGGTAAAGGGTTGGATAATCTCCCGTGGCGCAACTTCTCGAAGATGTCGTCTGTGCACACGCCCTACGACATCTTCGGAAGTTGCTCCTCGGGAAAATTTTCCTGCAAGCCCGTGAAAGACTTCATCTCTTCTAACAGTGTTGGGTAAAGGGTTGGAAATTCTCCCGTGGCGCAACTTCTCGAAGATGTCGTCGGTGCACACGCCCTACGCGACATCTTCGGAAGACAGAGGCGGCCGGGAAGAACTGGTGGGAAGAACTGGTGGGAAGAGGGAGGAAAGAACTGGCGGGAAGACAGGCCGGGGAGAACTTATGGGAAGATAGAGGTGGCCGGGAAGAACTGGTGGGAAGCGGGTTTTTCTGATTTTTTGATATATTATTTGTTTTTAACATTTTGAATTGAATTAGGTTTATTTTTCTGATTTTTTTGATATACTATTTGTATTTTTAACATTTTGAATTGAATTAGTTTTATTTTTCTGATTTTTTTATATATTATTTGTATTTTTAACATTTTGAATTGAATTAGTTTTACTTTTCTTAATTTTTTGATATACTATTTGTATTTTTAACATTTTGAATTGAATTAGTTTTATTTTTCTGATTTTTTTGATATATTATTTGTATTTTTAACATTTTGAATTGAATTAGTTTTACTTTTCTTAATTTTTTGATATACTATTTGTATTTTTAACATTTTGAATTGAATAAGTTTTAATTTTCTTAATTTTTTGATATACTATTTGTATTTTTAACATTTTGAATTGAATTAGTTTTATTTTTCTGATTTTTTTTGATATATTATTTGTATTTTTAACATTTTGAATTGAATTAGTTTTACTTTTCTTAATTTTTTGATATACTATTTGTATTTTTAACATTTTGAATTGAATAAGTTTTACTTTTCTGAATTTATTGATATATTATATGTATTTTTAACATTTTGAATTGAATTAGTTTTATTTTTCTGATTTTTTTGATATATTATTTGTATTTTTAACATTTTGAATTGAATTAGTTTTACTTTTCTTAATTTTTTGATATACTATTTGTATTTTTAACATTTTGAATTGAATAAGTTTTATTTTTCTGAATTTATTGATATATTATATGTATTTTTAACATTTTGAATTGAATTAGTTTTATTTTTCTGAATTTTTTGATATATTATTTGTATTTTATGATTTTGAAATGAATTAGTTTTATTTTTCTGAATTTATTGATATATTATATGTATTTTAAACATTTTGAATTGAATTAGTTTTATTTTTCTGAATTTTTTGATATATTATTTGTATTTTTCACATTTAGAAATGAATTAGTTTTATTTTTCACATTCGTAAAATGAAAGAATTTTGAAAATGACCTTAGTCGCGGTTGGCCTGGCCAACCGCGACTAAAGGCCATTTTCCGCGGGAACCGCAAAAGGGGCGAAAAAAAGGCTTTAGTCGCGGTTGGGGTCACCAACCGCGACTAAAGCCCTCGCTATAAATATCGCGCGGCGCGAACGGCCGCGCCAGTTCTTCTTCCTCCGCTCTGCCGCCTCGACGACGCCGGAGTCCTCGCAGACGACGCCGCCGCCTCGCCGCCCTGGAGTCCTCGCCGTCACGCCGCCCGCCCCGTCGCCGCTCGCAGCTCGTCGCTCCCCTTTCGTCCCTTCCTCGCGCGCTCCTCTCTCACGGCGGGCGCTGCGCACGCCGCGCGCGCTCTCTCGCCGCGCGCGCCGCCCGCGCTGCTCGATCGCTCTCGCCGCCGGCCGCGTCAAAGCGCCGCCGCCCCTCGCCAAAGCGCCGCCGCGCGCCCCTCGCCGCCCGTCGTTCGTCGCCACAAAGGAGATGGCGGCGCGGCCGCCCATCCGGAGATCGAGAGGAGAGCAGAGAGAGGAGCAGAGGAGCGGCAAGCCGGCCCGGCCAAATTTTTCTTTTTTTTAACTAAAAATTAATTAATTTAATTATAACTTAATATTTGTATAACTAATTAAGTTGTTTTTGTAACTAATTAAAGTTTAAATTTGTAACTAATTTGTAACTAATTAATTAAAGTGTAAATCTATATCTATATCTATACTTTAAATTGTAAATTTGTAACTAAGTTTTTTAACTAAAATGGTAACTTTATTAAATTGTAACTTAATTAAAGTGTATAATTAAAGTGTAACAAAAAAACTTAGTTACAAACAAAAAAACTAAAAAAACCGCGCCGGTCTCTCTCTCACCGTCCGTGCTCCTCGCCGCCCTCCTCCTCTCCCCTTCCCGCGCGCCGCCGGCCGGCCCTCTCTCTCTCACCGCACACGCGCACGCGCCGGCCTCTCTCTCACCGCATGCGCACGCGCCGTCGATCTCTGTCGCGCCGCCTCGTCGATCTCTGCCACGCCGCCTCACTAAAGTTTGTAACTTAAAATTTGTATAACTTAAAATTTGTAACTTAAAATTTGTAACTTAAAATTTGTTCCCGCGGTATCTCTAAGTTTATTTGACTACAAAATTTATTTGAGTTTGTCAAAATGCCACACTCGCATTTTTTGTACCATATATATCATTGACTAATGAGTACCTCTAAGTTTTTGCCTAGATTCTTTTAATACTTTGAAATACAGTTTATGAATATTTAAAAATAAAGGGCTACATATACCTCAGTCTCCCTTTTAAGTTACTCGAACGCATATCACCCACCGCCACCGATCACCCACCGCCACCGCCACCCTTTCGCCACCGCCCCCCCTTTCGCCACCGCCACCGCCCCCCTTCTTCACTTAATTAATTTGTTTTTACTACATGTTTTCGTGGATCGACATATGGCGGATGATAGAGCTGACCCGATTATGGCCAGCTATGATCCGGACGATGAAGACCATATGTTCGGCATCATAAACGGCGATATTATATATGTGCCGACCGGACAAGAAGAAGATGATATCTCTTCTTATCTGAACCTTGACGGTGAAGATGAAGGCCGTCAGCAAGATTGTCGTCGTGGTGAACAGACAGATGCCATAGGATGGCTTAAGTTGGGGCCGAATGGACGCAAGAGGATTCGGGGGAGGGTTTGTGATTAGATGGGATGAACTTCCGGATGGTTTCCTCAAGAACTTAGCCAAGGCTAGAGGTTGAAGAAGAAGGACATAAGGAAGAACTCGCTCTAGATCATCATCTTTATTGATCTCAACAGACTACAAGTTTCTCAGTACAAGCTATTCTGTGTTCATGCGCGCCTCTGGGTAAGAAGGGCTGCCCCCTCTCCTTATATAGGGGAGAGGTGGCTTACAGGGCAAGAAACCCTAATGGCATCTTTGACTAGACAAACTACTTTACAAAGCTACTTTAATCATAGAAGACACGTGAGTCTCGCTTTGTTACGAGAGAACGTCAACGATCGCCGTCCAGAAGCTGTATGAGCCAAAGAAGGCACGAATTCGTTCTACTTTGTCGATAAGAGAACAAACAAGATTGCTTCAAGGAGCTTAGTAACATTTCGTTCTAGCTCGAATACAACAATTGGAGGAGGGTAGCAAGACTGAGGTAACAAGGAGAGGAGGAGGTCTATTCATACAGATGGTCTCAACGCATGTCCTACACATTCCGAAGTTCAAAATCTAGCCCATGACTTTGTCAAGCGCAACAAGACTCCGGATTTCAAAGGACAATATGAGAAACCGAAACATGATTGGCCGAACTTGTGAAGCAAAAGAAATCGGAGCGCCTATTCAAATATCGAAAAAAAATAAGGAAAATGCGTCTAAGAAGGAGTACAATCACTATTATGGGGCCAGGAGGGTATCGCCTTTGGGAGCCTAGGCGGGAGAAGATGGAGAACGAGCTGAGGGACGCGAGGAATCCGTCCTGCACGGAGGGATGGGACCCAAGGGCCAAAAGTCCGGTGGTACGGCATGGAGGAACGCTGAACCCGTGAGACAGGGGAGTGTGTTTATCGGGGCAAAATAATTAAACCCACCCAAGCCCTTATTGACGCAATGAGGGATGCTCAAGAGGGGAAGATCAAGTTCAACGCAGAGAATGACGCGCCGACAAAAGCTCCTCGGAATCCCGAACACCTGAGGACGTGTACGAGTGCACGGGGCACATTCCGTGGAAAATAGGGTTCTCCTGCAATCGATGACCCGTACCGGTTACGTGGCCGTAAGAGAAAGATGGATCTGGAAGCTGTATGTTGTGGCGCGGTTGGCACTCGGAAATGGATGTGATGAAGAAAACCGTGAGTGTACTAGTAGCCGAAAGAGATGCAGTACTGGCGCAGATGAAGATCATCCAGCCGGATTCCTCAAGCCAGCAGAGAAGCATGCCATGGCGTGTACTTTCACACGTTCGTTGGGCAACCCCAAGAGGAAGGTATGATGCGCACAAGCAGCAAGTTTTCCCTCGTAAAGAAACCAAGGTTTATCGAACCAGGAGGAGCCAAGAAGCACGTTGAAGGTTGATGGCGGCGGGATGTAGTGCGGCGCAACACCGTAGATTCCGGCGCCAACGTGAACCCGCACAACACAACCAAACTACTTTGCCCCAACGAAACAATGGAGGTTGTCAATCTCACCGGCTTGCCGTAACAAAGGATTAACCGTATTGTGTGGAAGATGATTGTTTGCAGAGAAAACAAGAGAAACAAGTATTGGCAAGAGATTGTATTTCAAGAAAGAGAATTGGACCGGGGTCCACAGCTCACTAGAGGTGTCTCTCCCATAAGACGAACAAGCATGTTGGGTGAACAAATTACAGCTTGGGCAATTGACAAATAAAGAGAGCATGACAATGCACATACATATCATGATGAGTATAGTGAGATTTAATTGGGCATTACGACAAAGTACATAGACCGCCATCCAACCGCATCTATGCCTAAAAAGTCCACCTTCAAAGTTATCATCCGAACCCCTCCAAGCATTAAGTTGCAAACAACAGACAATTGCATTAAGTATGGTGCGTAATGTAATCAACAACTACATCCTTAGACATAGCATCAATGTTTTATCCCTAGTGGCAACAAAGACAACACAACCTTAGAACTTTCTCACATCGTCCCGTGTGTCAATGCAGCATGAACCCACTATCGAGCATAAGTACTCCCTCTTGGAGTTAAAAGCATCTACTTGGCCGCAGCATCTACTAATAACGGAGAGCATGCAAGATCATAAACAACACATAAGCATAACTTTGATAATCAACATAACAAGTATTCTCTATTCATCGGATCCCAACAAACGCAACATATAGAATTACATATAGATGATCTTGATCATGATAGGCAGCTCACAAGATCCGACAATGATAGCACAATGGGGAGAAGACAACCATCTAGCTACCGCTATGGACCCATAGTCCAGTGGGTAGACTACTCACTCATCACACCGGAGGCGACCATGGCGGCGTAGAGTCCTCCCGGGAGATGAATCCCCTCTCCGGCAGGTGCCGAGGCGATCTCCGTGATCCCCCGAGATGGGATCGGCGGCGACGGCGTCTCGCAATGTTTTCCGTATCGTGGCTCTCGGCACCGGGGGTTTCGTCACTGGAGGCTATTTGTAGGCGGAAGGGCAAGTCAAGAGGCGGCACGGGGGCCCACACCACAGGCCGGCGCGGCCAAGGTGGGGCCGCGCCGCCCTAGGGTTTGGCCACCCCGTGGCCCCTCTTCGTCTCGTCCTTCGGACTTCCGGAAGCTTCGTGAGAAAATAGGCCTCCGGGCTTTTATTTCGTCCAATTCCGAGAATATTTCTTTACTAGGATTTCTGAAACCAAAAATGCTAGTAAAACAAAGAATCGGCACTTCGGCATCTTGTTAATAGGTTAGTTCCGTAAAATGCACGAATATGATATAAAGTGTGCATAAAACATGTAGATAACATCAATAATGTGGCATGGAACACAAGAAATTATCGATACGTTGGAGACGTATCGCATCCCCAAGCTTAGTTCTCGCTCGTCCCGAGCAGTAAAACGATAACAAAGATAATTTCCGGAGTGACATGCCATCATAAACTTGATCATACTATTTGTAAAGCATATGTAGAGAATGCAGCGATCAAAACAATGTGTATGACATGAGTAAACAAGTGAATCATAAAGCAAAGACTTTTCATGAATAGCACTTCAAGACAAGCATCAATAAGTCTTGCATAAGAGTTAACTCATAAAGCAATAATTCAAAGTAAAGGTATTGAAGCAACACAAAAGAAGATTAAGTTTCAGCGGTTGCTTTCAACTTGTAACATGTATATCTCATGGATATTGTCAACATAGAGTAATATAATAAGTGCAATAAGCAAGTATGTAAGAATCAATGCACAGCTCACACAAGTGTTTGCTTCTTGAGGTGGAGAGAAATAGGTGAACCGACTCAACATTGAAAGTAAAAGAATGGTCCTCATAGAGGAAAAGCATCGATTGCTATATTTGTGCTAGAGCTTTGATTTTGAAAACATGAAACAATTTTGTCAACGGTAGTAATAAAGCATATGCATCATGTAAATTATATCTTATAAGTTGCAAGCCTCATGCATAGTGTACTAATAGTGCTCGCACCTTGTCCTAATTAGCTTGGACTACTCTGGATTATCACCGCAATACATATGCTTTAACCAAGTATCACAAAGGGGTACCTCTATGCCGCCCGTACAAAGGTCTAAGGAGAAAGCTCGCATTTGGATTTCTCGCTTTTGATTATTCTCAACTTAGACATCCATACCGGGACAACATAGACAACTGTATAATGGACTCTCTTTTAATGCTTTAAGCATTCAACAACAATTAATTCTTTTCTCATTAGAGATTTGAGGATGTTTGTCCAAAACTCGAAACTTCCACCATGGAACATGGCTTTAGTTAGCGGCCCAATGTTCTTCTCTCACAATATGCATGCTCAAACCATTCAACTCAGTGTAGATCGCCCTTACTTCGTACAAGACGAACATGCATAGCAACTCACATGAAATTCAACAATGAGTTGATGGCGTTCCCAAGAAACATGGTTATCGCACAACAAGCAACTTAATAAGAGATAAAGTGCATAATTACATATTCAATACCACAATAGTTTTTAAGCTATTTGTCCCATGAGCTATATATTGCAAAGGTGAATGATGGAATTTTAAAGGTAGCACTCAAGCAATTTACTTTGGAATGGCTGGAAAATACCATGTAGTAGGTAGGTATGGTGGACACAAATGGCATAGTGGTTGGCTCAAGTATTTTGGATGCATGAGAAGTATTCCCTCTCGATACAAGGTTTAGGCTAGCAAGGCTTATTTGAAACAAACACAAGGATGAACTGGTACAGCAAAACTCACATAAAAGACATATTGAAAGCATTATAAGACTCTACACCGTCTTCCTTGTTGTTCAAACTCAATACTAGAAATTATCTAGACCTTAGAGAAACCAAATATGCAAACCAAATTTTAGCATGCTCTATGTATTTCTTCATTAATGGGTGCAAAGCATATGATGCAAGAGCTTAAACATGAGCACAACAATTGCCAAGTATCACATTACCCAAGACATTTATAGCAATTACTACATGTATCATTTTCCAATTCCAACCATATAACAATTTAACGAAGGAGAAACTTCGCCATGAATACTATGAGTAGAAACCAAGGACATATTTGTCCATATGCTACAGCGGAGTGTGTATCTCTCCCATAAAGTGAATGCTAGGATCCATTTTATTCAAACAAAACAAAAACAAAAACAAACCGACGCTCCAAGAAAAAGCACATAAGATGTGGCCGAATAAAAATGTAGTTTCAGTGGAGGAACCTCGATAATTTGTTGATGAAGAAGGGGATGCCTTGGGCATCCCCAAGCTTAGACGCTTGAGTCTTCTTGATATATGCAGGGGTGAACCACCGGGTGCATCCCCAAGCTTAGAGCTTTCACTCTCCTTGATCATGTTGCATCATACTCCTCTCTTGATCCTTGAAAACTTCCTCCACACCAAACTCGAAACAACTCATTAGAGGGTTAGTGCACAATATAAATTGACATATTCAGAGGTGACACAACTCATTCTTAACACTTCTGGACATTGCATAATGCTACTGGACATTAGTGGATCAAAGAAATTCATCCAACATAGCGAAAGAGGCAATGCGAAATAAAAGGCAGAATCTGTCAAAACAGAACAGTTCGTATTGACGAATTTTAAAATGGCACCAGACTTGCTCAAATGAAAATGCTCAAATTGAATGAAAGTTGCGTACATATCTGAGGATCATGCACGTAAATTGGCATAATTTTCTGAGCTTCCTGCAGGGCAGTGGGCTCAGATTCGTGACAGCAAAGAAATCTGGAACTGCGCAGTAATCCAAATCTAGTACTTACTTTTCTATCAACGGCTTAACTTGGCACAACAAAACTCAAAACTAAGATAAGGAGAGGTTGCTACAGTAGTAAACAACTTCCAAGACACAAAATAAAAACAAAGTACTGTAGGTAAAAACATGGGTTGTCTCCCATAAGCGCTTTTTTTTAACGCCTTTCAGCCTAGGCGCAGTAAAGTGTGTATCAAGTAACATCGAGAGATGAAGCATCAACATCATTACCAGCGGTGTTGGGAGTTTTATCAATTTTAGGCCTATAGTAATTCTTTGGTTTAGGCACCTTAGAGACATACATGAATTTTTGCTCCTTACCCACATAAGCTTTCTCATTAAATTTAAGAGAAGAAAAGGTTGAACCCAATTTTCTCATAGCTTCTTCAAGTTTACCAATTCTATGGGTTTGATTATCATGGATAGCACAAGTTTCTAGAGTAGCAATTCTTTCATTAATTCCTCCTAGGATTTTATCAAGTTTATCAGCATTATCCAAGTAATATTTCCATTTTAGTTTCAATGCTACAATTTTTCTCTATGGTTTCCAATTTTTTCATAACATCCTCAAGGGAGGTTTCACTTTTAGTTTCATTAATGAGTGGTGTTCCAAATAAACTCTCAATAATGCAACTAGCTTCTAAAGCGGGAGCACCTAGGAAGTTACCTCCCGCGAGACAATCAAGAACATATCTATTCCAGCTTAGAGATACCAACATAAAAATTCCCGAGTAGGATAGTGGTGGAGTGTTTCTTAGTGCACCTATTATGGGCATCACTAATTCTATACCAAGCATCTTTTAAACATTCTCCCCTTGTTGCTTAAATGAACGAACTTCAACTTCGTGATTACTCATTTTAGCGATAGTAAATAAAGTGAACTAGATAAAGTAAATGCAAGTAAACTAATTTTTTTGTGTTTTCGATATAGCAAACAAGATAGCAAATAAAGTAAAACTAGCAACTAATTTTTTTGTATTTTGATTTAGTGCAGCAAACAAAGTAGTAAATAAAATAAAGCAAGACAAAAACAAAGTAAAGAGATTGAGAAGTGGAGACTCCCTTGCAGCGTGTCTTGATCTCCCCAGCAACGGCGCCGTAAAAAGATGCTTGATGGCGTGTATTTCACACGTTCGTTGGGCAACCCCAAGAGGAAGGTATGATGCGCACAGCAAGCAAGTTTTCCCTCGTAAAGAAACCAAGGTTTATCGAACCAGGAGGAGCCAAGAAGCACGTTGAAGGTTGATGGCGGCGGGATGTAGTGCGGCGCAACACCGCAGATTCCGGCGCCAACGTGGAACCCGCACAACACAACCAAACTACTTTGCCCCAACGAAACAAAGGAGGTTGTCAATCTCACCGGCTTGCCGTAACAAAGGATTAACCGTATTGTGTGGAAGATGATTGTTTGCAGAGAAAACAGTAGAAACAAGTATTGGCAAGAGATTGTATTTCAAGAAAGAGAATTGGACCGGGGTCCACAGCTCACTAGAGGTGTCTCTCCCATAAGACGAACAAGCATGTTGGGTGAACAAATTACAGCTTGGGCAATTGACAAATAAAGAGAGCATGACAATGCACATACATATCATGATGAGTATAGTGAGATTTAATTGGGCATTACGACAAAGTACATAGACCGCCATCCAACCGCATCTATGCCTAAAAAGTCCACCTTCAGAGTTATCATCCGAACCCCTCCAAGCATTAAGTTGCAAACAATGTACAATTGCATTAAGTATGGTGCGTAATGTAATCAACAACTACATCCTTAGACATAGCATCAATGTTTTATCCCTAGTGGCAACAAAGACAACACAACCTTAGAACTTTCTCGTCATCGTCCTGTGTGTCAATGCAGCATGAACCCACTATCGAGCATAAGTACTCCCTCTTGGAGTTAAAAGCATCTACTTGGCCGCAGCATCTACTAATAACGGAGAGCATGCAAGATCATAAACAACACATAAGCATAACTTTGATAATCAACATAACAAGTATTCTCTATTCATCGGATCCCAACAAACGCAACATATAGAATTACATATAGATGATCTTGATCATGATAGGCAGCTCACAAGATCCGACAATGATAGCACAATGGGGAGAAGACAACCATCTAGCTACCGCTATGGACCCATAGTCCAGGGGTAGACTACTCACACATCACTCCGGAGGCGACCATGGCGGCGTAGAGTCCTCCCGGGAGATGAATCCCCTCCCGGCAGGGTGCCGGAGGCGATCTCCAGGATCCCCCGAGATGGGATCGGCGGCGACGGCGTCTCAGCAATGTTTTCCGTATCGTGGCTCTCAGCATCGGGGGTTTCGTCACGGAGGCTATTTGTAGGCGGAAGGGCAAGTCAAGAGGCGGCACGGGGGCCCACACCACAGTGGCCGCGCGGCCAAGGGGGGCCGCGCCGCCCTAGGGTTTGGCCCCCCGTGGCCCCTCTTCGTCTCGTCCTTCGGACTTCCGGAAGCTTCGTGAGAAAATAGGCCTCTCGGGCTTTTATTTCGTCCAATTCCGAGAATATTTCTTTACTAGGATTTCGAAACCAAAAACAGCAGAAATACAAGAATCGGCACTTCAGCATCTTGTTAATAGGTTAGTTCCGGAAAATGCACGAATATGATATAAAGTGTGCATAAAACATGTAGATAACATCAATAATGTGGCATGGAACACAAGAAATTATCGATACGTTGGAGACGTATTGCCAGACGCTGTGGCTTCCACGGGAGGCCCCACCGGGCCGGTGCACATGCACCGACGATCGAAATTACCGCACCGGAGCGGCCTGGCGGTCGAAGCTGCTCGCACCGGAGCCTCCTCGCCACCCCAGTGGACGATATAAAGGAGATGAAAGAATGTCATCGTCAGATATCCTACTCCTGGGAACATGTCCAGTGAAGGTAGCCATCTAAGACGTTAGCTTTGGGACCATGTTTATTCCTGGAGCACTCCACCACAACAACCCCATTCAAGATGGCTATGCTCGTGTCACTGGTGGAGGACATAGTCCAAGGGTTTGGAGGACCGGGAGATTGACATTGCTACACCGCAAGGGAGAGAATACTTGGAGATGTCAAGCTCCATTTCATTCTATCCGGAAAAAATAGGAGTTTCCGTGTAATTCCCGTCAATTGTTGATCTTCCGAAATATTGCGTTCTGACGATGCTTTTTCCAGCAGAATACTGGCTCCGGTGCGCGATCTCCAAATAATCATGAAACATGCAAAATAGATGAAATAACATAAGTATCATCTCTAAATATGAAATATATCAATGAATAACAGCAAATTATGATATAAAATAGTGATGCAAATTGGACGTATCAACTATCAACCCGGACCCTTATGTACCTAAGACCACAAAGGTACCGGAGCCATCACTGAAGCCTCTCCCCACAAGGCCTTGGGAACGTAGTGCCGAGGAAGTCGACGCGGCCGCGACTGCTGATTATGAGAAATGGAAGGCGGACTGCAAGAAGAAAAGAGAGCCCGAGCAGAAGCCAGTATTTTCTGATGAGCAAAAGAAGTGGGCTAAGTCATTTTTGAGCACACCGTCCCAAGCCGCGAAGAATCTTCCTGACGACTATGCACGTGAACTTCGTAGGCAGGCACTCATGTTGAAGGAGAAGAAAGAGCGGGCGGAGAAGCAGGAGAAGAAAGCCTTGTAGGAGGCCGAGAAAGAATTAGCAAGTAAAAAAAGCGGGAAACGAGTTGGCCAGCTCGGGGAACAAAGTAAACAATCGATTGCCCCGCTCATAGTGAAAGCCGCCGGTCCGGATGCCCCCGATATCATAGCAGCTGCGGCAGCACAGGGATTGACTGTAACGAGTTCCAGAGAACAAGCGGCCAACTTAGGTATGACTCTTCGTGCAGTGTTAGGCCTTGAGGAGGCGCCAATGAGCAAACCAGTAATTACATATGTGCGGAATGGGCCCCTCGTCGAGCCTGCGCAGGAAGAGGATCTACCTCAACAAATGGAAAATCTGCTAAATTGGTACAAGGGTTACATAAAAAATAAAAAACGCCAAAGAATATATTTATGCGGAAGTTAGACATGAGCATCACTTCAAACATTACTATGTAACAATTCATCGAAGTGAATTGTTCCAGCTTCTCAATCTGCGCGAGCTCGACAAATCTATCATCAGTTGCTACGTTCTATAAGTGATTTATTTCTACCCCATCTCGTTCATTGCCTGCACTATATATATGTCCTAACTATATTGTTCTGTACGCTATTATGCAGAATGAAGATCAAGGAATGCGGAGTAAGGAACATCCATGATGTTGGGTTCACTGACCCACACATCGTTAATGGATATGTGTTAAAACATCACCCCGCCGACGTGGAGGAAGACCTGTGGCGGTTTCTTGATAAGCAGGAACTCAAAAGTGATATTCTATTTCCTTACCATTTTGGGTGAGTGTTTCTGTCTTGAGCACATTCTCTTTTGTTTACTCCATGCATGGTATGTGGCTAATCGATGAGTTATGCATGACTGTGCATGTATCGTGTCCGCAGGTTCCACTGGATTCTGCTAGTAATTAAATTACACGACTCCACAGTTCTCGTCCACGACTCTCTGAATATGGATTCAAAGCTTTGGGCCGACATGAGAAAAATGATGCAGAAGTAATTATTTTCATTCATATGCGCTCTATATCGATCGGCCTATTTCGTTCATTTCGTAATATCAAGTAACTAATAACTCTCTTGTTCATTTAATTTTCTTTGCCTCGTAGGGTTTGGAGACGGTTCGTAGATGCCAAGGTCGGTGAGTTCAAAAAAGAGCTACATTTTATGCGGTCGATGGAGTGGACTGGGGATATTCAGCCACCGGGGACCAATCTATGTGGATACTATGTTTGTGAGATGATCCGGAGATACACCTCTGAGCGGGTTTCGTGTGAGAACAATATCAAGAGGAATAACCTCCGGAAGATGCTTAGTCCAGAAGCTCGCTTCCGACCACTTCAAGAGGAACTAGCTGGATGGTTCGTGAGGGAAGTCGTCGATCCTAAAGGAGAACACTATGTAGAGGACGTCGAAAATTGTATATGCTGGTCATCCGATATTGAATATATATTGTATATTCCTCTTGAATTCTCTTTGGTTTTAATTTCAAATTTGTTTGAAATTGTACATTCATATGCATGTATGTAGTACCGTAGAATATGTGAAACTCCTTCAAAATTAAAATAAAACACAAAAGAAATAAAACAATACAAATTAAAAAGAAAACAGGTTTGGGGGGGGGGGGGCTAAAACCCTAAACCTGCGGCGGCCTTTAGTCGCGGTTGGCCAGGAGAACCGCGACTAAAGGTCCTCCGCCCCGACGGTCGCCTGACGCCCACGTGGACGGGCCTTTAGTCGCGGTTCGTAAGCAACCGCGACTAAGGGGGGGGGGCTTTAGTCGCGCTTAATTGGTCGCGGTTGCGCAACCGCGACTAATGGCAGTTGCGAACCGCGACCAATGGCCCTTTTTCCACCAGTGAACATGACAAACTACCACCAGTATGTTGTAAGAGCCACTCTCAATGACTTAACCGAGATTATGATGTGTGAGGCCCACTGCCAGGCTGACGTGGCAAGGCTGAAACCGACAAGAACTAACATCAGACAGTTCTAAACTATGGGTTTTTTTTGCAATTTTTCTAGGCCCACATGTCAGCCTCCCACTCTCAGATCTGAGCCCAAATATCTGGCTCCTTTTTTCTTATTTTTTCCTTTTTTTCTTATTCTTTTTTCCGGCAGGAGCAGCAACCTGACCGACCCTTGGCCGGGGCTTGCCCGCGCCGCCGCCCCTTGGCCGGCGCTCGCCCGCGCCGCCGCCCCTATTCGGCGGTCGCCGTTGCTGCCCCTGGCCGACGCTCGCCGTCGCCAAACCCACGCCGAGCTCTCCCGCGCCGCCCCTAACCGGCGTTCGCGGCCGCCGCCCGGCCGGCGCTCGCCGCCGCCGCCCACGCCGGGCGCTCCCGTGCCGCCGCCCCGGCCGGCGCTCGCTGCCGCCGCCCCACGCCGAGCTCGCCGCGCGCCGCCGCCCGTCCGACGCTCGCCGTCGCCGCCCCCACGCCGAGCTCTCCCGCGCCGCCCTTGGCCGGCGCTCGCCTACGCCGCCGCCCCGGCCGGCGCCGGCCGCCGCAGCCCCACGCCGGGCGCTCCCGTGCCGCCGCCCTCGGCCGGCGCTAGCCGCCGCGCAGCCCGGCCGGCGCTCCCGTGCCGCCGCCCCTAGCCGCCCCACGGCGAGCTCGCCCGCGCCGCCGCCCCTGTCCGGCGCTCGCCGTCGCTCCCACTGGCCGACGCTCGCCATCGCCGTCCCTGGTCCGGTGAGAAGAAAGGGAGAGAGAAGATAGAGATAGTGGTGGAGGGGAAACTTACAAAAAAAAACCATCGAATTTAGTATCGCTCACCATCCCTCTCTTTGAGTGTTGTCCATCGCCACGTCAGCCTGACAATGGGCTCTACCTGTCAATTCGGTGTTTAACCCGTTAAATTGTCCTCATTTCACGAAGTGGTGGGTATTTGTCACGTTGTTACACCAAACCGGTGGTTTTCTGTCAAAAATATTAAAGGTGGTGGTTTTTTGAAACCCTAGCCGCAATTGTGGTGGGTTTTTGTAATTATCTCAACCTGGAGCTCACTCGCGCATGTGTGTCGGCGCGCGCGGCCGCAACCTAGATTCACCCTCTTTCACAACAGTTGAAGTTCGATGGGAGTACACTACTCCAGCGACGACTGCGCCACACCTCCAGCCAGAAATTAAAGGCCTCGTCGCGCATGAGCATGAATCAACCCCTACCACCCCATCGAGCTCGAGCAACAATCTTCATCCCCGCCATTGACCCTAGGGAACCCACGCCATCCATGTGCCTTCACCCTGCGTGCTCTACCGGCGCGGCCGCTGGCCTGTGGCCCTGTACCATCGACCCGATCGTGGACCTGCAGCCTGCTCCACCGACGCAGCCTCTCTACCCCATCCCATGGAAAAAAATAGCGCGCTATTTCGGCGCTAATAGCACGCTATAGCGTTTCTAGATAGCCGACGCTACTTTATTTCGGCGCTATTGCGTGCTATAGCGTGTTATTAGCGCGCTATAGCACGCTAATAGCGTATTTTTCGGCCGACGCTATTTTGTTATAGCGCGCTATTTTTTTCCTTGCCCCATCCCTTCCTCATCCTGGCCTCCTCTGACCAGCGAAGCAAGGGAGGTAGTAGCAGTACGCCGGTGCCCCCTCCTCATCCCAATTGTTCCGCTGTGCGGCACGGTAGTGAGCACCACTTGTTTTTTTTTTTTTGAGAGAGAAGAGAGAAGAAGACATGATATGCTTTGACAATTGAGTCCCTCCAAATTTAGCAGAAAAACCTAGATTTAGAACTACTGTAACGGGCGTTTCCCATGACATTTTTTGTTGGGCTACGTGAGCCTGACAGTGGGACCCACCAGTTAGTTTTATTGTAAGACGAGTGTCTAAAACGAATCAGTGTTTCATTTAAGAACTCTGAGGCACAATACTATAATTAATCTGAAAATTTTAAGAACTCTGAACCCAATCAGCTGGCTATGCTAGCTCCTGTCCTTGTGGAAACTCCGTTTGTACATTCTTACAACTAAACATGGGTTTCTGACACTGTGAGTCTGTGACACATACTCTCTCTCCTCTCTAATATGCATGGGGACACCAAAGGACAAAACCCTGCCTGCCTGCATTACAACCTAGCTCTCCCTCTCTCTCTCTACATAATCGTTACGTGCCTTTCTACGAGAGACATGGCCCATTAGACCGATAATGACATGCATGCATTCGTCGAGGTCAAGGTTTGATCGAATAAATTGTTTGGGGCCGAACGACATGAAAGCTCTCGTGCTCACGCTGTCCGTCGACTTGATGAAACCTAAAATTATGCGCAGTGAATTATAATTAAGGTAATTAATCAGCCTTTTGGCTGCCGAATTTATTGGAGCAATCAAGTTAGACTTAAGTTTCCTCATAAGCATGCAGGCCACAATGAACTCTCCATAAATTGCAAACCTATATACTATTGTCCACGCTTCCTCTAGACAATGTACTCCCTCTCTCACAGTTTATTAAACATGCGTGTACCCCTAGATCGCAAATTTGATTAAGTTAGCATTAGTTATATATTATAAAAATTATATCATTAGAAAGTTTAGATGTTCTATTTTCATCACTAGTAAACTGAGACGGATGGAGGCATCACTGATGACGGCAGATCCAAAGAGATGACACTTTTCACAGAAGTAGGTGCACAGTTGCAGACGGGCAAGGGGAATTGTCTATGACGTCTCGACGTCTCAGACGGACACAATATCGCCCATCATTGATGCTCTCTCACGCGTGGTTTAGTTTCTTCCATCTCAGATGGTTAGTCATTACTTTGCATGGGAAATCACCTACCATGCTAGGTTGGCCCGGCTCTTTCACATGTTGGTAAGTTCACAGTTCACACACATAGTGTAGCGCCACCACATGAAGGATGCCTCGACATGTCACTTTGCTCCCATGAATCCCTTCCCTTGACCCGACGCACCACCGCCATATAGAGGCCTTCATCCAATATGTGTCGCCGGCCATCTCCCTTCATCCCCATGAAATCCAACCTCCCATGCAGCCACCACTTGTACAAATACCTATCAACAAAGCGGGCCTTTCAAGGCTCCACATGGTACACGAAAAGTTTTTCTTGTATACGTTGCGGAAGAATGCTGATGCCAAAAAAAAACCGACCTTCTGCAGGTCTTCCTCCCGCCCGTGCAACGAAAACAACGCATGCAGTCCACAATAGAGGAACAGCAGGCCATAAAATGCAATATATTCATCGATCGTGTGCTTAATTTTCTCTCTGAAGACGGTTTGTTTCATCCAAAGTGTGTGTGTGTTTTCTACTTCCTTTCTCTTTTTCCACCGTTTAGCTGCATTACCGCCACCACCAGATCGTCTATAAATTAGGTGAGCCCCGCCAATAGCTTATAGCAACTGACAAAATGGCTGAAAAACTAGAGAAACAATGCCTCACCTACGCAGATTAGTGCCAACAAAGGAAAAGGTATTGGACAAGCACAAAGCATATGGATGGAGGCGGTGCTAATGGATCCCTCTCATTATGGAGCATTGCCTAGCCGAATGCCGGCCTGTAGGGTCCTATCGGTCCTCTCACTACTAGAAAAACACCTAGCCCCAAGAAGGGGTTTCGGTCCCCACTTACCAGTACGTGGCGCACCATCATGGTGCAACCCCAGGATCGGCTTTTCAGTTTTCAAAAAATAAAAGAAAACAATAGAAATTTTACAATTTAAAATCCTTTGAAATGTTCATATGTTATGTAATCTAGTTTGAAGGAAAATTAACAAACATAAATTTGATTTTTTTTTTGCAAAATGGAGCCATGTTTCGGTAAAATGGCTCTTAATTTTGCATACGATGTTTGATGAAAAAGTTCTTTATATGAAAATGTAACTACAGAAAAAGTTACATCTGATATCAACCAATTTTCTTCGATTTCTCAAAATAAAAAAGAAAAACAGAGCTTATGATGTTTTATAAAAAAGGTTTAAAAAGGGAAAAGTTAGGAGCGACGCGCCATGTTTTGGTGCGCCACTGCTAAAGTTTCCATCCTTTGAAATTTGAATTGGCTGACCACCTGACCGCACTACCCATATTCACCTCCCTTCTCCACACATTCCTCTTATCGTCCTCCATCCTCTCTTCCTCATACTCTCCTCCCTCTTTTTGTCCTCCCCCTCTCCTCCATCCTCTGCATCTTCTCCCCCTTCCTCCACCCTACTCTCTGGCGCCCGGCCTCCTCCCTTCTTCCTCCTCTCCTCCCCCGACCTCCCCTTCTCATTATTCCTATTCTACTTCCCTGGCTACCAACCCATCCCTCCTCCTCCCTCTCTTTTCCTCCTCCTCCCTCCATTCTCTTGGTCCATCGGGTAATCTCTTCTCTCCCTCCATCCATCCTCTTAGGCCACGGGGTAATCTCTCCTCTCCGGCCACCGGATAAGTAATAATTCAAAAAAGAAAAGCGAGAAAAAATAATGAGACGAAAATAACGAGCAATAAAAACGAGAAAAAAAATGAGCAAACAAAAATGGTGCCAGATCCAGATCTAGATTTTAAAAATAGTAGTGACGCACCTAATTTTGTACTAGTGGCGCACCTCGGATAACTACCAGTGGCGCACCTTGGATAAATACCAGTGGCGCACCAAGAAACTAGTAGTGGCGCACCACATGGTGTGCCACTAATATGTACCTTACCAATGCCACGGCACAGCCGTCCCAACATGCAACTATTCCTCTATCTTTGGTATACCAGGGGCCATCCCCTCGACGCAGGCAGTCCCGCCTCCGCGCCATCTCGCCCTCAATGGCCTGAGCACCTGAAGCTCTCAGCATCCTCTCGGACGCACGGTTGCATGTCGCCGACCATCCTCCATTGCTCCACTCCCTCGGCGTCGCCTTACTGGTTCCCCCCGATGTGCTTCGAAAGTGCCCACTCTCGCAACCCCACTTGCTCAGCATTGTTGTTCCCATGCTCGGCATGGCTGGCCTTCTCCGCCATAGCTGCTCCTGTCCAGATCTCCACTTTGAATTAAATCGTCATTTTTCCCTACCCGTGTACATACCCGTGGCACAACAGGTGGTGCTCCACGGGTATGTGCATTACCTGTGGCGCACCACATGGTGCGCCATGGGAAGCAATTACCAGTGGTACGCTACCCATGGCGCATGCATTGTGCCCACGGGTAGGGAAAAGTGTGAGCCACGGGTAGGATTTTTTTCCAATAGTGTTGGTTTGATTCTTCAAGACCTTATACTCGATTTTATTTCGGGTTCAATTAGTAAAAAAATTAGTTGTCGTTGTTCAGTTAAGGACTATGATGGAATCATCATCAAAGAGACTTCAACCTCTTCTGAACAATTTTTTGTCTCCACCTTCAATTGCATTCAAATGTGCATGATGTCAACTTTACAAAACTTCTTTTTACGTCCATCTCTAGTCACATATTCACCAAACAAACTTTCTATACAAAGTAAAACATAGTACTAGTAAACACCAGTAGAGTAGGTGCCAAAATATGCAACTTTACATTCGCGCTCTAACATTTAGAACATGCCGCAGAGTCCACCCTAGGAATTGTGCCAAACATTATGTTTCAAACCAAATTATAGTTCTTATCATCTTTTTTGTTTACCGATAAATCCCGAGCTAAAGTTAACTATAGAGGTAATATTGCATTGCGGATATATATACTTATAGAATGTATATAAACATGCATGTATATCATTACGGATATATAAACTTAGAACGTATGTATGGCTCAGTCCATAAATTTTGGGTACCTATTTTCGCTTAAGCTTATGTGATTTCTTTAGTGAAATGGGCGCAAAGCACCTCAGCTTTGTACTGAATATGATATAAAAAAATGTTTTGTATACATGGGAAGCCCCTCATAAATTACATAGACTAGCATAAACTTAAAAGGTTTGATCACTAGTGCATGCAGGTGCGTCTCCTGCGAGAGACGAGATAGAGATAATTGTACGTATATTGTTAGGTCCAATCTTATGCCATAAAGAATCACTTTACTTAGGGCTCTCTATCTACGCCATGATTTCATTAATAAGATCAGCGTGTTGCACACAAAACCCTGTTTACGGTGGTACAACTCTCATTAATTGGACACGTTACCAAAACATCGCAATTGATTGACCTGATTTTATATATTCTATCTAGGGACAATTTGTTAGTAGTAGTAGTTCAGTAGTGTAATTGGATTTGTTGTGAAACAACTATCTTGATGTTGCCAGGAATAAAAATAAGCGATTTGATCACTATTAAAGATAATATATCATTGTTGATGTAAATGACTTGGGGGCAAAATGTAGCTAGGCAGGGTATATATAACCTCCTTGTACTATCTGATATGATGCAAATCTTCAGTATCACCAGCTGCGCCATGTGCGGCATGATTGCTTTCCCAAGAGCAGAAGAATAGCTCATCCTTGAACAGCAAAAGGAAGAAGAAAAATACTCCATTAGAGATAAGGTTTTCAGCACGCAATGCAGTCAAAGACTCATGCTAGCTTCGATTGACAAGTGGAATTTATTGGGACGGGCGATGGTCCAACCAAAGCACTGTTTTGGTTGCAGAGATAAGTTGAAAATGTTGACATGTTACTAGAAGATTTCTACCTACTCTAGTTATCACAAACCTGTTACAACAAAACTGTACTACCAGTACAGTACTACAGACCAGCAAAGATGCAGGGTTTGCATCATGACATAACTCCTGCACTCCATGTTTAATTTCAGGGCTGGGCCGGTGAAATTTGAGGCCCTGTGCGAAATTTTAAATGGGGCCCTATTTCATTAGAAAAGATATAACAAATGAATAATTATAATTTATATATGCCTTAAATGGACATTTAAACTGAGAACTACTTGCGTATGTACATTCTAAATTTGTGATAAAATAAGCTTAAAATTGTTTTAAGAGGAAACATATTGTATAGCTTAAAAAACTGATGGGACCGGTGGAAAAAACCTACATCTAATGTTTTCTGTTTTGGTTTTTAAAATTAGGAACATACTTTCGAAATCTCAAAAACTTGACATGCAAAGCTATCTCAATAAGTAGTGCATATGTTAAGAATTACCCCATGAGAGAAATATAATAACGCTATAACAAATCATCTAACAATCTATGAATTAAAAACGTAGTGCTATTGTTATTTAATTTGAATCTGAGAAATCTTACATGTTTAAGACTTGGAACTAGAAATTTATTTCATAGTACGTACATGCTACTAAACAGCTTAGCCATCAGTCGATCTTTTTTTTTCGAAAAGGGGGTTTTCCCCAGCCTCTGCATCGTGATGATGCACACGGCTTTTATTAATAGATTCAACATAAACAGTAGTTTGTGATATAAAATTCACGGATCACGCATGGTGGATACATAAATCAACCATCGAAACATCAAAAAACTGAAATTAGGCGAACTAAGCATCATGTAGTCGACTAGTGTGAGACCATCCAGCCTGGAACAAGATACCCTGAACGATCGTCTGGAGATGGTTGCATCCAGTATCCATAAATGCCCGCTGGTCTTGAGGTAGGAGTAATGCCCACTGTTGCACCCAGTGAACAACCATATGTATAACATGCATGATATTGAAAGTATTTGGATTGTTAAACACAATATTATTTCGGCATCTTCATATTGACCAGCACAAAGCAGAAACACCAATGCGTATTCTATCTTTTGATTTCTTGTCAACACCATTCAGCCAATTACCAAACATATTGGTGATATTAGCAGGGCTTGGGAGATTAAAAGAAAAAAAAACACCATGCGCCAAAGTAATTTTGCAAAAGGACAAGTTATAAAAAGATGCTCGATGGTTTCTTGTGCCCCACAAAAACAACATTTCGTACATCCTTTCCAATTCCTCTTTGCAAGATTATCTTTGGTTAACAAAACTTTGTTATGAAGAAACCACATAATTTTTTTTATCTTTAGCGGAATTTTAAGTTTCCATAAATATTTCCGTAAAAAAGGAGTATGGTCATTCAACACGTCTTCATACATCGATTTAACAGTAAATAAACCTGATGTTGTAAGATTCCAAACAAAAGTATCCGGTTCATTTTCAAGAGTAACTGTAATTAATCGTCTACATAATTGTAACCAATCTGTCCACTTATTCCCCTGTAACACTCTCCTGAACTGAATATTCATCGGTACCTGAGCTAGTACATCTGCAACTAAGACATTTTTATGTTGCACAATGTGATACAGAGATGGGTACTGCTGTGCCAAAGATTTATCCCCCATCCAAACATCCTCCCAAAATCTAACAGTCGAACCATCCCCTAATTTGAAGTGACCTCTTGCAAAGAAATCATCTTTCACATGCATTAGCCCCTTCCAAAAGGAGAGTCGGTTGGTTTAACTTGAACTTGAGACAGAGTTTTTTGAGAGAGATATTTATTATGTAATAATTCTTGGCATACTCCTTCCTCATGCAGTAATTTGAAGAGCCATTTACTTAGGAGGCATCTATTTTTTAGTTCTAAAACTTCAATACCCAGACCTCCTTGATCTTTTGGCCTACAAACAATATTCCATTTTGTTAATCTATACTTTCTCTTTACCCCATCTCCTTGCCAAAAAATCTAGTACGATAAAAATCAAGTCTTTTCAGCACCCCTTTCGGAATCTCGAGGAAAGACAACATAAACATAGGTAAACTTGTCAACACATAATTGATTAAAACAAGTCTATCCCCATAAGATAATAGCTTGCCTTTCCAGCATCCCAATTTGCCCTCAAATCGAGTTTCTATCGGATACCAATCTGAATTTCTAAGAGTTTTGTAGTGAATAGGAACTCCAAGGTACTTAAACGGCAAAGAGCCCACCTCACATCCAAAAATATGTTTATATTGCTGCTCCTCTTCCCTCGCTTTTCCGAAGCAGAATAATTCGCTCTTATGAAAATTAATTTTCAATCCCGAGATTTGTTAAAAAATACACAAAATTAATTTCATGTTTAACGCCTTTTGCAAATCATGCTCCATAAAAAGAATTGTATCATCCGCATATTGTAAAATTGAAATACCTCCCTCAACAAGATGCGGGATTAGGCTTCCCACTTGGGCATCCGCCTTAGCGCGCTCGATTAAAATGGCCAACATATCTACAACAATTTTAAAGAGGATAGGGGAGAGAGGGTCACCCTGTCTCAATCCCTTCCTAGTTTGGAAATAATGTCCAATATCATCATTAACCTTGACAGCGACACTCCCGTCTTGTACAAAATATTTTATGAAACGACACTATTCTGGCGCGAAACCTTTCATTCTCAACGTTCGTTGCAGAAATGACCATTTAACCTTATCATAAGCCTTTTCAAAATCAATTTTAAACAACACCCCATCCATTTTCTTCGAATGCAACTCATGGATAGTTTCGTGTAATATAACCACACCTTCCAGAATATGTCTACCCGGCATAAAAGCCGTTTGTGTGGGTCTAATCACTTTCGAAGCAATCTCCATCACACGATTAGTACCCACTTTAGTAAACACTTTGAAGCTCACATTTAGTAAAAAAAATAGGTCTATATTGCTGAATTTGAACCGCATTTTCTTTTTTGGGTAGTAGTGTAATGATGACATAATTCAGTTTATATAAGGACAACTCCCCACTATGCAACTGACTAAATAGCGCCATTAAGTCAATTTTTATAACCTCCCAAAAGATCAGATAAAATTATGCGGGAAAACCATCCGGCCCAGGAGCCTTATTATGCTCCATCTGAGAAATTGCTTCATGCACCTCCTTCTCAGTAAAAGGAGAAGTAAGAAGATTATTTTCCTCCATAGAGAGTTTTGGTAGATCCTGATTGTTGTCTTCAGTTAGATCAACAGTGGACGGAATTGGTTCTCCAAAAGGCTTCTTATAAAATTCAGAAATATAATCCTTTAAGTCTTCATCACCAACAATAGTCCCTTCTTCTTGTTCAAGTTGGTAAATTAGCATTAAGGTGAAAATACTTAGTATTATTCCCCCCTTGTTGAATGTGTTTAACTTTCGCCCTTTGCACCCATTTGGTCTCCTCATCTCTCCTTAGCTTATTGATTTTTTCATTCGCATTTTTCAAAGTATTGCTCTCGGCTTGTGAAAGAGGAGTGTTTTCTGCTTTTAAATCAAGGTCATCTATAAGAGCAATTAGTGTCTTTCTCTTTTTTATAATTACCACTCATACTCTTAGCCCAACCTTTCAAGAATCGTCTCATATGTCTAATCTTATTTTGCCAACGCTCAATAGAATTACGACATGTATTAATAGAATTCCATTCCTCTGATACCATCTCATAGAAACCCTCTTATCTTAACCAAAATAGCTCAAAAGTGAATCTAGATTTATTCCCATTATGTGCTTTTATACCAGAGTCTATTAGGAGAGGGGTATGATCAGAACCAGACCCTGTCCTAGATAAGTCTCTCACCGACACTAATGGAAATTTCTGTTCCCAATCAATAGTTGTCAAAATTCTATCCAACTTCTCATAAGTAGGATTATCTCTTCGACTAGCCCATGTAAATTGTCTCCCCGAAAGGGCAATCTCCCTTAGGTTGAAAGATTGAATAATAGCATTAAACATAAAAGGCCATCTAGCATTAAAATTATCATTATTTTTCTCTTCTTTTTTCCTAATGATGTTAAAATCGCCCCCTACCATCATAGGGAGATCTTGATTATCACACATCCTTACTAGCTTAGCTAAGAAATCTGGTTTTTGTGCATCTTGGGCAGCCCCATAGACAGGCATAAAGTTTCATTCAAAACCATCTCTCCTATATTTCATGTGCATGCCTACAGAAAAGTCCCCAGTGGTAACTTTTAGTACATCCAGAGTATCAGAGTTAACTCCTACCAAGATTCCTCCAGACCTCCCTTGAGGAGGTAAACAAAACCAAGAAAAATTGAAAGGGACGACTAACTGATTTAAGAAAGGAATTGCAAATTTTGATCTCCCTGTCTCCAGCAAAGCAATGAAATCAAGTGCATATTCCCTGATAGATTCTTTAACAAAAAGATGTTTAGCCGTATCCCCAAAGCCACCTCCATTCCAAATCATACCATTTAAATTCTGCATTTTAATAGATCTTCTTAATTATCTTTCTATTACTCCTACGAATGTTGGAAGGATCATACACCTTTTTTTCCTTACTTTCTTTTCTTTTATAGGTGGTAGAGGTTCTCCTACTAGATCATCTAGATCACTACTCTCCTTATCATCATCCACAAGATCTTCACATAGAGCTGACACATTAGTCATAACTAAATTTGAGGGACCATTATCCCCTTCTATCACATAATCAATATTTTTGAAGGTATTGAATACTACGGAGTTCTTCTACTTTCTTAAGACTATCTACCGTTTGCATTGCCTCATTATTATCAATCCCCAAGAAACTCCTAAATGTGAAGCTAGTCCTATTATCTCCGAATTATCCTTTTCAATAAAAGAGAGATTGGAAGATTTTTTTGTACCTGGCACCAAAGTGTCCATGCGTTGTTGAGCTAGCTTTATAGCCTTGTCCATGATGTCATCGTCAGCATTGTCCTTGCACTGCAGCCGTGCACTAGAACGCCCCGTGGTAGGAGCAATGCCACCAAAAGCGACTACCTCCTCCTCGGTCGGCATGTGGACCTCCTTAATCATCTTCCCCTTAACACCATTAGCTGCTCCATCAAGCACCTGAATATTTGTTTGGACAATCGGAGATAAATCAAAACTAGAGACATCACAATTATCATGTGGGAAGATTTGTTATCGGTCAATACCATTCCAAACACCTTGTTCTCATCAATAACATGTCCACCTTTAGCTCCAGCGAGCTTATCATTGAACTGTGTGTTAACATAATATGAATTATTACCGAAAGTTTGAATTAAATTCAAAGAACACTCTAAATTTTCTTTAAAACATACCTGAGCAACACCATTAACCGCACCATTGTGCGGTGTAGAGGATCCGTCAAGCTGCACCCCATGCATAGCCACAGGGGATCCCGCGTCGGGATCACCCAGCAGCTTCCGCATGACAGTCCCTGGCTGGCGCGCTGCCTTCACCGGCTCGCTGCCTTGTAGGCAGCCCTGCACGGCAGGAGACCCTGCGTCGGGAGCCACCCACTGCGTCCGCATGGCGACCTCTAGTTGGTGCCCCGCCTCCACTCACCCGCTGTCATGCGGACAGTCCCGCAGGAGCCTCGATGGCAGTGCTGTCAGCTCTGCCACTGACGCACGCCCAACCTCGGACGCAGACACGTGCAGCAGCTGGGCAGGCGCGCCAAACGAGGTAGATCCACTGCCACCAATGATTGGCACGGGATCCAACTACAGATCATCTTGAATTTCAGTCCCCTTTCTGTTATTTTGTGGCTGAATTGGAATATGATGTATAATACCATTTTGGGCTCCGATTTGAATCAGATTTTTTCCTGTGCTCTCTAATGGCATAACAAACCCAGCTTCGGCAGTAAAAATACATGGCAAACTCACTTCATCTTTTAGAGGAGATGGAGGAAGTGTCCCAAAAGTAACCATCAACTCATTTTGCTTAAAATTTGTATTACCTGTATTATCACTAACCGGCCCTTGATTTGCTCCTGGGTTTTTTTGATCCACCTCCATATGTGTAACCTCATCCTTGGTATTATCATTCCTCTTATCTCCTTCATTCCCACCATCTCCACCATCATTATGCCCATCATTTGGAGGATCATCAGCCATATCAATTTCTATATTTGAATTAGTTTTCTCCACTTCAAAAGCTAGACGAAAAAACCCTCTTGAGATATATACATCAGATGTATCTGGAATAAGTGATGCATCCATGCACCCAATCCTCATCCTTAGTACCTTGGTTTTCCTTGTGAATGCCATATCCACTTCCATTGTCTTCCCAAAAAGAGAACCTATTGCCCACAATGCAATATAATCATTTCTGACATCAGAAGGAATCCCAGTTACTCTCAACCATACCTCTGGTAGCATAAAAGTTGGCTCCTCCATGGCTGCCCACTCATCAAATTCCATATCTGTTTCACGATTTGGCACTGGATATATATGTTCTAAATTTCTTCATTCTTTTCACCTCATTTTTATTAGGAAACTTCACCTTATACACATTATTATGGAAATGAATAACTTCCCACTGGAAATTCTCTGACGGCACTATCCACTTCAACTTCTCAACTATCTCAGAAATAGTCATAGCTTGGCCATGTATGGTTAGCTTAGCCAACTTGGCATTCTCCACTTTTAGCTTATAAGTACCCCTAAAAGGGACCTCAAAAGAACATAAGCGCCTCATTGACATATCCATACATAACTACAGTAGGTTTTGGAGCATGTAACAAATGGCAAGCATTGGATGCATGGGTAATTGACTCACAAATGTCACACATTGGCACCGTACAATCATCTATATAATGGCCCGGCTGCTTGCAACGAAAACAACTGTCAGTCTTGTTCTTCTTTGCCACTGCTACATTATCCTCCGCTGTAGCATTCCCTCCTTGAGTGTTACCTTGCATCAGCAAGGAACTAATCGGAGCCGAGTCAGGTTGTGTGCTAGTTGGTGGTGTTTGAACCTGAGCCCCTGCCGAAGTTGTGCTCCCACCAGGTTGGCCGGCAACCTTCTGCGAAGCTGCTGTCACAGCTGCTACTACAGCTTGAACTGCCAGCTGTAATAGGTTCTGGTCAATACTTCCCTCTCGCCTACCTCCATCAACAGAAACATTATTCCGAATATTGCCGCCAGCAAAACCTCCATTAGAGGATTGATTCCGTGGTTGATATGTGCCCTGGTGATGATACTGATTATTAAATCGACGAGTATTGAAGCCATACCCAGTTCCTCCATGGAAATTCCCGAATCCTCCATTTCCAAAACCGTCGGGGTTCCCAAAACCGCCGGCATTACCGTTGTCATCCTGATACCGATCACCATTATGATCCTCCCAGGCAGCCGATCCACTGGACTCCCCTTGGATGAAGTTCCTCTGTCGCGTGAAAGAATTTGGCCCCGAGTAGCGACCACCGCCGCGGCCATTAGCACCGCTCGGGAACTGGCGCCCCCGACCATCTCCGCCTCTGCCTGGTGGTCAACCAAACCCCTGATTCATCACCGATGATGGGAGCGATTCCTCGGTGGATACTAAGGTTTTGCGGCGCCAGGTATAACCGAGATGATGTCGAAAGGCACGTCCAGCGACGAGATTAGGTTTAGGGACCTCGACAGTGTTTTCTTGCCTATACGCACGCATGCGATTACGTCTTTCGTTCGGGCTTAGTTCATCAAACAGAGGCCCACGAATATTACCCTGCCTCAGCCCGCAGGCCCTCCCATTTAAAAATGTTGGATCATGGACGTGGGCATCCCCAGATCCGATGATCACCGTCGACTTGTTCCGTCGGCGCACCAAAGTCCAGCCACCAGCTCCGTCATCCGGAAAGCAGGATGGCTCAAGAACAGGATGGACAACTTGCTTTTTTTTTGGCACTCAAACTGCCAGATTCCTCGTCAGAAAAATTCACAGGCGACGCAAACATAAGCGCCGCCTCCTTCTGTAGGCGTTGACGCCTAGCGCGCCGTGCCGCACGCTGCATGACCCCACTCGAATCATGCAGATCGCAGTCACTTGCTGGTGAAGGATCCCGACAGACATACCTAAATGAAGATGCAGAGTTTACCGACGTTGCTCCGTCGACCTCGCCGTCTGATCCCTCGTCAGAGGATTCAGATGGCCCAGAACCGGCCCTTACACGCCGGCGCCGGATCCCTGATCTCTCCAGTCCACTCCGGTGAAGATTCGACGAGATCGCCGGCCGCGTCGCCTATGGACGCCTCTCCAACGGTCATGTCCACGGGTGTACCCTCTCTCAACTAACTTCATTAGTCGATCTGGAATAGGTAAAATCAGAGGGAAATAAAACTAGACGCCGCCAGCAAGAAAATTGGAGGGAAATATAATAGCTGCGAAGACATAACTCCTGCACTCCATGCTTAATTTGTTAATTTTACACACATGAATACTTTCCCTCAAAAAAAAAAGAGACACATTGGATACTTAGGCCACATCAAGCTAACTAGCTAGCTGACAGTTAACTACATGTGATCAATTTAAGTTTGACTTAGCTGTACCTAACTAACTTTCCAAATGTGTGGAAGATATAGTTGCCAAGAAGGAGCTGCACGCATGGCCATCATGCATGTTTTATGAGCTCACCACCTCACCCAATTTAGACTTCGCAGCTAGGAATCTTAGTTGTTGGCATGTTGCCTCATGCATGCATCCATCCATCCATGTGTTTCCCATCCAATCTTCTTTTCTTCATCAGCTGAAAATGGCCAAGTCAACTAACTCAAAGAATATATGAATGCACTGCACACTGGACATACCTGTCGATCAATCTGTTAATTTATATTTATATGTATCTTTAAATTCAGATGAAAGGTTGGAGTGAGATTTGATCATTATCAAGAGTTAAGTCACTGCATATCTGGTTGTTGCAACATGGATAGTGAGGTTGGTTTCCCTCCTTCCTTTTATTTTTGAACAGAGGTGTTCCTCCTTTCCTGTATGCTCATATGAAGCTTGGATACATTAATTCAACGACTTGTCGGTGCATGCGTGCATATATCTGGATGACATTATTTTTCTATGGCTGACATGTCATGATGATCTTAAGGCCTGGGGTTGGGTGCAGTTATGGATGAAGAAATATGTGATGAAGCATGCCTTCAATTTTCTTTTCTACATCTAACGTTATCATCATGCTTATGACACATATTATATTCATGTTTCAGCTAGATCAAACGGCAGGTACGATAGAAATAAAGACCGCCACGTGAATGAATCAGATCAACCTAAGTTGAAAAATGTGCTACCTGTTGTTCAAAGTTAAAACTAATGACATATAATAGTACAGTTGTACAGGTAATTTTTCAAGCAGATTAATCAAGCTGGTAATTAAACATAGACTGACGGATGGGTCTAACTTTTTTACGTCGATGAAATACATTGTCCACGTTTCTCTAGATATTTAATCATTTGAGTGAACTGTTCATATACGTAACATACATTGGACTATCAAAGTGTACATGTAACAGGACAGGCAGATGGCGACGTGCACGGTGATAAATCTGTCAAGGTGAATTGTCGGGCTGAGTGAATAATTGGGATCTACTAAAACTACCTGAAATGTTTTTGTATGATCCAATTAATTAGAAGAGTTGCCTGTAGTTGATGTGTGTATATATATGGTTCTTCGATCACGGTAGGATGACATCTATGCAGAGCAACACTGCAACTGCTGCAAGGGCCATAGCCACTCTCATGTGTCTCCCTGATCGCGACCCATGTATAGAACGATCACACAAAAGAAACGAAAGAAGATGGCATTTTTCTACCATGCACGGGTATATAAATCATGCATTTTTTTTTTGGAAATGGGGATCACCCCCGGCCTTTGCATCAAATTGATGCATATAGATTTTTATTAGAAATCTTATGTTTCAAGTCTTACAAACTAAAGGATCCATAGGATAGCTACATGAATAAGCCGCCGGAAAACAAAAGGAGAATACATGACATGCCTATGCATCTTGTATCCTATCAGTATGCTGCCATCCACCCTTGCTAAGATAGCCCGTACGAACGCCATCAACCGAGTGCATCCAAACTCTATATGTACACGCTACTCCGCTCGTTGGCACTGGTAGAAAAGGGGGCTTTAGTCCAGGCTGGTAACGGGCTTTATTCCCGGTTGCGCAACCGGGACTAATTATGCGAGACTAAAGACCCCCCCTCCTTTAGTCGCGGTTGCTTATGAACCGCGACTAAAGGCCCATCCACGTGGGCGGCAGGCGCTCGTCGGGGGGAGGACCTTTAGTCGCGGTTGGCCAGACCAAAAGGATTCATGCCATCTGTACTTAGACCAAATCTTATGTTACTTGCGTCAGCTGCAAAATCTTTGAACTCTCTGTCGATCTTTCTCCATTGGTGTCTCAACTCCCCGTCCGACTTACGGTTCTCTTTGTGTCATCCCAACAATTTGGCATGCTCTTTGTTCCTGAACAGACGTTTCAACCGTGGTATTATAGGAGCATACCACATCACCTTAGCGGGAACCCTCTTCCTGGGTTTCTCGCCCTCAACATCGTCACCAGGGTCATCGCCTCTGATCTTATAACGCAATGCAGTGCATACCGGGCATTCATTCAATTTCTCGTATTCACTGCGGTAGAGGATGCAGTCGTTAATGCATGCATGTATCTTCTGAACCTCTAAATCTAGAGGGCAGACAACCTTCTTTGTTTCGTACGTACTGGCGGGCAACTCGTTATTCTTTAGAAACATATTCTTCAACATTTTCAGCAACTTTTCAAATCCTGAGTCACCTACACCTCCTGTGCCTTCCATTTTAGCAAATCCAGTGTGCAGCCCAGCTTTTTCAGAACATTATCGCATCCTGGGTACAGCGACTTTTTGTGATCCTCTACCATGCGATCCAAATTCTCCCTCTCCTTTTCAGTTTCGCAGCGTCTCCGTGCATCAGCAATGGTCCGACCAAGATCATCAGCGGGCTCATCATGTGCCTCTTGTTCACCTTCCCCTTCACCTTCTCCTTCAACTTCCCCTTCAACTTCCCCTTCTGCTTCCCCTCCTTCAGCATCCTCCATGAAAGTATCACCGAAATGATCAGGATAGTTGTCATCGATATCATCCCCTTCTTCATCTTCTTCCATTCTAACCCCTCTTTCTCCATGCTTGGTCCAAAAATTATAGCTTGGCATGAAACCGTGTCGAAGCAGGTGCACGTGAACGATTCTTGAGGAAGAGTAACCCTTATGATTCTTACAGGCAGCACATGGACATATAACAAAACCCACCATGCTTGTTCGCATTAGCCACTATGAGGAAATCGTTCAAACCCGTAATGAACTCGCCCGAGAGTCGGTTACCGTACATCCATTACCGATTCATCTGCATTATTATTATATAAAGTATATAATTAACCATCATGCATTTGTTAAACTAACTAGCTAGAAATAATAGAAATTAAACAGTGAACTACACAGATGCATATTTTATCAATGACACATGAAAGGTCCAAGTTGCTAACCGTGATCGAGGAGGAAAAATAAATGAGAAAGCTTAAGTGTGGCTCGGACACTTCATATCATGTTTGTTTCATGCTCTCGGGCATTTCGTCGAACACCTTGTGTGCATAAGAGGATCCAAGGCAAACCCACCACCCCTTGTGAATAGAAGTGGCACACCAAGTTGCTAAGTGAAGTATGCTGAAGTGCATTTGTAGGGGTGGGCCTTTAGAGCATCTCCAGCCGCGTCCCCCAAAGGGATTTGGGGTGCGCCGGACAAAAAATGCGTTCCAGCCGCGTCCCCCAAAGCCCATTTTTGATATGGGGTGGCCCAATCTTCTCAGTAAGCAACGGTGGTGATGATGATCACAGGGTGATGGCAGCGGAGAAACACGACGATGAAGTGGATGATAACTTGTATGACGCAACGAGATCTCTCGATTGGTCCCCGTCGCCAATGCAACAGCTCTCAACCCCGCAAGATATTCGCAACTCCACACACTTGCGCACGTAGCCGCCGACCACGAAGCGGTAAGTTGCAACCGTCTAATTCCCAATGGAACAGCAGATCACACAAGACTTTTTTAGGATCTACACAATATCAAGCAATATGGTGTAGGGATTCAATAGTTTTGCTAGAGCAAACAACTAAGAACTAGGGTTTATCTTAAACGTGGTCTAAAGCAGCTAGGGGGCGTCCTGGGCACTTATATAGGTGTTCGGGACGAGTTCTGGTCGAAAAGATACAAGAATAACCGACCCAGAATAGATCTGGTCGAGACAGACTCAGACTGGTCCGGTCTGGGATCCGGTCGACCGGGCTGTGGAACGGCCGGTCCGGTCGGTGGTCCGGTCAACCGGGCGGCAACCGGAAAACTGCGAAGTTTCCGGTTTCTGCCCGGTACGATGCACTCCCTCCGGTTGGCGGCCGGTTGACCGGGCCAGGAACCGGGCGGCCCGGCGAGGGGGCCGGTCTGACCGGGCGCTGGACCGGCCTGGACTTCTTCTTCTCCTCTCGCGCATTCCTCCCGCTCCTCCCTTGCGCGTCCATGAGATATCTTCATGTCCAGCTCCTTGTCCAGCTTCACGTCCATCTTCACGTCCAGCTGCTCCTCTCCTCCACATGCGATGCTTGTCTCCTCTTCATACCTGATGATACATAAGTAATAGGACTTAGGCAGTATAAAGTTCTCATCAATCAAGGTATCGTTTAGGAACAAGTTCACCTGTTGTTTAAGTAGTTTCGCACGAGCTCGTGTCATTGGTCCAATCCCGACTTCATTGGACTTGAGCTTCACAGCGAGGTTCATCTTCGGTTGGTAATGACGGAGGTAGTAGTGAGGTAGGGATGTCCTCATCATCTCCCCCCTTCAAAAGGCGTCGACCCCGACGCTCCAAGGTCTTCTCCGTCATATGGTGTCAAATCAGCAACATTGAAAGAATTATCGACACCAAACTCATCCTCTGGAAGATCTATCGAGTATGCATTATCATTGATCTTGGCAAGCACTTTGTAAGGACCAGCACCACGAGGCTTCAACTTAGACTTCCTCAGCTTCGGGAACCTATCCTTGCGAAAATGTACCCAGACCAAATCACCAGGCTTGAACAACATCTCCTTGCGCTTCTTATTCATTCTTGCAGCATTGCTCTTGCCTTTCTTCTCAATCAACTCTTTAGTCTTCACATGAATCTTCTTCACAAAATCTGCCCTCTTTGATGCCTCCATATTAACTCTCTCATGTATGGGCAAAGGCAACAAGTCAAGTGGCGTAATGGGTTTGAAACCATACACCACCTCAAAAGGACATACCTCCGTGGTAGAATGCACCGCCCTGTTGTAAGCAAAATCCACATGCGGCAAACACTCTTCCCACTCCTTCAGGTTCTTCTTGATCATGGATCTCAACAGTTGTGACAATGTTCTATTCACCACTTCGGTTTGACCATCGGTTTGGGGATGACAAGTAGTGCTTGAACAGCGGCTTCATCCCCGAGATTTCTCCAAAGCGTCTTCCGAAGTAGCTCATAAACTTCACGTCACGATCGAAACAATAGTCTTCGGGACTCCATGTAGACGTACAATCTCCCGAAAAACAGGTTAGCAATATGCGACGCATCGTCGCTCTTGTGGCGAGCAATAAAGTGGGACATCTTAGAAAATCTATCCACTACCACAAATATAGAATCATGGCCTCTCTTAGTACGCGGCAAACCCAACACAAAATCCATACTAATATCCTCCCATGGTGTAGCAGGTGCCGGTAAAGGAGTATACAAACCGTGTGGCTTCAGCTTGGACTTGGATTTGTTGCAAGTAATGCATCTCCTCACATATCTATCCACGTCCCGCCTCATCTTTGGCCAATAAAAGTGGTCAGCTAGCATCAGTAGCGTCTTCTCACGCCCAAAGTGACCCATCAAACCTCCAGCATGTGATTCTCGCAATAAGAGCAAACGCACGGACGATTACGGAACACATAGTTTGTTAGCTCTAAACAAGAACCCATCATGTATGTGATATTTTTCCCATGCTTTACCAAGAGCACATAAGCGATATGGTTCAGCAAAATCATGATCGATAGCATACAAATCACATAGTATCTCTAAACCAGGAATTTTAACATCAAGTTGAGTTAATAGCATATTCTTCCTAGATAGAGCATCAGCAACAATATTATCTTTTCCCTTCTTATGCTTAATAATATATGGAAAAGACTCAATGAACTCAACCCACTTAGCTAGACGCTTATGCAAAGTAGATTGGGCTTTCAGATATTTCAAAGCTTCATGATCAGAATGTATGATAAATTCTTTTGGCCACAAATAATGTTGCCAAACCTCAAGAACTCTAATTAAAGCATACAATTCCTTATCATATATTGGATAGTTCAACTTAGCACCAGAAAGTTTCTCAGAAAAATATGCAATTGGGCGACCCTCTTGCATCAACACACCACCAATTCCAATACCACTAGCATCACATTCAATCTCAAATTGCTTATTGAAATCAGGAAGTGCAAGCAACGGTGCAGAAGTTAACAATCGTTTCAGTTCATCAAAAGCATGATCTTGGGCAACGCCCACTCAAAAACAACACCCTTTTTAGTCAATTCATTCAAAGGTGCAGCAATAGTAGAAAAATTGGGCACAAAACGGCGATAAAACCCAGCTAGACCATGAAAACTTCTTACTTGACTCACATTCATGGGAGTAGGCCAATTTTGAATAGCTTCAATTTTAGACACATCTACTTCTACTCCATGCTTAGAGACAACATAACCCGAAATATGACCTTATCTTTGCAAAATGTGCACTTCTCAAGATTACCATAGAGTTTACTATCACGCAACACTTGCAAAACATGTCGAATATGTATAATATGATCAGATTCATTGCGGCTGTAGATTAATATGTCATCAAAATACACAACCACAAACTTGCCAATAAAATCACGCAAAACATGGTTCATCGGTCTCATGAAAGTGCTAGGTGCATTAGTTAAACCAAAAGGCATTACTAACCACTCATATAAACCAAATTTTGATTTAAAGGCGGTTTTCCACTCATCCCCTTCTTTCATCCTAATTTGATGATAACCACTACGCAAATCAATTTTAGTGAAAACAGCGAGCACCACTCAATTCATCTAGCATATCCTCTAAGCGGGGAATAGGATGACGATATCGAATAGTAATGTTGTTTATCGCTCTACAATCTACGCACATACGCCATGTACCATCTTTCTTAGGAACAAGAATAACAGGAACGACACAAAGACTAAGGCTTATGCGGATATAACCTTTGTCGAGTAGCGCTTGTACTATGCTTCGTATCTCCTTTGTCTCTTCGGGGTTCGTTCTATATGGTGCCCGATTGGGTAGCGAAGCTCCAGGGAATCAAGTCGATTTGATGCTCAATACCTCGCAATGGTGGAAGTCCTGCGGGTACCTCGTCCAGGAAACATGTCGCCAAATTCCTGCAAAACATTAGAAACACCAATAGGAAGAGGGGTCATGTCGTTAGAAATCAAAACCGTAACCCTGTACAAGAGCACAAGAGGCATGGCTGTAGGATCCTCACTAAATTCTCTCATGTCTTCTTTGGTGGCTAATGAGACTAAGTAATTCACTCTCTCACTTTTCGTTATATCACTCACAACATTACAATTCTCTCGTCTATCTATGGATGCATCCTCCAAGTTTACTTCAATCTTCTGACGAGACTCATTGACAATTTGTTGTGGTGTCATAGGCTGTAAATTAATTTTCTTGCCCTTGAACTCCAAGTGATATGTATTAGCACGGCCATGAGCCAAGGCCGTCCCAATAGTAGGTGACACACCGTCATAGGAACAACATCAAAATCAATGCAATCCTTATACGGTCCAATAGCAAATTCAACACGCACCATGTGGTTTACTTTCATCTCACCATTGTCGCTCAACCACTGAATATAGTATGGATGCGGGTGCGGTAGATACTTCAACTTCAGCTTGGTACATAACTCCTTGTTTGCTAAATTGCGGCAACTCCCGCCATCAATAATGACCTTGCAAGCCTTGTCAGGAGCAACTAAAGCCTTTGTTTGGAACAAATTGCAGCGCTGAGTAGATGCACTAGGCAACACATTAAGAGCACGTCTGCGACACAACAATGGTGCGAGCATCGGACGGATATGCATCTTCACCATCAGTGTCATAGTCATCATCTTCAGGAGCATTAGGATCAACATCATCTCCAGTCTCGTATTCATTGTCCTCATTGATAACCATGGCTTTGCGGTTAGGACAATCTCTCTTGAAGTGACCCTTGCCACCACATGTATGACAAACCATATCACGGTTACGTGCAGTAGACACATTAGAGCCACTCGTACTTGCAGCAGATTCGGACTTCTTTGTGTTCGACACATTGGAGACCGGTTTACTAGGCGGAGTAGAGTAAGGTGCGGAGCGCGTCGAAGGCGCCGGCGCCGAAGATGGTGCCGTGCGGGGTGTGAAACGCCCACCTCCTGTAGCTCGACCTTTGACCTTTGCTTCGTCAGCCAACTGTGATTCAGCTTCTCTTGCATGATGTAACAATTGATTCATATTGGTGTAGCTGTAGTGACGAACAATGCCTTTGATATCATACTTCAAACCGTTGAGGAAACGCTGCATTGTCATCTCAAGAGACTCACGGACACGGCCACGCTGCATAAGCATCTCCATCTCCATGTAGTATTCATCCACGGTCTTCACACCTTGTCTCAATAGAGTCGAGCTTATCATATATATTCCGCAAGTAATTTGTAGGCACAAAGCGAGAAGTCATTGCCTCCTTCATGGCACGCCATGTGCGTATAGGCTGCTCACCATCCTCGTCGCGATTACGAACAAAAGCATCCCACCAACGCAAAGCGTAGCCATCAAACTCGGAAGAAGCAAGCTTGATCTTCCGGTCTTCGATCATAATGTGGATGTAAGCTCCACAACTTCTCAATCTTCAGCTCCCAAGTGAGGTATTCTTCAACGTCAGCTCCTCCTTCAAACTTGGGTATAGAAAACTTGGGCTTACCCAAGCCATCTTCCTCATCTTGTCCACGACCATTGCGGCCAAGTGGAGCCCAACCGCAGAGGACGATTACCACGTGGCGCATCACGAGCATTGTGTGCGTCATCTTGAAGCTTCAGGATCTTCGTCATCGTCTTGTTGTTGTTGCGCGGTCAAATTCTCAACAGCTAAGCGCAAATCAGCAAGATTACGTTGTACATCCGTCATTTGATCTTGCATGGTAGTGACGGTCACATGAGTAGCATCCAGCTTTTGGGAAATCTCATCAATCTTCCCATTAAGCACCTCGTCCTGAGCGCAGAATTTCACGTCGCATCTCATTACGAAGAGCTTCATACTCCCTCCATGTGATGATATACTGCAGCACTCTTGTTTTCCTGATTAACAAGTTTATGATCACTAGCAGACATCGTTAGTAGATTAGTACACTAAATCAAAAATATATCGTGGTACTCTCACAACTCACTCAAAACTGATAAGAAAAGGAGAACTTACCGTTCCAAAGTAAATTAGTGTTGCTTACCACTTGTAGTAACAACTAGTGCACAGATGTAGCGAAGTGAATATCAAGGGTATAAGAACAAATCACACAACAAAGCGGGGTATATGTGGGGCTGTAGGTAGGCTACCTATTTGCACCAATAACAAGCTCTAGCGCTGACCGTAGACAACCAATGATACTCACACAAGGCGATATAATGGGGCAATGCAACTATATGTGGGAAAGGTTGCAATGCACAAGAGAGACGCTAGCAAAGCTCAACGAGACAGGCACAAGATTGCTCAACTACGGGTGCAGTAAAGTAAACTTAGGCCTTCACTTGATTCAACTAGCACATCACTTTTCTTTTTGGAATTTTTCTTTTTGTAGAACACATGCAGCTATGTAGCTCTTTTTGCTTCTTTTCAATTTTCTCCTCTTTTTTTTTGTGACTCAACTCCTTGATAACACGGCCAACAGAAATATGCAAAGCACCGATAACCTAACGAGCAGCCTGTCGAGCGGTAAAACTAGTCTCTTACGGGAAGTTCCTAGTCACTTTATATCGAAGAGGCTGTGTCTATGGTTGGGAACAAGCACAGCTTTGTACGCTATGTGGACTCGGAGTAACAAAACTGACTCACTATGATAAACTAGATGATAGAGAAAACACAAACCCTAACAATACTAGATGGAAAGAAAAAGATACGCAAAAACAACTATGAAAAGCAACTAAAACTCGAAATTAGTGCAATCTAAGGCTATGGCAAACCCTAACCCTAATTTTTATGGCTTTTTCTGGATAGGAAAACACTCACAACTCAACTATGGGGTGGATTGTGGATGGCTTACCGAGGAAAACTGGAAATCTGATACCAAGATGATATGGGGTGGCCCGATCTTCTCAGTAAGCAACGGTGGTGATGATGATCACGGGGTGATGGCAGCGGAGAAACACGACGATGAAGTGGATGATAACTTGTATGACGCAACGAGATCTCTCGATTGGTCCCTGTCGTCAATGCAACAGCTCTCAACCCTGCAAGATATTCGCAACTCCACACACTTGCGCACGTAGCCGCCGACCACGAAGCGGTAAGTTGCAACCGTCTAATTCCCAATGGAACAGCGAGATCACACAAGACTTTTTCAGGATCTACACAATATCAAGCAATATGGTGTAGGGATTCAATAGTTTTGCTAGAGCAAACAACTAAGAACTAGGGTTTATCTTAAACGTGGTCTAAAGCAGCTAGGGGGCGTCACGGGCACTTATATAGGTGTACGGGACGAGTTACTGGTCGAAAAGATACAAGAATAACCGACCCAGAATAGATCTAGTCGAGACGAGACTCGGAGCTGGTCCGATGCAGGATCCGGTCGGCCGGGCTGTGGACCGGCCGGTCCGGTCGGTGGTCCGGTCAACCGGGCGGCAGCCGGAAAACTACGAAGTTTCCGGTTTCTGCACTGGTACGATGCACTCCCTCCGGTTGGCGGCCGGTTGGCGGCCGGTTGGCCGGGCCGAGAACCGGGCGGCCCGGCGTAGGGGCCGGTCGGCCGACGGCGCCGGGACCGGCCTGGACTTCCTCTTCTCCTCTCGCGCATTCCTCCCGCTCCTCCCTCGCGCCTCCATGAGATATCTTCATGTCCAGCTCCTTGTCCAGCTTCACGTCCATCTTCACGTCCAGCTGCTCCTCTCCTCCACGTGCGATGCTTGTCTCCTCTTCATACCTGATGATACATAAGTAATAGGACTTAGGCAGTATAAGTTCTCATCAATCAAGGTATCGTTTAGGAACAAGTTCACCTGTTGTTTAAGTAGCTTCGCACGAGCTCGTGTCATTGGTCCAATCCTGACTTCATTGGACTTGAGCTTCACAGCAGGTTCATCTTCAGTTGGTAATGACGGAGGTAGTAGTGAGGTAGGGATGTCCTCATCAATTTTTGTCCGGCGCGGCCCGATACGGTGTCCGGCGCCCCGAGCCCGTCCCCGTCCCACAGGGGACGCACCGGGGACGCCGGACACAACGCGCAGGCGGCTCCCACATGTCGGCGACTATTTGCATAAACCGTTGGTTCGCGCCTCTTTTCTCGTCGCTCCTTCGTTCCCGCGCCTCCCACCCCACCGCCGCCGCTGGATTTCCCGGCCGGTTGGGCGTCTGATCTCTGCTGAGAGTCGGAACCGTTGTCGCGGCAGGGGCTCCCGCCAGTCGTGCGGCCGCCGCGTCGCAAGCGCGTCCCAGAACGCGCCGTCAAATCCGCCCCACCTCCGCGCACAGAAGGTGCTCGATGACTTGCCAGGTAGGCGCGATTGGCCGCTGTTTGTTGCGTCGTCTGCCTCGGCGCAAATTTAACCATTGATTTTACTTCAGCCATGGACAGCGACGATGAGATGGTTGCCCTGCTGCTGGAGGACGAGCAAGCCTTCGACGACCACCTGCGGGAGCATTTGCTGATCATCGCGTCCCTCCAGGAATTGCTCGACGCTGAGGCGGAGAAGAGGAAGAGGCCGCGCCGCGGAGTATCAAGGCCGGGGAGAAGGAAGTCGAAGCCCCGGTAGAGGATGGAGGGGCATGCCATGCTGCACAACGACTACTTCGCCGACGACGCAACACATGACGACAATTTTCGGCGCCGGTACAGGATGAGCAAGGGGCTGTTCATGAATATCCTCCATGGCGTTCGAGAGTTCGACCCCTACTTCAAGCTGAAGCTCGACGCTGTAGGCGTTCTCGGGTTGTCGTCGATTCAGAAGTGCACCGCCGCCATGAGGATGCTTGCATACGGAGCACCTGCCGATACACAGGACGACTACCTTCGCATGAGTGAGTCTACTGCCATTGAGTGCATGTACAAGTTTTGCCGAGCTGTGGTGGGAAAGTTTGGCAAATACTATTTGAGAGGGCCAGCGAGGAAGAGACTGCAAGGATCGTGGCACAAAATGCTGCCAGAGGATTTCCTGGAATGCTTGGAAGCATCGATTGCATGCACTGGGCATGGAAGAACTGCCCTTTTGCTTGGCAAGGTATATACAAAGGCCGTCATGGATATTGCAGTGTGGTGCTTGAAGCTGTGGCAGATTATGACCTGTGGATTTGGCATTCTTTCTTTGGCATGGCGGGATCACACAATGACATCAACGTGTTGCAGCGGTCTCCGGTGTTTAGCAGACTAGTGGAAGGGCATGCTCCACCATGCAACTATGAGATCAATGGCCACGAATATACCAAAGGCTATTATCTAGCCGATGGTATATATCCAAAATGGGCCACTTTTGTCAAAACAATCTCGAATCCATCAGGTCTGAAGAATTCTCACTTTGCTACGCGATAGGAGGCTTGCAGGAAGGATGTCGAGCGGGCATTTGGTGTGCTTCAAGCACAATTTGCCATTGTCCGGTACCCTGCTCTAAGCTGGTCTCACGACCAAATGTGGTGATCCAGGCTTGTGTGATCATGCACAATATGATCATCGAGGATGACCGCAAGAATCATGCTAGGTCACATGTTGGTCCCTATGAGTGTCAAGGCCCTCTTGCGGAGGTTGATCATGAGTTGCCTGCAGATTTTGCTGATTTTCTCGCCATGCACGCAGAGATCCGTGACAGCAATGTGCATGAGCAACTTCAAGCTGATCTCGTTGAGCATTTGTGGAGGATCAAAGGAAATACCGTGGCACCTTGATGTAGCATCTACCCTATTTATTATATTTGTTTACTTGTTTTATTATTTGTTGTAATTTAATTTGAAAACAATCCTCGCAAACATTTTTATTCATATGCTATATTTGATAAATGGTTCTGTATTAAAAAAAGTAATTTAAATGTTTGGGGGCGGCGTTTGGGGGACGCGGCTGGGGAGCGACGTCCCCCAAAGGCGGCACGAACAAAACACGTCCCCCAAACGCTCAATCCGGCGCGGTTTGGGGGACGCTTTGGGGACGCGGCTGGAGATGCTCTTAGTCCCGGTTGGTCTAGCCAACCGGGACTAAAGCCCCGCCCGTCCACCAGCTGTCAACCGCGCCCGCTGGGCCCAGACCTTCAGTCGCGGTCGCCTGCAGAACCGCGACTAAAGACCCCATTAGTCGCGGTTCTGACATTTTGGGGACTAAAGGGATCGTATGGAAGCCTCTTTTTCTACTAGTGTGGAGAAATGGTCATATATTGATCCAGTAGTAGCCTTGTGAATAACATATAAAAAAGAACGCACCTTCTGCTTTGTTAAAAACTACTACCTCCATCCCAAGGCTTAAGGCCTATATTTTTTTTTCAGAAAGTCAAACTATGTTAAGTTTGACTAAGTTTTTATAAAAAATCATTAACATGAAAAGTACAAAATCAATACCATTTAATAGATAATGAAATATATTTTATATGGTACTTACAAAATATCATATTTATTTATAAATTCTTCTAAAAATTTGGTCAAACTTTACTTCGTTTAACTTTCTGAAAAAATATAGGTCTTAAGCCTTGGAATGGAGGTAGTACATCGTTACGACAATTACAAATTGCCGAAAGCAATGCACAAACGCTTACGCGAATACGAGAATATAAATCATGCATGGTTCACCCATTACTTAATTTAATTGGGGCTTCGAGGTTTGTGTTAAAATGTTTTGCCATGGTTTCTCGCGTTTCTGAAAACTGCACGAATTGACACGCCATGAAACACGGTGAAACCATACATGATATACGCCATGCACGGGAGGAAATCATTTCTCAAGAAAGAAACCGCTGCTACTGGATGCATGATTTGCCGCCGCACGTCGACTCAACGAAAAGTTCGATTGATTTCTGCTTAACTGTTTACTGGCAAGCTTAATCAGTAGTTAAATAATTAATTAGCAACTAGCTCGGAGACACGCTGCCGTCGGGACTTGACAGGAATTGTCCACGGCAGCTGGATCGGAGAGGCCAGACTAGAGCGCATGCGTCCATCCATGGATATCACAAAGATGCGTGTGGTGAGTGGCGAGACCAGGAAAATATTGAGATTGATGTGCATGCATGTCGGTTCATGCACAACTAATACATGTTGAGAGATCTAGGAATAGTCTAGTAGCACCGAAACTAAGCTGTTAACGATAGTATCTCTTAGTTGTGTTGGGTGTGATGGAAATCGGACAAGATGTGGAGATTCCTTTGACAAAAACGTATGCGTCGCAGGTGCCGCGCGCGGCCATGCACCTAAATGCCACATGTTCTCCATGAGCGCCCACAGACACAAACACAAAGAGGTCGAGAGAGGTAGCGTCGCTGTCACTGTCATGGCGATAAAGCTCGGTAGCTTTAGGACTGAATGAATTGCGTCCCAGCTATACATCAAGCTATCTGCCTTAGTGGAATCCGATGTGCGCGCCTTGTAGATGGATCACAGGTCAAAGGCGTGCAATGATCTCTTCGACAATCCAAGTGATCTTTCCTTCCATTCGTGATTCGTCTATTAAATTCTTTTTGAACAACTACGAGAATCAATCAACACTAGTAGAATAGAAAACAGGGTTTATATCTTTAGATCCAAAGAGCATTAGCATCGATTGTGCTACTAACTCAGACTAAAGGGTACATTATTGACTAGGACGTCGCAGGGGAACAGCAGAGCTTTAGCACCGGTTCGTGTGGAACATGAACCGGTGCTAAAGGGTTGTCGTCAGCCACGTGGCAGGCGTGAAACCTTTAGCACTGTTTCGTGTCACGAACCGGTGCTAAAGCCCCCTTTTTTTTTATAAATTCAGCTCACCCCAGCCAACCCTCTCCTCTATTTTTTCTTGGTGGAAGGTGTGAGGGTTGCGTGCTTGTTTGTTTTTCTTTCCTATGCACAAGAGGTGCTCGATGAAATGCATGAGAGATTGATGCCACTTGATTTCACACAAAACAAAAATGAGGTGCCAGAGCGACACTTAAGGTTTCTCCTCTTTCTTTCCTCCTCGATTGAGGTAAGCAACTTTACCCTTTCATTTGTACAGTGATCATTTTACTATTTATGATGTTTTGTAATGGTTTTTTGATAAACTTAATTATATGATGCAGATGACCGGCGGCAATGGATGTACTTTGACCGATGCCTACCCGAGTTCACTGCGGGCCTGAAAGATTTTCTCCGTGTGGCTGAGGATAACCCACAGGCGGATGGTTTTATGTGTTATCCATGTGTTGACCAAGCATGGAGAAATAGGGGTTATGATGGAAGACAATGAAGAAGGAGAAGAAGACGATGATGATATGTACACTAAATACGATGATACTGTAATAGGGCGGGCTAAAGATGAAGAGGCAGGGGAAGCTGCAAATGAAGAGGCATCAAATGAGCTCGCTGATGATATTCGTCGGGCCATCGCTGATGCACACAGAGAAGCACAAAGTGCAAACAAGAAGCGGAAGTTAAACGACATGTTAGAGGATCACAAAAAAGTAATACCCAAATTGCAAAGATGGCAACACAAAGCTCGGTACCACACTGTAGTTGTTGCAATGGAAGGGAGAGGCTGGTAATATGTGACAAGGCATTCGAGAAGTTCCTGAAAATAATGAAGAAGAAGCTTCCAAAGGATAACGAATTGCTTGATAGTACGTACGAAGCAAAGAAGTTTCTCTGCCCTCTAGGATTAGAGGTGCAGAAGATACATGCATGCATTAATGACCGAATCCTCTACCGCGGTGACGAGTACGAAAATTTGGAAAAATGCCCGGTATGCACTGCAGTGCGGTATAAGATCAGACGAGATGACCATGATGATATTGAGGGCGAACCCCCCAGGAAGAGGGTTCCTGCCAAGGTTATGTGGTATGCTCCTATAATACCACAGTTGAAACATCTGTTCAGAAACAATGAGCATGACAGGTTGTTGACAAGGCACAAAGAAGATCGTAACAAAGACGAGATGTTGAGACATCCTGCTGATGGGTTGCAGTGGAGAAAAATCAATAGAGAGTTCCCGGACTTTGCAGGTGACGCGAGGAACTTATGGTTTGGTCTAAGTATAGATGGCATGAATCCTTTTGGGTAGTAGAGCACCTGGCCTATAACTTTATGTATCTATAACCTTCCTCCTTGGTTGTGGATGAAGCAGAAGTTTATTATGATGCCAGTGCTCATCCAAGGCTCGAAGCAACCCGGCAACGACATTGATGTATACTTAAGACCATTATATGAAGATCTCTTACAGTTGTGGGACAAACCAGGTGTACATGCGTGGGATGAGCACCAACAGGAGAAATTTGACCTAAGAGCATTGCTTTTCGTGACCATCAATGATTGGTCTACTCTTAGTAACATTTCAGGATATACAAATAAGGGATACAATGTATGCACGCATGATGACCCACAAGTATAGGGGGTGTATCGTAGTATCTTCGATAAGTAAGAATGTCGATCCCAACGAGGAGCAGAAGGTGTTGACAAGCAGTTTCGATGAAGGATTCACTGTAAATGCTCACAGACAAGTATTCAGGGGGTTTTGATATAGCGGATGAATAAAGTACAAGTAAATAAAGTGCGAGAGAAATAATTGCAGCGAGTGGCCCAATCCTTTTTAGCACAAAGGACAAGCCGATTTGTTTACTTATAATGACCAAACGTTCTTGAGGACACACGGGAATTTAGTCTAGTGCTTTCGCTTCATATAGCTGATTAATCTTCATTGTTTTGATAAGTGTTGTGTGGGTGAACCTATGCTAATGTACCACCCTTCCTAGGACTAATACATACTTGTGATTATACCCCTTGCAAGCATCCGCAACTACAAGAAAGTAATTAAGATAAATCTAACCACGGCCTTAAACTCGAGATCCTGCTATCCCTCCTGCACCGATATACCAACGGGGGTTTAGGTTTCTGTCACTCCGGCAACCCCGCAATTGGCAAACGAATACCAGATGCATTCCCCTAGGCCCATAAATGGTGAAGTGTCATGTAGTAGACGTTCACACGACACCACCAGAAGAATAGCACCACAACTTAAATATCACAACATTGAATACTAACCAACATAATTCACTACTAACATTTAGACTTCACCCATGTCCTCAAGAACTAAACGAACTACTCACGAGACATCATATAGAACATGATCAGAGGTGATATGATGATGAATAACAATCTGAACATAAACCTTGGTTCAATAGTTTCACTCAATAGCATCAATAACAAGTAGAAATCAACACGGAGAGTTTCCCCTATCAAACAATCAAGATCAAACCCAAATTGTTACAGCGGTGATGAGGTGCAGCGGTGGAGATGGCGGTGATGATGATGATGATGATGGTGATGATGATGGTGATGATGTCCAGCTCGATGACGGTGACGATGGCGTCGATTTCCCCCTCCGGGAGGGAATTTCCCCGGCAGATTTCAGCCTGCCGGAGAGCTCTTTTCTCTCTGGTGTTCTCCGGCCCGCAGAGGCGGCGGTGACTCTTTTCGACTATCCTCTGGGGCTTAGGTTTTCGGGACGAAGACGTACACGAAGAAAAGGAGGCCAGAGGGGGCTGTGGGCCCCCTCCTCACAGGGCGGCGCGGCCAGGCCTTGGGCCGCGCCGGCCTATGAGGTGGGCCCACCTCGAGTCCCCTCGGCTCCCCCTTTTGGCTCCCTTCGTATTCTGGAAAAATAGGATTTTTCATATAATTTCCGTCAACTGTTGATCTTCCGAAATATTGCATTCTGACGGTGCTTTTTCCAGCAGAATCCCGACTCCGGTGCGCGATCCCCAAATAATCATGAAACATGCAAAATAGATGAAATAACATAAGTATCATCTCCAAATATGAAATATATCAATGAATAACAGCAAATTATGATGTAAAATAGTGATGCAAAATGGACGTATCAACTCCCCCCAGCTTAGACTTCGCTTGTCCCCAAGCGAGCCGAGCTCAGTAAACAAGACCACATGTTTATGGAGTGAAGAGTCGATAAATAAAATACGGACAAGAAGCATCATATTCATCCACACAAGACATTCTAGTGAACAACTTTCTCATATAATTCAACTTGAAACAAGTAGAAGGTAATCACAAATGAAGGTGCATAAGGAATCATAATTGGTGATGGCAAACTTTGTTCTTGGTCAGAGAACAGTTAACAGATTATACTCATCTATTGAGCAGCGCTCTCATATTAAAGCTTATGGTAAACTTGCATACTCAATCATAGTAATCTCCTCATAATCATTGATAACTTTCAAAGCTATATTCATTCAGATAAAACTTGCACTAAACAAGGAAGAGTAAAAGACATGATGAAATAGATCACAATATAAATGGTTTGATCACAACAACTCAGATGCTTGCTTGAGATGGAGGGAAATAGGTTTACTGACTCAACATAAAGTAAAAGACAGGCCCTTCGCAGAGGAAGCAGGGATTAAATCATGTGCTAGAGCTTTTTAAGTTTTGAAATCATATAAAGAGCATAAAAGTAAAGTTTTGAGAGGTGTTTGTTGTTGTCAACGAATGGTAGCGGGTACTCTAACCCCCTTGCCAAACAGACCTCCAAAGAGCGGCTCCCATGAAGGAAGTTATCTCTACCAGCAAGGTAGATCATCCTTCTTCTCTTTTGTTTACACACGTATTTTAGTTTCATTATGGATGACACTCCCCCCAACCTTTGCTTACACAAGCCATGGCTAACCGAATCCTCGGGTGCCTTCCATCAATCACATACCATGGAGGAGTGTCTATTTGCAATTTAAGTTGCTTAATGATAAATCAGGGCAAAACATGTGAAGAGAATTATTAATGAAAGTTGATTAATTGGGGCTGGGAACCCCGTTGCCAGCTCTTTTTGCAAAATTATAGGATAAGTGGATGAAGCCACTAGTCCATTAGTGGAAGCTGCCTAACAAGACTGAAAGATAAAACACCACATACTTCCTCATGAGCTATAAAACATTGACACAAATAAGAAGTAATAGTTTTTGAATTATTTAAAGGTAGCACATGAAGTATTTACTTGGAGTGGTAGGGAAATACCACATAGTAGGTAGTTATCGTGGACACTGATGGCATAGGTTTGGTTTAAGGGTTTGGATGCACGAGAAGTATTCCCTCTCGGTACAGGTCTTTGGCTAGCAAGGTTAATTAGTAAGCATAAGAGTTGAGGGAAACAAACAAATATACATGTGATAGACATAATCATGCATCTTACTTGTAAGCACAAACAATTTTAACTTTAGAATACTAAGCTAGGAACTAACAAGAAAGATAATAACATATCTACATGTGTTTCCTCTTTTCTACTTAAACTCAAGGGGTTGTTGCTATTGACCAATGCTAAGTTTGCCAAAACCAAATAGATATACTCAATGCTCCCAAAGTGATACCCATACTAACAACAAGATCAATCATATAATAGAGATTGCAAACTAAAATAAGATGTGCAATATGTAAATGATAAGACTTCTCATTAATATTCCATAACGATAACTCACACCAAGGGATACATAGATAACCAACTAAAGAGAGATACTTCCATACCGCAACACATCTTATATGATAACTTCCCTACTCATGATATGACACTACTTGAAAGTAAAAAGGTAAAAGATAGTGATGATGTGATACCGCGGCACTCCCCCAAGCTTGGAACAAACCAAGGGGATGCCAATACCGATAATGAATTACTCCTCCGACGGTGGTGATGGTGGCCTGTTCCTGCGATTCTTAAAGATCTCCTTCAGCTTCAGCTTCTCAGTTTGGCAATTCTGCACTAAGACTCGAAGAGATTCATTGTTATCCGAAGAGGGCGGTGGTGGCCTTGTGATGGGAATTGAGTGATATTCCAGCATTCTGCGAAGTCGGTTGTTCTCCTCCTGAAGTATCTCCACTTCTCTTCTCAGAGCACGGTATTGATCACAAAACTCATCGGTAACCCATAGTGCTTCCTCCACAGCAGGGAAAGAGCCGAGATTAAGGGCAGGCGGTAGAGGTCCCTGCAAGTTATGAGAAAAAGAACGTCCAGTGTTAACCGATCCCACCAAGATTGGCTCACTCCCCGCAGTTTGCCGCTTCCTTTTTGTTGAAGACATCCCCTTCACTTCTTCCAAAGGCTCCTTGTCCTTGTTGTTGGAGGCCATGGTGCTTCTAGATCAAAGACGGATCCTGGCACAAACAGCTCGAAACAAAACACGTCGAGAAAACGATATACGGACCTCCAGGGGTCCGGGGGATTATATAGCAAAAAATTTCACGACGAAAGGAAAGTACCAGGTCGAACCAGAGTCGGAGAGGGGTGATGAGGCGGCCTCCTCACAGGGCGGCGCGGCCAGGCTGGGGCCCGCGCCGGCCTGTGGGGGCACGCCCTCGTGCGTCTCCTCCACTCTGTTTCGATCTCGTAATTTTTCATATTTTCCAAAAGTTGCAAAAACATTGTTCGGAAAGTTAAACGCGGACTTTTTCTTACCAGAACTGTTACCTATTCAAAGTCGGACTCTGCAGGACTGTCAACTTGGCCTTTGATGAAGGCTTCCGGAGTTACCACTTGAATAACATCAACATCTTCATTATAAGAATCACCCGAGATATAATGCTTGAGTCTTTGTCCATTCACCACTTGTGTGGCATTACCTTGCAGAGAGCTAATTTTAATTGCTCGTGATCGATACACCTCATCAATGACATATGGTCCTTCCCATTTTGAGAGTAATTTTCCTGCAAAAAATCTGAGACGAGACCGATAAAATAGGACTTTATCTCCAACATTAAATTCTCTTTTGATAATTCTTCTATCATGCCATTTCTTAACTTTCTCTTTAAAGAGTTTAGCATTTTCTTACCGGCAAGTTTAGGATCTTTATTTAGTTCTCTCACAGCCCAATAAGCTTTGTGCTCTAGTTCTAAAGGTAAATGGCAAGCTTTCCCATAAACCATTTTATACGGTGACATACCCATGGGATTTTTATAAGCAGTTCTATAAGCCCATAGTGCTTCTTTCAATTTAATAGCCCAGTTCTTTCTAGATTTATTAAGAGTCTTTTGCAAGATAGATTTAATCTCTCTATTTGATAATTCTACTTGCCCACTAGTTTGAGGATGATAAGCGGAAGCAATTCTATGATTAATACCATATTTAGCAAGAGTTTTTCTAAAACCACCATGAATAAAATGAGAACCTCCATCAATCATAATATATCTAGGAACTCCAAATCTGGGAAAAATAATATCTAAAAGCATTCTTAAAGAGGTCTCACCATCAGCACTTTTTGTAGGTATGGCTTCCACCCATTTAGTAACATAATCAACGAGCAACAAGTATATGAGTGTTACCTTCTGAAGAAGGGAAAGGACCCATGAAGTCAAATCCCCAACAATCGAATGGTTCAATAACAAGAGTATAATTCATAGGCATTTCATTGCGTCTGGAGATATTACCAACCCTTTGACATTCATCACAAGATAAAATAAACCTCCTTGCATCTTTGAAGAGAGTTGGCCAATAAAAACCTGATTGTAGAACCTTTTGCGCGGTCCTATCTCCGGCGTGATGTCCTCCATAAACACTACCATGACATTTACGCAATATCTCCTGTTGTTCATATTCAGGAACACATCTTCGCAGAATACCATCCACTCCTTCTTTATTAAGTGTTGGTCATCCCAAAAATAATGCCTGAAGTCATAAAAGAATTTCCTCCTTTGCTGAGCTGAAAAGGTTGGTGGCAAATACTTGGATACAATAAAGTTAGCATAATCAGCATACCAAGGACTCTCTCGCGAGCTCACCTTTATTACAGCCAATTGTTCATTTGGAAAACTATCATTAACAGGAACAGGATCATAAGCAATATTTTCCAATCTAGACAAATTATCAGACAACGGGATTATCAAGCACCTTTCCTATCTATAATATGCAGATCAAATTCTTGCAAAAGAAGTACCCATCTAATAAGCCTTGGCTTAGCATCTTTCTTTGTCATAAGGTATCTAATTGCAGCATGATCAGTATGAATTGTAACTTTTGAATCAACAATATAGGATCTAAATTTATCACAAGCAAAGACTACAGCTAATAATTCTTTTTCAGTTGTAGCATAATTTCTTTGAGAAGCATCAAGAGTTTTGCTAGCATAATGAATAACATTCAATTTCTTATCTACTCGCTGTCCAAGAACGAGCGCCTACAGTAAAATCACTAGCATCACACATAATTTCAAAAGGCAAATTCCAATCGGGAGGTTCAACTACGGGAGCAGTTGTTAAGGCTTTCTTTAGAGTTTCAAAAGCTTCCTTACAATCATCATCAAAAACAAAAGGTACATCTTTTTGAAGAAGATTAGTAAGAGGCTTTGAAATCTTGGAGAAATCTTTAATAAATCTCCTATAAAACCCAAGCATGACCAAGAACACTACGAATACCTTTAACATCCCTAGGATAGGGCATCTTCTCAATTGCTTCAACTTTAGCTCTATCAACTTCAATACCTTTCTCAGAAATTTTATGTCCCAATACAATTCCTTCATTAACCATAAAGTGGCATTTCTCCCAATTAAGAACAAGGTTAGTTTCTTCACATCTCCGCAATACTTTATCAAGGTTTCGCAAGCAATTATCAAAAGAATTCCCATAGACAGAAAAATCATCCATGAATACCTCTACAATACTCTCACAAAAGCCATGAAAAATAGCAGACATGCATCTTTGAAAAGTAGCAGGAGCATTACATATACCAAAAGGCATATGCGTATAAGCATAAGTTCCATAGGGACAAGTGAAAGTGGTTTTCTCTTGATCTTTAGTTTTAACAGCAATTTGTGAAAACCCAGAATAACCATCAAGAAAGCAAAAATGAGTATTTTTAGACAACCTTTCTAACATTTGATCAATAAATGGTAAAGGGTAATGATCTTTCTTAGTTACCTTATTAACCTTTCGATAATCAATGCACATTCTATACCCTACAACTACTCTTTGAGGGATGAGTTCATCATTATCATTAGGCACAACAGTCATTCCTCCTTTCTTAGGAACACAATGCACAGGACTAACCCATCTACTATCAGCAATAGGATATATAATACCAGCTTCAAGAAGTTTTAATACCTCATTCCTTACCACATCCTTCATCTTCGGAATTAGACGACGTTGATGTTCAACAACAGGCTTCGCATCATCTTCCATATTGATAGCATGTTGGCAAATAGAGGGAGAAATCCCCTTCAAGTCATCAAGAGTATAGCCAATAGCTCCTCGGTGTTTCTTCAATATTTCCAATAACCTTTCTTCCTCAATATCTAAAATCTTATAACTAATAATAACAGGATATATTTTCTTATCATCAATATGAGCATACTTAAGATTATCAGGCAATGGTTTTAAATCAAAAACAGGATCTTCCTTTGGTGGTGGTGTTGTACCTAAATCTTCAACGGGCAAGTCATGTTTAAGAATAGGTTGACGAAGGAAAATTTCATCAAGCTCATTTCTTTCTTCCCTAAAGAGTTCACTCTCACTATTCTCCAAATGTTGCTGCAAAGGATTATTAGGAGTAAGAGCAATAGACGCACACTGTTCAACTCTAAAATCATTATTAGGCAAATCAGCTTTATAAGGAATTTTGGCAAATTTAGAGAAATTAAACTCATAAGATTCACCAGCAAATTTAGTCATAATTTTTTCCTTTTTGCAATCTATAACAGCTCCACAAGTATTTAGGAAAGGTCTACCAAAAATAATAGGACAATACTTACTAGCAGCAGAACCAAGTACCAAAAAGTCAGCAGGATATTTAATCTTACCACATAGGACTTCCACATCTCTAACAATACCAATAGGAGAGATAGTTTCTCTATTAGCTAGCCGAATAACCACATCAATATCTTCAAGTTCACAAGAACCAATTTCATGCATGATCTCTGTATAAAGCTCATAAGGAATGGCGCTAATACTTGCACCAATGTCACATAAACCATAATAACAATGATCACCAATTCTAACAGAGAGCATAGGAATACTAGCTTTCCTAGACTTATTAGGATGCGAAACAATATTAGAAGCATCTTCACAGAAAATAATATGACCATCTTCTACATTTTCAGTCACAAGATCTTTAACTATTGCAACAGCGGGTTCAACCTTAATTTGTTCTTCAGGTTCTATAGGTTTCTTTGCACTTTTATTAACCGCACTAGATATAACAGAGTACTCCTTCATTTTAGCAGGGAAAGGAGTTTTCTCAATATAAGCTTCAGGAAGAATATGATCAACGGTTTCAATTATAGCACATTTATTTATAGATGGATCAATTTTATCTTTATATGGTTCATGATACTTATCAAAATTCTTCCTAGGCAATTCAAAGTGAGATGCAAAAGCTTTATAAAGATTTACAACGACTTGAGAATCAAGACCATAAGTAGCACTAATATTACGAAATTTACCAGTATCCATAAAAACTTCAATGCATTTATAATCAAAATTTATACCTGACTCTCTATCTTTGTCGTTCTCCCATCCTTCAGTATTCTCCTGGATCCGATCAAGAAGGTCCCTTTTAAACTCTTCTTTGTTGCGTGTAAATGATCCAGAACAAGAAGTATCCAGCAAAGTCTTATCTTGAAAAGACAGTCTTGCATAGAAATTATCAATAATAATATTACCAGGAAGCTCATGAATGGGGCATTAGAGCATTAAAGACTTCAATCTCCCCCAAGCTTGGGCAATACTTTCTCCATCATGAGGCCAGAAATTATATATGCGGTTCCGATCTTTGTGAATTTCACTTGGAGGATAGAATTTAGAATAAAATAAAGGCACAATGTCCTCCCAATCAAGAGAATCCCTATTCTTCAGACAATTTATACCGGTGCGCTGCCTTACCGGACAGCGATATAGAGAATAGTTTCTTCCTAACTTCATCCATAGCAATACCTGCACATTTGAATAACCCGCATAATTCATGTAAAAACGAGTAAATGATCACCAGGATGGACGAGTTCCATCCCCTTCATAGCGGTTATCCACAACACGTTCAATAACTTTCATAGGTATTTTGTATGGAACCTCTTTCTCACCTGGCGCCTCATCCACTACCTTTGCAGTAGTAGTAGATTTCCCAAAGAGGAATTCAAGAGAAGACCTCTCCATAATGAATTATAGCAGCAGGCAGAAATAAAAATAGCACGTACAGTAAAAGTTTCCCTTACCAATTCCACTTACCAATAGCGCTTCACTCCCCGGCAACGGCGCTAGAAAATAGTCTTGATGACCCACAAGTATAGGGGGTGTATCGTAGTATCTTCGATAAGTAAGAATGTCGATCCCAACGAGGAGCAGAAGGTGTTGACAAGCAGTTTCGATGAAGGATTCACTGTAAATGCTCACAGACAAGTATTCGGGGGGTTTTGATATAGCAGATGAATAAAGTACAAGTAAATAAATTGCGAGAGAAATAATTGCAGCGAGTGGACCAATCCTTTTTAGCACAAAGGACAAGCCGGTTTGTTTACTTATAATGACCAAACGTTCTTGAGGACACACGGGAATTTAGTCTAGTGCTTTCGCTTCATATAGCTGATTAATCTTCATTGTTTTGATAAGTGTTGTGTGGGTGAACCTATGCTAATGTACCGCCCTTCCTAGGACTAATACATACTTGTGATTATACCCCTTGCAAGCATCCGCAACTACAAGAAAGTAATTAAGATAAATCTAACCACATCCTTAAACTCTGAGATCCTGCTATCCCTCCTGCACCGATATACCAACGGGGGTTTAGGTTTCTGTCACTCCGGCAACCCCGCAATTGGCAAACGAATACAAGATGCATTCCCCTAGGCCCATAAATGGTGAAGTGTCATGTAGTCGACGTTCACACGACACCACTAGAAGAATAGAACCACAACTTAAATATCACAACATTGAATACTAACCAACATAATTCACTACTAACATTTAGACTTCACCCATGTCCTCAAGAACTAAACGAACTACTCACGAGACATCATATGGAACATGATCAGAGGTGATATGATGATGAATAACAATCTGAACATAAACCTTGGTTCAATAGTTTCACTCAATAGCATCAATAACAAGTAGAAATCAACACCGGGAGAGTTTCCCCTATCAAACAATCAAGATCAAACCCAAATTGTTACAGCGGTGACGAGGTGCAGCGGTGGAGATGGCGGTGATGATGATGATGATGGTGATGATGATGGTGATGATGTCCAGCTCGATGACGGTGACGATGGCGTCGATTTCCCCCTCCGGGATGGAATTTCCCCGGCAGATTTTAGCCTGCCGGAGAGCTCTTTTCTCTCTGGTGTTCTCCGCCCCGCAGAGGCGGCTCTGACTCTTTTCGACTATCCTCTGGGGCTTAGGTTTTCGGGACGAAGACGTACACGAAGAAAAGGAGGCCAGAGGGGGCTGTGGGCCCCCTCCTCACAGGGCGGCGCGGCCAGGCCTTGGGCCGCGCCGGCCTATGAGGTGGGCCCACCTCGGGTCCCCTCGGCTCCCCCTTCTGGCTCCCTTCGTCTTCTGGAAAAATAGGATTTTTCATATAATTTCCGTCAACTGTTGATCTTCCGAAATATTGCATTCTGACGGTGTTTTTTACAGCAGAATCCTGACTCCGGTGCGCGATCCCCAAATAATCATGAAACATGCAAAATAGATGAAATAACATAAGTATCATCTCCAAATATGAAATATATCAATGAATAACAGCAAATTATGATATAAAATAGTGATGCAAAATGGACGTATCAACGCACTGTTTAGATGAGTCTGAAGGTGTATATTTGGATAAATCTAAGAAGGTTGTGTACCTGGGGCATCGTCGATTTTTTCCAAAGAGGCACGGCGTGAGAAAGCATTTCAGAGGTGAGGCGGATCACCGGGAGAAGCCTGACCTCCGTACTGGCGATGCTTTACTGAATATGGTCAAGGACATACAAGTAATCTTTGGAAAGGGTCCTAGCGGTCAATCTGTTCCGAATGACATCGCTACCTGACACGCATCCATGTGGAAGCAGAAATCTATATTTTGGGAGCTACCCTATTGGAAAGACCTAGAGGTCCGCTCTTCAATCGACGTGATGCATGTGACGAAGAATCTTTGCGTGAACCTGCTAGGCTTCCTGGGCATGTATGGGAAGACAAAAGATACACTACAAGCACGGGAGGACTAGCAACGTATGAAAGACCCAGAAAACAAGCAACAACAGAACAATACGGATAAGTGGCATCACTTAAGTCCTGCCAGCTACGCTCTTACCAAAGCAGAGAAGGAAATCTTTTTTGAAGTCCTTTACAGTATCAAGGTGATGTCTGGCTTCTCATCGAATATAAAGGGGATTATAAATATGGCAGAGAAAAATTCCAAAACCTGAAGTCGCATGGCTGCCACGTTATCATGACAGGGAAAAAATTCCAAAAATGCTTCCGGTTGCATTGAGGGGGCTTCTGCCGGAAAATGTCGAGTAACCATTGTGAAGCTATGTGCATTCCTCAATGCAATATCTCAGAAGGTAATCAATCCAGCTGTTCTGCCAAAGTTACAGAAGGATGTGGTCCAATGTCTTGTTAGTTTTGAGTTGGTGTTTCCACCATCTTTCTTCAATATTATGACGCATCTCCTGGTTCACCTTGGTGAAGAGATTGCCATCCTCGGTCCTGTATTTCTACACAATATGTTCCCCTTCGAGAGGTTCATGGGAGTCTTAAAGAAATATGTTCATAACCGTGCTAGGCCAGAAGGAAGCATTGATACGTCTCCGACGTATCGATAATTTCTTATGTTCTATGCCATATTATTGATGATACCTACATGTTTTATGCACACTTTATGTCATATTAGTGCATTTTCTGGAACTAACCTATTAACAAGATGCCGAAGTGCCAGTTGCCGTTTTCTGCTGTTTTTGGTTTCAGAAATCCTAGTAACGAAATATTCTCGGAATTGGACGAAACGAAGACCCGGGGCCCTATTTTTCCACGGAGCTTCCGGAAGACCAAAGAACACACGAAGTGGGGCCACGAGGTGGCCAAACTATAGGGCGGCGCGGCCCAAGCCCCGGCCGCGCCGACCTATGGTGTGGCCCCTCGTCCGGCCCCCGACTCGCCCTTCCGCCTACTTAAAGCCTCCGTCGCGAAACCCCCGAGGCGAAAAACCACGATACGGAAAACCTTACCGAGACGCCGCCGCCGCCAATCCCATCTCAGGGGATTCTGGAGATCTCCTCCGGCACCCTGCCGGAGAGGGGATTCATCTCGCGGAGGACTCTACACCGCCATGGTCGCCTCCGGAGTGATGAGTGAGTAGTTCACCCCTGGACTATGGGTCCATAGCAGTATCTAGATGGTTGTCTTCTCCTCATTGTGCTTCATTGTTGGATCTTGTGAGCTGCCTAACATGATCAAGATCATCTATCTGTAATTCTATATGTTGTGTTTGTTGGGATCCGATGGATAGAGAATACCATGTCATGTTAATTATCAAGTTATTATACATGTGTTGTTTATGATCTTGCATGCTCTCCGTTTCTAGTAGAGGCTCTGGCCAAGTTTTTACTTTTAACTCCAAGAGGGAGTATTTATGCTCGATAGTGGGTTCATGCCTGCATTGACACCTGGGGGAGTGATAGAAACCCCTAAGGTTGTGTTGTGCTGTTGCCACTAGGGATAAAACATTGGCGCTATGTCCGAGGATGTAGTTGTTGATTACATTACACACCATACTTAATGCAATTGTCTGTTGTTAGCAACTTAATACTGGAGGGGGTTCGGATGATAACTCTGAAGGTGGACTTTTTAGGCATAGATGCAGTTGGATGGCGGTCTATGTACTTTGTCGTAATGCCCAATTAAATCTCACTATACTTATCATGTCATGTATGTGCATTGTTATGCCCTCTCTATTTGTCAATTGCCCGACTGTAATTTGTTCACCCAACATGCTTTTATCTTATGGGAGAGACACCTCTAGTGAACTGTGGACCCCGGTCCATTCTTTAATACTTGAAATACAAATCTGCTACAATACTTGTTTTTACTATTTTCTCTGCAAACAATCATCTTCCACACAATACGGTTAATCCTTTGTTACGGCAAGCCGGTGAGATTGACAACCTCACTTGTTTCGTTGGGGCAAAGTACTTTGGTTGTGTTGTGCGGGTTCCACGTTGGCGCCGGAATCTACGGTGTTACGCCGCACTACATCCCGCCGCCATCAACCTTCAACGTGCTTCTTGGCTCCTCCTGGTTCGATAAACCTTGGTTTCTTTCCGAGGGAAAACTTGCTGCTGTGCGCATCATACCTTCCTCTTGGGGTTGCCCAACGAACGTGTGAAATACACGCCATCAAGCTCTTTTTCCGGCGCCGTTGCCGGGAGATCAAGACACGCTGCAAGGGGAGTCTCCACTTCTCAATCTCTTTACTTTGTTTTTGTCTTGCTTTATTTTATTTACTACTTTGTTTGCTGCACTTATATCAAAACACAAAAAAATTAGTTGCTAGCTTTACTTTATTTATTGTCTTGTTTGCTATATCAAAAACACAAAAAAATTAGTTTACTTGCATTTACTTTATCTAGTTTGCTTTATTTACTATTGCTAAAATGGCTACCCCTGAAAATACTAAGTTGTGTGACTTCACTAGCACAAATAATAATGATTTCTTATGCACACCTATTGCTCCACCTGCTACTACAGCAGAATTCTTTGAAATTAAACCTGCTTTACTTAATCTTGTCATGAGAGAGCAATTTTCCGGTGTTAGTTCCGATGATGCTGCTGCCCATCTCAATAATTTTGTTGAACTATGTGAAATGCAAAAGTATAAAGATGTAGATGGTGACATTATAAAATTAAAATTGTTTCCTTTCTCATTAAGAGGAAGAGCTAAAGATTGGTTGCTATCTCTCGCCTAAGAATAGTATTGATTCCTGGACTAAATGCAAGGATGCTTTTATTGGTAGATATTATCCCCCTGCTAAAATTATATCTTTGAGGAGTAGCATAATGAATTTTAAACAATTAGATAATGAACATGTTGCTCAAGCTTGGGAAAGAATGAAATCTCTGGTTAAAAATTGCCCAACCCATGGATCGACTACTTGGATAATCATCCAAACCTTCTATGCGAGGACTAAATTTTTCTTCGCGGAATTTATTGGATTCAGCTGCTGGAGGTACCTTTATGTCCATCACTCTTGGTGAAGCAACAAAGCTCCTTGATAATATGATGGTTAATTACTCTGAATGGCACACGGAAAGAGCTCCACAAGGTAAGAAGGTAAATTCTATTGAAGAATCCTCTTCCTTGAATGATAAAGTTGATGCTATTATGTCTATGCTTGCGAATGATAGGACTAATGTTGATCCTAATAATGTTCCATTAGCTTAATTGGTTGCTCAAGAAGAACATGTTGATGTGAACTTCATTAAAAATAATAATTTCAACAACAATGCTTATCGGAACAATTCTAGTAATAACTATAGGCCACATCCTTATAATAATGGTAATGGTTATGCTAATTCTTATGGGAATTCTTACAACAATAATAGGAATACACCCCCTGGACTTGAAGCCATGCTTAAAGAATTTATTAGTACACAAATTGCCTTTAACAAATCTGTTGAGGAAAAGCTCAATAAAATTGATATTCTTGTTTCTAGAGTTGATAGTCTTGCCTCTGATGTTGATCTTTTGAAATCGAAAGTTATGCCTAATAGGGATATTGAAAATAAAATTGTTACTACATCAAATGCCATCCAAGTTAGAATTAATGAGAATATAAGATTAATGGCTGAACTGCGTGCTAGGTGGGATAGAGAAGAAAATGAAAAACTAGCTAAAGAGAAAAATGTAGCTAAAGTTTGGACTATTACCACCACTAGCAATGCTAATGATTCATATGTTGCTGCACCTCCTACTATGCATGATAAAATAATTGGTGTTGGCAATGCTTCTACTCCTAGTGCAAAGCGCGCAAAATTACCTGAAACTGCTAAAACTGCTAAAACTCGCTTGTGATAAAACTGCTGAAATTTTTTCCAACCTTGGGGATGATAATCCCATTGCTTTAGATTGTAATGATTTAGATTTTGATGATTGCCACATCTCTGAAGTTATAAAGTTCTTACAAAAACTTGCTAAAAGTCCCAATGCTAGTGCTATAAATTTGGCTTTCACAAAACATATTACAAATGCTCTCATAAAAGCTAGAGAAGAGAAACTAAAACTTGAAACTTCTATTCCTAGAAAGCTAGAGGATGGTTGGGAGCCCATCATTAAAATGAGAGTCAAAGATTTTGATTGTAATGCTTTATGTGATCTTGGTGCAAGTATTTCTGTTATGCCTAAAAAAGTCTATGATATGCTTGACTTGCCACCATTAAAGAATTGTTATTTGGATGTTAATCTCGCTGATAATGATAAAAAGAAACCTTTGGGGAAAGTTGATAATGTTCATATTATGGTTAACAATAACCTTGTCCCCGTTGATTTTGTTGTCTTGGATATTGAATGCAATGCATCTTGCCCCATTATATTGGGAAGACCTTTTCTTCGAACCGTTGGTGCTACTATTGATATGAAGGAAGGTAATATTAAATATCAATTTCCTCTCAAGAAAGGTATGGAACACTTCCCTAGAAAGAGAATGAAGGTACCTTATGATTCTATTATTAGAACAAATTATGATGTTGATGCTTCATCTCTCGATGTTACTTGAGTTACACTTTCGCGCCTAGGCTGAAAGGCGTTAAAGAAAAGCGCTTATGGGAGACAACCCATGTTTTTACTCCAGTATTTTTGTTTTATATTTGTGTCTTGGAAGTTGTTTACTACTGTAGCAACCTCTCCTTATCTTAGTTTTGAGTTTTGTTGTGCCAAGTAAAATCTTTGATAGAAAAGTAAGTACTAGATTTGGATTACTGCGCAGTTCCGGATTTCTTTGCTTGTCACGAATCTGGGTCTATCTCCCGGTAGGTAGCTCAGAAAATTACGCCAATTTACGAGCATGATCCTCAGATATGTACGCAACTTTCATTAAATTTGAGCATTTTCGTTTGAGCAAGTCTGGTGGCCTAATAAAATCCATCTTTACGGACTGTTCTGTTTTGACAGATTCTGTCTTTTATTTCGCATTGCCTCTTTTGCTATGTTGGATGAATTTCTTTGATCCACTAATGTCCAGTAGCTTTATGCAATGTCCAGAAGTGTTAAGAATGATTGTGTCACCTCTGAACATGTGAATTTTTATTATGCACTAACCCTCTAATGAGTTGTTTCGAGTTTGGTGTGGAGGAAGTTTTCAAGGATCAAGAGAGGAGTATGATGCAATATGATCAAGGAGAGTGAAAGCTCTAAGCTTGGGGATGCCCGGTGGTTCACCCCTGCATATATTAAGAAGACTCAAGCGTCTAAGCTTGGGGATGCCCAAGGTATCCCCTTCTTCATCGACAACATTATCGGGTTCCTCCCCCGAAACTATATTTTTATTCGGCCACATCTTATGTACTTTGCTTGGAGCGTCGGTTTGTTTTTGTTTTTTGTTTTGTTTGAATAAAATGGATCCTAGCATTCACTTTATGGGAGAGAGACACGCTCCGCTGTTGCATATGGACAAATATGTCCTTAGGCTCTACTCATAGTATTCATGGCGAAGTTCTTCTTCGTTAAATTGTTATATGGTTGGAATTGGAAAATGATACATGTAGTAACTCTAAAATGTCTTGGATAATTTGATACTTGGCAATTGTTGTGCTCATGTTTAAGCTCTTGCATCATATACTTTGCACCCATTAATGAAGAAATACTTAGAGCTTGCTAATTTGGTTTGCATATTTGGTTTCTCTAGAGTCTAGATAACATCTAGTATTGAGTTTTGAACAACAAGGAAGACGGTATGGAGTCTTATAATGTTTACCATATGTCTTTTATGTGAGTTTTTCTGTACCGTTCATCCTTGTGTTTGTTTCAAATTACCTTGCTAGCCTAAACCTTGTATCGAGAGGGAATACTTCTCATGCATCCAAAAGCCTTGAGCCAACCACTATGCCATTTGTGTCCACCATACCTACCTACTACATGGTATTTATCCGCCATTCCAAAGTAAATAGCTTGAGTGCTACCTTTAAAACTCCATCATTCACCTTTGCAATATATAGCTCATGGGACAAATAGCTTAAAAACTATTGTGGTATTGAATATGTACTTATGCACTTTATCTCTTATTAAGTTGCTTGTTGAGCGATAACCATGTTTCAGGGACGCCATCAACTATTCTTTGTTGAATATCATGTGAGTTGCTATGCATGTCCGTCTTGTCCGAAGCAAGAGAGATCTACCACCTTCATGGTTGGAGCATGCATATTGTTAGAGAAGAACTTTGGGCCGCTAACTAAAGCCATGATTCATGGTGGAAGTTTCAGTTTGGACATATATCCTCAATCTCATATGAGAATAATAATTGTTGCCACATGCTTATGCATTAAAGAGGAGTCCATTATCTGTTGTCCATGTTGTCCCGGTATGGCTGTCTAAGTTGAGAATAATCAAAAGCGAGAAATCCAAAATGCGAGCTTTCTCCTTAGACCTTTGTACAGGCGGCATGGAGGTACCCCATTGTGACACTTGGTTAAAACATGTGCATTGCAAAGATCCGGTAGTCCAAGTTAATTAGGACAAGGTGCGGGCACTATTAGTATACTATGCATGAGACTTGCAACTTGTAAGATATAACTTTCATAACTCATATGCTTTATTACAACCGTTGACAAAATTGTTTCACGTTTTCAAAATAAAAGCTCTAGCACAAATATAGCAATCGATGCTTTCCTCTTTGAAGGACCATTCTCTTTACTTTTATGTTGAGTCAGTTCACCTATTTCTCTCCACCTCAAGAAGCAAACACTTGTGTGAACTGTGCATTGATTCCTACATACTTGCATATTGTACTTGTTATATTACTCTATGTTGACAATTATCCATGAGATATACATGTTACAAGTTGAAAGCAACCGCTGAAACTTAATCTTCCTTTGTGTTGCTTCAATACCTTTACTTTGATTTATTGCTTTATGAGTTAACTCTTATGCAAGACTTATTAATACTTGTCTTGAAGTACTATTCATGAAAAGTCTTTGCTTTATGATTCACTTGTTTACTCATGTCATCACCATTGTTTTGATCGCTGCATCCACTACATATGTTTACAAATAGTATGATCAAGGTTATGATGGCATATCACTTCAGAAATTATCTTTGTTATCGTTTTACCTGCTCGGGACGAGCGAGAACTAAGCTTGGGGATGCTTGATACGTCTCCGACGTATCGATAATTTCTTATGTTCTATGCCATATTATTGATGATACCTACATGTTTTATGCACACTTTATGTCATATTAGTGCATTTTCTGGAACTAACCTATTAACAAGATGCCGAAGTGCCAGTTCCTGTTTTCTGCTGTTTTTGGTTTCAGAAATCCTAGTAACGAAATATTCTCGGAATTGGACGAAACGAAGACCCAGGGCCCTATTTTTCCACGGAGCTTCCAGAAGACCGAAGAACACACGAAGTGGGGCCACGAGGTGGCAAAACTATAGGGCGGCGCGGCCCAAGCCCTGGCCGCGCCGACCTATGGTGTGGCCCCCTCGTCTGGCCCCCGACTCTGCCCTTCCGCCTACTTAAAGCCTCCGTCGCGAAACCCCTGAGGCGAAAAACCATGATACGGAAAACCTTACTGAGACGCCGTCGCCGCCGATCCCATCTCGGGGGATTACGGAGATCTCCTCCGGCACCCTGCCGGAGAGGGGATTCATCTCCCGGAGGACTCTACACCGCCATGGTCACCTCCGGAGTGATGAGTGAGTAGTTCACCCCTGGACTATGGGTCCATAGCAGTAGCTAGATGGTTGTCTTCTCCTCATTGTGCTTCATTGTTGGATCTTGTGAGCTGCCTAACATGATCAAGATCATCTATCTGTAATTATATATGTTGTGTTTGTCGGGATCCGATGGATAGAGAATACCATGTCATGTTAATTATCAAGTTATTATACATGTGTTGTTTATGATCTTGCATGCTCTCCGTTTCTAGTAGAGGCTCTGGCCAAGTTTTTACTTTTAACTCCAAGAGGGAGTATTTATGCTCGATAGTGGGTTCATGCCTGCATTGACACCTGGGGAGTGACGAAACCCCTAAGGTTGTGTTGTGCTTGTTGCCACTAGGGATAGAACATTGGCGCTATGTCCGAGGATGTAGTTGTTGATTACATTACGCACCATACTTAATGCAATTGTCCGTTGTTAGCAACTTAATACTCGGAGGGGTTCGGATGATAACTCTGAAGGTGGACTTTTTAGGCATAGATGCGGTTGGATGGCGGTCTATGTACTTTGTCGTAATGCCCAATTAAATCTCACTATACTTATCATGTCATGTATGTGCATTGTTATGCCCTCTCTATTTGTCAATTGCCCGACTGTAATTTGTTCACCCAACATGCTTTTATCTTATGAGAGAGACACCTCTAGTGAGCTGTGGACCCCGGTCCATTCTTTAATACTTGAAATACAAATCTGCTGCAATACTTGTTTTTAGTATTTTCTCTCGTAAACAATCATCTTCCACACAATACGGTTAATCCTTTGTTACAGCAAGCCGGTGAGATTGACAACCTCACTCGTTTCGTTGGGGCAAAGTACTTTGGTTGTGTTGTGCAGGTTCCACGTTGGCGCCGGAATCTCTGGTGTTGCGCCGCACTACATCCCGCCGCCATCAACCTTCAACGTGCTTCTTGGCTCCTCCTGGTTCGATAAACCTTGGTTTCATTCTGAGGGAAAACTTGCTGCTGTGCGCATCATACCTTCCTCTTGGGGTTGCCCAACGAACGTGTGAAATACACGCCATCAAGCATCTCCAAGGGCTATGGAACAGAGGAGTTCATTGAGTTCTCTGTTGACTTTATTCCTGACCTTAAGTCGATTGGTGTTCCTGTAACGCGGCATGAGGGAGACTAAATGGAAAAGGCAAGATAGGAAAGAAATCAATGATATGTATGGACGGGATTTCTTTCACTCAAGAACACTACACAGTTCTACAAAGTTCCACCTTGGTTGCCCCGTATATCACTAAACACAAGAATATTGTACGCTCCCAACACCAAAGGCAGTCGGAAGACTGGATGACACATAAACATATGTAGAGTTTCGGCGGTTGGCTGCAAACACATCTCATGAATAACAAAGATGTTGGAGATCAGATGTACTTGTTGTCCAGGTCAACATCTTCGACTGTATTGACTTTCCAAGGGTACGACATAAATGGAAATACCTTCTACACGATCCCCCAAGATAAAAAGAGCAGCAACCAAAACAGTGTTGTCCGCATTGATGCAACAAACAACAATGGGGAAAAGGACACATATTATGGTTACGTAGAGGAGATATGGGAACTTGACTAGGGACCTTCTTTTAAGATCCCTTTTTTGGTGCAAATGGGTCAAGCTGGATGGAGTAGGGGTAAAGGTAGACCAGCTGTACGGAATGACAACAGTGGATCTCAAGAATCTTGGTTACAGAGATGAACCATTCGCCCTAGCCATTGATGTGGCTCAGGTTTTCTATGTGAAAGACATGTCCTCCAAACCAAAAAAAAGAAAACATAGGAAAACAATATCATCATACGATGATCCAAAGCGTCACATAGTTCTTTCAGCAAAAAGAAACATCATGGGAGTCGAGGACAAGACAGACATGTCATAAGATTATAATAAGTTCGGTGAAATTCCGCCCTGCACACTGAACATTGACCCAAGCATCCTGTTAAATGATGAAGATGCTCCATGGTTACGGTCGAAGCGATCATAAGCAAGGGACATACGCGAAGAAAGGTTCATGGCCTCCGAGAAATTTTAGAAAATATGTCACCATATGTTTTATTAGATGGGGATGTTCGTGATGTGTAATACTCTATTAAACCTTTGCCCGGGGCTGAGCCTCGCTAAACTTGCACTCGATCTCTAATGAAATAGCATGTTGTGAACCCAAAAAAGATTTTTACAAATATCTTGAGCATTATATCATGTACATGTAGTTCAAATCTTGAGCATTATATCATGTACCTATAGTTTAGTTTATTAGTTTATTTTAGTATATTTAGTGTAATTTTAGTTAGTGTAATATTAGTTAGTTAGTTTGGAGTAACTTTAGTTAATATAGTGTAGTTTAGTTAAAATAGTGTAATTTTAGTTTATTTTAGTTAGTTTAGTGTAATTTTAGTTAATATAGTGTAATTTTAGTTTGTGTAGTATTATTAGTTTATTAGTTTATTAGGTATAGTTTTTATTTAGTTGTCATAGTTATATTTATAATTTCATTAGTATAGTTACGATGTAGATGCCCAACTCGTCGTCGACTTGGACTAGGCGGTGGCACCGTTGAGGAGCAGATGACCGGCGATGTACGGGATTGGGCTCCGCCGGGCTAGCACTGGGAGGTGTTACTTTCCGGGATGCGCAGCTTGATGAGGAATCTGAGTCTCGTCGTCGACCCGGATCTTCTTTGGTGGCGGTCGTGTGGGCCACGATCGGTGCGGAGGGAACCAGCCCCCGAGGAGGTGGTACATCGCCGTATCAGAGAGGAGGACGGGCACTTTTGTCGTTACATGCATGTGTTTGATAGCATTATTCCAACGCACTGGGCGGTTATGCGAGGATCTCATGTGAGCTATGATCCGGTTGTTGTTCTTTATCTTTTGTTGACCACTGCCCGCGGCTCAGCACCCGGTCGACGCTGAGAGGAGTCTTGTAGTGATGTATTAGGGTGAAATCAAAAATGGACCCGGGCTATATGTGTAACTCCAATCTTTGATCATGTTTTGAGCATTATCCTTAATTAATAGCTATATATATGTAATTCCAATCTTGATCATGTTTTGAGCATTATCCTTAATTACTGCTTCGTTATGTTTATAGCATTACAATAACTTGCAGAAACTATGGAACACGACAGAGACCTAGAAAAGGAATACATCATCGAGGACATTATCCGTGATGATATGTCACCTTGCTTTATCTGAACCAATCCGGTGAGGGAGACGAGCAAAACTGAGGAGATGGCTCTGGTGAGGGAGATGAGCAAGACCAAAGAGATGGCTCCGGTGAGGGAGAAGGCGACGACTCCGATGAGGGAGAAGCCGACGGAGAGGTGTATATATATTAATTAACTAAGCCTCCCGATTTGTGCATATACATAATTTAATGTTGTTTCTTCTTTTTGACCTCCCGATCAAGCAAATCTACAGCAAATAAACGAGGCACATCCAAAAGGTTGATCATGAAAGGTTCATCATCGAAGAAATCGGTGAAGATGGCGAACCGATTGATCCCGTGGCTCATGCAAGAAAGTTTGTAAGTCAATGCGGAGTTCTTGTTAGAGAACTGAAGAAAACAAAGATGGAAGGAGTTAGTTATGTCGACACGAGATCCAAAAATACGCTCTTTAGGAAGCTCCAGGTAAATTTCACCCTACCAGAGCCAGATGAGGATGACCGTGAGAATGACAGGCCATACCCTGAGGATCCCGAGTTGAATATCGTACATCGAAGAGTCAAGAAGTGGGCTCTTTCGAACATGGCAACACAGTTCAACAGCTACAAGAAAAAATTGGACATCATGTTTGTCTAGAAAGAAAAGACTCCGGATTTCACTGGACCCTATGAGAAGATAAAATACCAGTGGGACGAATTTGTGGCGTACAGGACATCGGAGAGAGCAAATAAAATGTCAGAAACCAATAAGAAAAATGCTTGTACTAATAAATACTACCATATTTTGGGGCAAGGTGGCTACAAGGCTAGCATCGGAGGACGAACTAATTGATAAAGGGATCACTCCAGAGGTATTGAAATGGAACCAGCGGGCAAGGGATTTGTTTTATGCGCATGGGGGCACGTTGGACTCGCAAGGGAGGTGTATATATACAACAAAACATAAGGAAACCCCACTACGCGTCAAAGCCTTTATAAGTGCAGCAAAGGATGTAGAAGAGGGAAGGTTCCATCCCGACAGAGAGAAGGATGAGCTCACACGCGCCCTTGGGAGTCCTGAACACCCAGGACAAACATGAATCACACTAGGCTCCAAACTATGGTATATTGGGTTTCTTGCAGAAACAAAGAAATGTCCCGATAGAAGCCGTCGGAGGAAAAAGGAAGTGGTTCAAGACCGCATCTCTAAGTTAGAAGAGTAAATGAGGGAGCATCAGGAATTATTCTCCCCGTATAGCCATCACTTGACCAACCCACCTCAAGATAATCCGCAGATAGAAGCTACAATAGATGCTACCGGCCAGGGAACTCAGTGGAAAAGTAGCATGATTTCCACGGAGCTGCAGGTTGATGATGCGGATGAGGATTCGACGCTGGCTCCTCGCTACCCTGTGGATCATATCACGGAGTCGACACCTTGTGAGCTACATGTCAAAGTGATGAACATAACAATCAAGGCGGCGGTTAGCTATGCCTTACCCATTGTACATGATCAAAGATACCATTGCCGACTGGTTCCACATGGCTACGCTATTGCCAGGGTGGATCAAGTTATGGATGGGTATGCGCCGCTGAAGTTTGACTACCCTGCCGGTGAAGGGGATTTGCTAGAGCTAGGAGAAGCCAAGAACACCACAATTCTATGGCGAAACGAATGCATTGTGATTCCAAACTGGACGCCAGCAAGGTCTCCGTCGCCTCTCCTGTACTCTCCACCGCGTAAACCTTCTCTGCCGCTGCAGCCGTCTCTAGTGCGTCAACCATCTCCGTCGCCTCTCCCGTCTCCAGCGCGTTAGCCTTCTCCGCCGCCGCGTCAGCCTTCTCCGTCGTCGTAGGCCACTAAGGCTCAGAGCCAAAAGCGGAAGCATACCATTACCGCTCTGGCAATGAGTCGTAACAACCGATCACCGAAACGTTGACGGGATCCCCTCCCAAGAGTATCTAAGGTTACTCCCAAGAGACCTTACGACTATACAGAAGAGGAATATGTTGAGATTGCAAGGGTACAGTACATGAAAAAGCAATTTGGCAAGAAAAAGCCCGAGCTCGAGCCGCCTATAACTAAGGAAAAAATGATGAAAATGATGAAGAACCTTTATCAACCCGACCAAAAGTGTAAGGGTATATTGCCCCTATGTGTGGTTTTGGTAATTAATGACAACCCCTATGGACTAATGTTTTCATTGAGTTTATATGAAGGAATATTCCATAGGTACTTCTTGTATTCCATGTGTTGGATTCAAGTATGGATGCCATGAAGATAAAGATACACCTTGTGTATTGGCATCAAGATCATCAATTTAAAAATACATATGTGATATGATCAAGAAGAAGAAATGAAGATGGAGTTCTTATGTGGAACTCAATATTAGCCATGCTATATCCTATGTGATAAGGAATGAATGACCAAGATCTTGAGAGATTGATTCTAAGTGAAGGATTCTTTATACATCTCAAGATAGTATGATAGAGTATGAGAAGATACAAGGTTGATTCGTGCAAGTTCAAGATGAGCATCTCAAGTGGATCACATTCTTGAAGCTTGCCGTCCTTGTGGTGATAATGGATTTGTGAAGATGTGCATCAATGGAGCTTTCCCATCATGGTGTATGGGGGAGCATTTGTGAGTCTTCACGAAGCAACGATGATCAAGTTGAGGCATTCCGGCTTGAGTGGAGCTTGAAGAGCTATCATCAAGATCAAGCGGGATGCGCAAGGCAAAGGTATGGCCTTGCTAGGTTTTCCTTTTACCGGTCTCAAGGTGGTTGATGGGAGACCGGATTATAGGATAGATAGCCGCACTATTAAGAGGGGCTTTCGGTTGGGTAACTTGATCACATCGTCTTAGGGAGCTCAATCCTTTGCATACTTTGCATATCCCTATTGCTTCTTGGTATTTCTCTGTGTGAGGTTCTTGAGCTTGTTTCTATCTTTACAACAAGCCCAAGTTCATCGAAAACGGAATTCGCATGCATCTTCTATTGCGTTTTCGAGTTTGGGTGATTTTATCGGTTATTCATGATATAAGGTTCTACCCTTTTATATTCATGATAAAATCCCCTCCTACAGTTTCTTGTGTTTGCACTTTCTATTGGATAGCATTTGTTGTTATCTTCCAAACAAAATTTGTTTCACTCGAATCGGAGTTCGGGAGCATTCGTTATTAAAGAAAAAGGAAAAAGGGAAAAAGGATTAAAAAAACAGGGGCCAGCGGACCGGCCGGCCAGACCGGACCAGCCACCGGCCCACCCGGTCCGCGCCGGGGTTGGCACTGGTGCCTTCCGGGCCGGATCCAGTGGCCTTGGGCCCGTGACCGGCCGCAGGCCCGGTCCGCCGACCGGCCCACCCGGCGCACCTCCCGGCCCCGCCGGTTGCCTCGCTGGGCCACCTTCCCCCGCGCGGCCTGCACCGTGGCGGGCGCCCCCAGCTCGCCTCGCGCGCCCCCACGCCTATCTGCCGCACAGAGCACTCGCCGCCCCGCCCGGCCAGTGGGCCGCCCCGACTGGACTCCCGGCCGGGCTTCCCAGCGCCATTTCCGGTCAGCCGGCCTGGCCACCGGCTGGACCATCTTTCGGGCCGATTTTCTGCCCGTTTGCTCTATCTTTTCCCCCCAACAGTTTTATTTTCTCTTGGGCTATAAGTAGCCCTTTCTTCCACCTTGGGCTAACAAGTTCTTCTATTCTCTCACCTCCATTGTTTCCTTTGAAGAACTTGCTCTCTCTCTTGTCTCCCCCCATGATTCTTGCTCATTCTTGAGGGATCTAAGAGAGGTGATCTAGATCTACACTTCCACCAATCCATTTCTCCTCTAAGTGAGGGGAACTCTTGGGATCTAGATCTTGGAGTCTTTTGTTGACTTTCCCCATTGTTCTTCCTCTCCAATCTCATCTTAGCATTTGTTGCTTGGGTGGGATTTGAGAGTGAAGGACTTGAACACCTCTAGTATTCTTGCTTTGCATCATTGCATAGTGTTGAGCTCTCCACCAGGATTAGTTCGAGTGAGATACCGTGAGCTAGTTACTCTTGGAGGGAAACCTCCTAGTTGGCTTGGCGGTTGGTGCTCCGGTGATCTCTTCAAGAAGATTGTGAAGAGGCCCGGTGATACGTCTCAAACGTATCTATAATTTCTTATGTTCCATGCTACTTTATTGATGATACTCACATGTTTTATACACATTATATGTCATATTTATGCATTTTCCGGCACTAACCTATCGACGAGATGCCGAAGAGCCGATTCTGTCGTTTTCTGCTGTTTTTGGTTTCAGAAATCCTAGTAAGGAAATATTCTCGGAATTGGACGAAATCAACGCCCAGGGTCCTATTTTTACACGAAGCTTCCAGAAGTCCGAAGAGGAAATGAAGTGGGGCCACGAGGCGGCGACACGCCAGGGCGGCGCGGCCCAGGCCCTGGCCCTGGCCGCACCGGCCTGTTGTGTGGGCCCCTCGTGACGCCCCTTGACCTGCCCTTCCGCCTACTTAAAGCCTTCGTCGTGAAACCCCCAGTACCGAGAGCCACGATACGGAAAACCTTACAGAGACGCCGCCGCCGCCAATCCCATCTCGGGGGATTCAGGAGATCGCCTCCGGCACCTCGCCGGAGAGGGGAATCATCTCCCGGAGGTCTCTTCATCGCCATGATCGCCTCCGGATCGATGTGTGAGTAGTCCACCCCTGGACTATGGGTCCATAGCAGTAGCTAGATGGTTGTCTTCTCCTCATTGTGCTATCATGTTAGATCTTGTGAGCTGCCTATCATGATCAAGATCATCTATTTGTAATGCTACATGTTGTGTTTGTTGGGATCCGATGAATATTGAATACTATGTCAAGTTGATTATCAATCTATCATATATGTTATTTTTGTTCTTGCATGCTCTCCGTTGCTAGTAGAGGCTCTGGCCAAGTTGATACTTGTGACTCCAAGAGGGGTATTTATGCTCGATAGTGGGTTCATGCCTCCATTAAATCCGGGACGAGTGACAGAAAGTTCTAAGGTTGTGGATGTGCTGTTGCCACTAGGGATAAAATATCGATGCTTTGTCTAAGGATATTTGTGTTGATTACATTACGCACCATACTTAATGCAATTGTCTGTTGTTTGCAACTTAATACTGGAAGGGGTTCGGATGATAACCTGAAGGTGGACTTTTTAGGAATAGATGCATGCTGGATAGCGGTCTATGTACTTTGTCGTAATGCCCTGATTAAATCTCGTAGTACTCATCATGATATATGTATGTGCATTGTTATGCCTTCTTTATTTGTCAATTGCCCAATTGTAATTTTTTCACCCAACATCTGTTTATCTTATGGGAGAGACACCACTAGTGAACTGTGGACCCCGGTCCTATTCTTTACATCTCGAAATACAATCTACCGCAATTGTTCTTTACTTGTTCTTCGCAAACAATCATCATCATCCACACTATACATCTAATCCTTTGTTTACAGACAAGCCGGTGAGATTGACAACCTCATCTGTTACGCTGGGGCAAAGTACTTTGATTGTGTTGTGCAGGTTCCACGTTGGCGCTGGAATCCCTGGTGTTGCTCCGCACTACACTCCGCCACCAACAACATTCACGTGTTCCTTGACTCCTACTGGTTCGATAAACCTTGGTTTCTTACTGAGGGAAACTTGCTGCTGTGCGCATCACACCTTCCTCTTGGGGTTCCCAACGGACGTGTCAACTACACGCATCAAGCAAATTTCTGGCGCCGTTGCCAGGGATCGAAGAAAAGTTACTCCACAAAGATTTCTAACTCCCACGTTAACTGCACGCCAGCTAAAGTTCTGGCGTCGTTGCCGGGGAGATCAAGACACGCTGCAAGGGGAGTCTCCCACATCCAATCTCTTTACTTTGTTTTTGTCTTGCTTTACTTTACTTTATTTACTGCTTTGTTTGCTCTCTATATCAAAAACACAAAAAAATTAGTTGCTAGTTTTACTTTATTTACTGTCTTGTTCTGCATATTAAAAACACAAAAAAATTAGTTACTTGCATTTACTTTATTTAGTTTATTTCATCATGTTTCCTCCTAAGTTCACCCTAAAAGACATACCGGTAGGACGAGGGTCTATAATTGGAAGAGATAATATAGAAGATTTTTTCACTCATGTTAGTACAGCTGAAGATTTTCAAGATAGACACTTGGTAGAACTTGCTCCTACTTATGAAATTGATGTTGCTTCTTTAGTACACATGTTGGAAACTAAATTTGTTAATCTCAATCCCATAATTCAACACATGTTTCTCACACTCTGTGATATGGAGGAAGGGGAAAAGAAAGATTTTGTCTTAGAAACCCTTCTTAAAGAATTTGGTGGTGTAGGAAGAGAGGCTAGAAAGGTCTTTATTAAATATAAGATGCTTGGATCTTATACCAACTTTGCTAGTACCCTTGAAAAGATGGACATGGAGAGAATAAGGTACACTAATAATGTTAATGATGGAGGGGAGATTAAAGTACTGATACCTAGTAAGCTCCTAGGAATGCATGACGCTCTAGAAAATAACTATGGTTGGCTTTCCTGAAAATTTGTTTGACGAGGATAGCAAGCCTAAGAACAATGAAAAAAGAGCCTCTGAAACTTACATAGATAAGATAAAATGCATAGTTGATGCTTCATCTCTTGACAATACTTGATACACACTTTCTGTGCCTAGCTGAAAGGCGTTAAAGAAAAGCGCTTATGGGAGACAACCCATTATTTTACTTCTGCACTTTTGTTTTATATTTGAGTCTTGGAAGTTGTTATTACTGTAGAAACCTCTCCTTATCTTTATTTTATTGCATTGTTGTGCCAAGTAAAGTCTTTGATAGTAAAGTCAATACTAGATTTGGATTACTGCGCAGGAACAGATTTCTTGCTGTCACGAATTTGAGCAGTAGTCTCTGTAAAAAATTTATAAAAATCTGCCAATTTACGTGCGTGATCCTCATATATGTACGCAACTTTCATTCAATTTGGGAATTTTCATCTGAGCAAGTCTGGTGCCTCTTAAAAATTCGTCTTTACGGATCGTTCGTTTTGACAGATTCTGCCTTTTATTTCGCATTGCCTGTTTTGCTATGTTTGATGGATTTCTTTGTTCCATTAACTTTCAGTAGCTTTGTGCAATGTCCAGAAGTGGTAAGAATGATTATGTCACCTCTGAATATATGAATTATGCACTGACCCTCTAATGAGTTTGTTTTGAGTTTGGTGTGGAGGAAGTTTTCAAGGGTCAAGAGAGGAGGATGATACAATATGATCAAGAAGAGTGAAAAGTCTAAGCTTGGGGATGCCCCCGTGGTTCATCCCTGCATATTTTAAGAAGACCCAAGCGTCTAAGCTTGGGGATGCCCAAGGCATCCCTTCTTCATCGACAACTTATCAGGTCACCTCTAGTGAAACTATATTTTTATTCCGTCACATCTTATGTGCTTTACTTGGAGCGTCTGTTTGTTTTTGTTTTTATTTTTGTTTGAGTAAAATCGGATCCTAGAATTCTTTGTTTGGGAGAGAGACACTCTCCGTTGTTTCCTATGAACACATATGTTCTTAGCTTTATCTTTAATGTTCATTGCGAAAGTTAAACTACTTCATTCATTGTTATATGGTTGGAAACGGAAAATGCCGCATGTGGTAAATGGTATAATGTCTTGAATAATGTGATAATTGGCAATTGTTAAGCTCATATAGATCCTGTTTAAGCTCTTGCATCATGTACCTTGTACCCATTAATGAATAACTACATAGAGCTTGTTAAAATTTGGTTTGCATGATTGATCTCTAGAGTCTAGATATTTTCTGGTTAAGGTGTTTGAACAACAAGGAGACAATGTAAAGTCTTATAATGCTTACAATATGTTCATATGTGAGTTTTGCTGCACCGTTTTATACTTGAGTTTTCTTCAATCAACCTTGCTAGCCTAGCCTTGTATTGAGAGGAATTCTTCTCATGCATCCAAATACTTGAGCCAATAACCATGCCATTTGTGTCCACCATACCTACCTACTACATGGTATTTCTCCGCCATTCCAAAGTAAATTACTTGAGTGCTACCTTTAAAATTCTATTCTTTGCCTTTGCAATATATAGCTCATGGGAAAATAGACTTAAAAACTATTGTGGTGAAGAATATGTACTTATGTGTCTTATTTCTTAATAAGTTGCTTGTTGAGCGGTAACCATGATTCTGGGGACGCCATCAACTCTTTTACCTTTGTTGAATATCATGTGAGTTGCTATGCATGTTCGTCTTGTCTGAAGTAAGGGTGATTTTCATGATCATATGGTTTGAGTATGCATACTGTTAGAGAAGAACATGGGGCCGCTAACTAAAGCCATGATTCATGGTGGAAGTTTCAGTTTGGACAATTAATCCTCAATCTCTTATGAGAATATTAACTCTTGTTGAATGCTTATGCATTAAAGAGGATTCCATTATCTGTTGTCTATGTTGTCCCGGTATGGATGTCTAAGTTGAGAATAATCAAAAGCGAGAAATCCAATGCGAACTTTCTCCTTAGACCTTTGTACAGGCGGCATAGAGGTACCCCTTTGTGACACTTGGTTGAAATATATGCTATGCAATGATAATCCATGTTAATCCAAGCTAATTAGGACAAGGTGCGAGCACTATTGGTATACTATGCATGAGGCTTGCAACTTATAGGATATCTTATACATAACACATATGCTTTATTACTACCGTTGACAAAATTGTTTCTTGTTTTCAAAATGAAAAGCTCTAGCACAAATATAGTAATCAATGCTTTCCTCTGCGAAGGGCCATTCTTCTACTTTATGTTGAGTCAGTTTACCCATTCTTTCTATCCCAGAAGCAAACACTTGTATCAACAATGTGCATTGATTCTTACATGTTTACTTATTGCACTTGTTATATTACTTTGTGTTGACAATTATCCATGAGATATATATGTTGAAGTTGAAAGAAACCGCTGAAACTTATATCTTCCTTTGTGTTGCTTCAATTCCTATACTTTGAATCTATTGCTTTATGAGTAACTCTTATGCAAGTCTTATTGATGCTTGTTTTGAAAGTATTATTCATGAAAAGTCTTTGCTATATGATTCATTTGTTTACTCATTATCTTCATCATTGCTTCGAATCGCTGCATTCATCTCATATGCTTTACAATAGTATTGATCAAGATTATGATAGCATGTCACTTCGGAAATTATCTTTGTTATCGTTTACCTACTCGAGGGCGAGTAGGAACTAAGCTTGGGGATGCTTGATACGTCTCAAACGTATCTATAATTTCTTATGTTCCATGCTACTTTATTGATGATACTCACATGTTTTATACACATTATATGTCATATTTATGCATTTTCCAGGCACTAACCTATTGACGAGATGCCGAAGAGCCGCTTGTTGTTTTCTCGCTGTTTTTGGTTTCAGAAATCCTAGTAAGGAAATATTCTCGGAATTGGACGAAATCAACGCCCGGGGTCCTATTTTTACACGAAGCTTCCGTAAGTCCGAAGAGGAAACGAAGTGGGGCCACGAGGCGGCGACACGCCAGGGCGGCGCGGCCCAGGCCCTGGCCGCGCCGGCCTGTTGTGTGGGCCCCTCGTGACGCCCCTTGACCTGCCCTTCCGCCTACTTAAAGCCTTCGTCGCGAAACCCCCAGTACCGAGAGCCACGATACGGAAAACCTTACTGAGACGCCGCCGCCGCCAATCCCATCTCGGGGGATTCAGGAGATTGCCTCCGGCACCCTGCCGGAGAGGGGAATCATCTCCCGGAGGTCTCTTCATCGCCATGATCGCCTCCGGATCGATGTGTGAGTAGTCCACCCCCGGACTATGGGTCCATAGCAAGTAGCTAGATGGTTGTCTTCTCCTCATTGTGCTATCATGTTAGATCTTGTGAGCTGCCTATCATGATCAAGATCATCTATTTGTAATGCTACATGTTGTGTTTGTTGGGATCCGATGAATATTGAATACAATGTCAAGTTGATTATCAATCTATAATATATGTTATTTATGTTCTTGCATGCTCTCCGTTGCTAGTAGAGGCTCTGGCCAAGTTGATACTTGTGACTCCAAGAGGGGGTATTTATGCTCGATAGTGGGTTCATGCCTCCATTAAATGCTGGGACGGTGACGTAAAGTTCTAAGGTTGTGGATGTGCTTGTTGCCACTAGGGATAAAACATCGATGATTTGTCTAAGGATATTTGTGTTGATTACATTACGCACCATACTTAATGCAATTGTGCTGTTGTTTGCAACTTAATACTGGAAGGGGTTCGGATGATAACCCGAAGGTGGACTTTTTAGGCATAGATGCATGCTGGATAGCGGTCTATGTACTTTGTCGTAATGCCCTGATTAAATCTCATAGTACTCATCATGATATATGTATGTGCATTGTTATGCCTTCTTTATTTGTCAATTGCCCAACTGTAATTTGTTCACCCAATATCTGTTTATCTTATGGGAGAGACACCACTAGTGAACTGTGGACCCCGGTCCTATTCTTTACATCTGAAATACAATCTACTGCAATTGTTCTTTACTCGTTCTTCGCAAACAATCATCATCATCCACACTATACATCTAATCCTTTGTTTACAGCAAGCCGGTGAGATTGACAACCTCATCGTTACGTTGGGGCAAAGTACTTTGATTGTGTTGTGCAGGTTCCACGTTGGCGCCGGAATCCTCGGTGTTGCGCCGCACTACACTCCGCCACCAACAACCTTCACGTGTTCCTTGACTCCTACTGGTTCGATAAACCTTGGTTTCTTACTGAGGGAAACTTGCTGCTGTGCGCATCACACCTTCCTCTTGGGGTTCCCAACGGACGTGTCAACTACACGCATCACCCGGGCTTCTCCTTCGTGGAGCTTGTGAAGTGGTTGTGGAGCTTGCCATCTCCGGAGCGGAGGAAAAGCTAACCATAAGGAAAGGGCCATTATCCTTCGTGGGTGTGGTTCGGAGAATAGGGTGAGCCCTCGTGGCGCGGGGAATCCTTCATGGGACCTCCACTCCTCCAAACGTGACGTACCTTCTTGCAAAGGAAGGGAACACGGGAATACATCCTCGTCTCCACGTGCCTCGGTTATTTCTATACCCGAGCTCTCTTTCCTTGTGATAGCCATCGTGCTTGAAGTACATATATATTGCTATCACTTGTGCTACATATATCTTGTGCCTATCTTGATTAGCTCTAGTTGCTATTGTTACACTTACTTGAGCTTAGCATATTTAGGGTTTGTGCTTGTAAATTAAACGTTAGTTTAATTCCGCATTCTTACAAGACAAATCCGCAGGAGTTTTTAATTGCCTATTCACCCCCCCCCTCTAGGCGACATCTCGATCTTTCAGTTGGTATCAGAGCAAGGTCTCTCCTTGTTTAAGGCTTCACCGCCTTGAGAGTAAAGATGTCGGCTAGTAATTTAGTGCACAATGACACAATTATCTTTGTTGGCACAAATTATCTTTTGTGGTGAAATTGCTTGCTTTGTAACCTTCGGACCTCGTTTCCAAATATAGAGCAATTTCTAGATGTAGGTTTTTATCCTCCGATGGATCCTCAAAATCTATCTTTAGAGGATGAGAAAAACTTAGATCTTGAAGCTCAAGTATCTAATGAGCTTGTATTCTCCTTGAGACCAGATTTTCATAGGTTCTTGATATATATAAAGCGAAAGTCGTCTCATGAGATGTGGATCAAGCTTAAAGAAATGTTTTGTGGATCCATTTCTCATTTGGTCGGTGGTGTCTCCGAGGAGCTCTCTTCCCCTTCACATCATGAAGAGCTCCAAGTTGCTTCCACCTCCGGCCGTGATGATTTATCATCTACTTCCACTTCACCAACGTGTTGGAAGACACGAGGTAATGATATGGTGAGTGGTGAGGAAAATTGCAATGATGATATTGTGCTCAATAGTGATGATTCTTCATCTCTATCTCATTGCAATGATTCCTCTTTGGACTTAAATACATCTAGCATTGAAAATAATCTACATGCTTGTGTTGATAGTCCTTGCATATCATGTGTAAATTGCTTACATAGATCTCATGATGATATGCTTGCATTGTCTTGCTCCCATAATCAAAATGCTTCTATTTCCTCTAGTTGCTTGTTGACTAACAATGTAGAGGAAACCGAACACTCTATGGATCAAGACATGATTTCAAATGAGGATTCAAGAATATCTTCATCCTCATCCTCCGGTATGCACATGTGCCTTATGGCAAATGGATCAAAGGTATCTCCTACTTTGACTCCTAACACTTCCTCTAATGATGAGAGTGATGATGATGATAATGATGAAGAATATAATACCTTGTTGCATGATATGGGGATGGTATATTCTTCTCTTCATGGTAATAAAGAAGCTCGTGCTAATCTTGAACACTCTATGGAAACCTTGAATAAATACAAGGAAACCATAGTGGAGTTAGAATCTCATACTGAAAATAGGAGACTAAGAATTGAACTCCTCAAGCAAGAGTTAAAAGATGAGAAGCATACGAACTTTATGCTTACAAGAAAAATTGAATCCTATGAGCTTGAAAATTAAAAATCTATTGTTGATGCTTGTGCTACTAACTCTACTTCTTGTGAAGCATCTATCTTAAAGGAGAATGTTGAGCTAAGGGCTCAACTTGATTGGCTAACTAGCAATTGTAGGGAATTGGAAGAAAGCAATAAAACGCTCTCACACTCTCTTGAGGATCTTCTAACTTCCTACGATGAGCTAAAGTTAGCTCATGAGGCAAGTATCACTAAAGTAGTATCTTGTGAGCCTCATGTGGACATTAGCACAACCTCAACTCAAAATGCTATTTTGCCATGTGTTAGTCCTAGTAGTCCATCTAGTCAAACTAGTGATACACCTTGTGTTGGATTACTTGCTTTGCCTTGTTGCTCTAACAATGAAGCTTCTACTTCCTCTAGTACTTGTATTTCTACTAACCATGTAGAGGAAATCAAAGAGCTCGAGGCCCAAGTCCTTTCTTTGAAGAAAGACTTGGAAAAGCGTCATGAAGGGAAATCCGCACTTGACAAGATGCTAAGGGTGCAACAATCCCCCAATGACAAGAGTGGACTTGGATTCAACTCCAATAACAAGAACAAGTCCAAGAGCCAGAACAACAAGAAGAAGGGCCAAGACAAAGTCAAGGATTCGGCCAAGATTGTTTGCTTCAAGTGGAAAGTTGAAGGGCACCATGTTAGATCATGCCCATTGAAGAAGAAGAAGCACTTAAGTGAGAAACAACAAGGGAAACAGCCACAAGGTGAAGGTCAAGCTCAAGCTCGACCTCAAGTTGAAGATAGGCCACTTCCCAAGAAGAATCAAGATATTGTTCCCCAAGAGAAGAAATCAATAAAGAAGAAAAAGGGACACTTGCTACTTATGTCGTGAGAAGGGGCACTTTGCTTCTTCTTGCTTAGGTGGTACCTTATCTAACCCTATAATTGTTGATGATGATTATTCTCTAGGGAAGGATAAGGATGGAAATGTGTTTGCCAAGTTTGTTGGAACTCAAAGTGGTTTCAAGAAAAGAACCATTTGGGTTGCCAAGCCTATTGTGACTAACCTCTTAGGACCCAACTTGGTTGGGGACCAACAAGCTCAAACTTGATCAATAGGTACAAGTGGAGGGCATTGGAGACTTGGCTACTTCATGAAGAAATAAGGGATCTTCATATATTATATTTCACCAAGCCAAGTCATAAGGATTATCATATATATCTTAAATCCAATGTTCTTCTTTGCGGTAACTTATACTCCAACTCTTCATATTTATTGTAAGTTACTTGCCCCTTTGCATGTTTGGTTTTGTACCAAATATGTATTTGTATGTGTTATGTCTTACTTGCCTATCTTGTGTATTCAAGTTTGTTTGTTTGACTCATCATATACTTGTGTATTGTTTTGAGCCCAATGCATCTTGATGATATCTTATTTGGCTCTCTTTGAGTGATTAGTGGAACATCCCATTTTGGGGGAGTGATATGCATTGCGCATCTCCCTTTCTTTAAAATGTGTGCATCTGGGTACCACCACTTAGTATTGATATTGCAAGATTATCTAGTCACTATGTGGTGTGTCATACTCATGAGAAATTCAAATTCTAATGTCCACTAATCATCTCTAGTCGAATTTTTATTGCCTCTTGATTAGAAGAAATGCTTTATCACATTATGGGGGAGTAATATGTTTTGTACATATCACAAGCCTAGAAAATGTGAACATATGAGGTTATGCCACTTAGAGTTGATGCTCTTAATTACTTTGTTCCTAGGTGGCATGTTTTCTCTAACAAGCTCCACTTCTATTAAAAAGCTTTTATTGCTCATCTTATGGATTCTTGTTTGAGTAAGAAATTCTTGGGACACCGTTTGCTTCAAGTTATTATAATCATTGCCGTGCGTGATTGTTTGACTAGTTGAAGCTATCAAGAATCTTCATCCGTGCATAGTGCTTAATTCTATATACTTATCCTATGCCTTTTCTTGTGAAATTGATCCTTACTATCCTTGTTGATATACCACCGGAAGTTAATTCCAATATTCTCATTGTCTTTGACAATTGATAACCTTGTATGTGGTTGGAGTTATGGATCACCTTCACCTTGGGTTACTTCTTATTACCTTATTTTATTTCCAACAAATCTTTGTTGCTCCCATGTGTCTTCCTTGTCCCTTTAAAAAATCTTTTGATAAATTCTCTTGATTCATATCAAGTGTTTGTTTTGGAAGACAAACCTTTTCTTTACGGTACATTGTGCCATTGTGAAAAGTGTAGAGGGTTTGGTTTATTTGTTCGAACCTTGCTCTTTTGGGAGTTTTGCTGTCTCATTCCTTCTTCTATGCTTTATTTGTTGAATGAGATAAATCCTTGAGCATGTTTGCTTTATTTCATCCTTTATGCTCAATGGTTTCTTCTTAGTTCATTTGTTGAACTTTGTTGAACAAATCTTTTGTGATTTGCGTCTTTGATATATTTTGGACAACAAATTTGTTTGGTCACATCTTTATGCCTTCTTCAATTCATTTGGTGTTTTGTCCAAAGTATATCTTTCTTGGATCTTTAAAGTCTTTATGTGTGCTTATATGCAGTTTGTTTATATTTGTACCATGTCTGCTTTCTTTGATCCATTATATAGGGTATACTCCATCAAATCCTAAATGGCTAAGATGTGCATGAAATTCAAATTTCATCTAAAATATGCACATATTTATATGGAGTGTGTCCTATATATTGTGGTTAGTCTAACCATGTTGGACCCAATGAGTTTGGGGACCAAGATGTACTTGAATGTTGTTCTAGGTACATTGGAGATGCAATGGAGGCTTGTCTCATTTATAAGGAAGGTGTTGTCACCATATGATAATTGGAGTCAAGCTAGGATGATCGATGAAATCTTATATACTACATCATGCCATTTCTATCTCGGTAACAAGTATCTTATTCATGCATTATCATATAGCATCCAACCTCTTGTAGGTTGTATCTTGGCATGAAATTATTTATTTCGAAAATATTGCGGTTCTTGAAAAATCCTTTTTAAAGTAAAACTTCTTATTGAACATTTGAGTAATTTGAGAAGATGCATATGATAGGTTATTGTTATCACCAGAATTTGACCGGATCAGAGGTGGGCCGCGATTGGAGATGGGTTTGAAGAATATATATAGAAGGACTACATGAATCGGCCTTATGTACCAAGTTTGGGCTAATTGCCCGTGTGTCTGTACCATAGTAGGATACGTGTCGGTTAGAAGTTAGAGTTTTACCCGTGCACGGTTAGGTGCACGCCTGAATTAGAAAGTCCCCCGGACTATAAATATGTATCTAGGGTTTATGAAATAAACAACAACCAATGTTCAACACAAACCAATCTCGGCGCATCGCCAACTCCCCCGTCTCGAGGGTTTCTTCCGGGTAAGCACCATGCTGCCTAGATCGCATCTTGCGATCTAGGCAGAGACACGCTTATTACGTCTGCCCATGCGTTGCTCGTGCTGAAGCCTTTTGATGGCGAGCAACGTAGTTATCATAGGTGTCTTAGGGTTAGCATTGTTCTTCGTATCATATGCTATCGTCGTGCAACCCTTAGGCATCTAGCCGCCCTTACGCCTATCTTACGGTGTAAGGGCGGCACCCCGCTTGATCATTGTTTAGTAGATCCGATCCGTTATGATTTCTCCTTGTTCTTCAAGGATTAGTTTAATATCTGCACTATTAGGCCTTACAAAGGGTTGGAGGATCCAGCGGCGCGTAGGGTGTAGTTTGCTAGCCCTAGACAGGACGTTCCGAGGATCAACCTCGTGTTGGTTTTTAGGCCCTGTCTAGGATCGGCTTACGATCACCGTGCGCGAGCGCGAGGCCCAATCACGAGTAGGATGTTCCGATTATGCGGTGAAAACCCTAAATCGTAGTAGATTGCTTCAGCTTTCTCTTGATCAAGCAGGACCACCATCTGATCGTACACCTCGTACGCATCATGGGTGGATCGGCTCTTTGAGCCGATTCACGAGACAACCCGAGAGCCGATCGAGGCTCGTATTTAACGTTTACGTGTATGCCATGCAGGAAACTAAGCGAGGCATCATCCAACACCTTCCCGACCAGGTATAGGTCGGGTGGCACGCCCTGCGACCAAGCATCGGACGCGTGACGCGAAGGCTTTGCGGGCCGTCGCTCGGAGGGACCAGGGCCAGCCGCAGTCCTGGGAGATTCCCGGCTCTACGGTGTTGCCCGTCGCTGCCCGCCGGTGGGTTTCTGACCTTAACACATTCTGGCACGCCCGGTGGGACCATCTTTGACATCCACCGCATCGCCATCTACATCTGAGATGGCGGAAGGCACTCCGGTCAAGTACGAGGATCTGACTGAAGAGCTCAAAAAGAAGCATGACGAGATCAAAGCGAGTCCTCGAAGCCGACCTCATCGGCTCTTTCCACGGAACCCGCTCCCATGGCATCGGTGGAAGGGGTTCTCACCGAAGGCGCGCTCGATGGAGTGGACCTGTCCTCCCCGTCCGAAGAACGCACCAGGTCGCTGCGTCGGAGATCAACTTCATGGTGGCTCATTCGCTGCACCGCCATTCTGAGAGCCTGGTGAAAACTTTGGAGCATGTCGCTCTGCGTGTGATCCAGGAAATCATGAGCCATCAGTATTCTCCCTCAGGACCACCTCTAGGGACTTACCAAGGAGAGATGCCACTCCAGTCCCGTCCGCCGCTGCCGTTCACGTTGGCAGCACCAGAAGTGCCGATTTCACCGGCATCCGCCGTTACAATGGTGGAGCGCACTTACCCTGGAGGGTGCCAGCCAAGATTCTCGTTCGACATCAACATGATACGGCTCGGGCACCACACTGGTAAGGACAGAGACGAGGGCAGCTGCTCTCACAGCGAAGACCAGGAGGAAGCTGTTCCACGCGATCGGCCCCGACACCGCCAAAAAATCCTGGTTACAATCAAGATGAAGGCCGATTCCAGCGTTCGGCCCGCATTACCCGTACCCCACGCTCTCCCTGTCTTTGGTGTCGACCTCACAGGGGACGGAAAGCTAGGATATGGGTTTACATCGGCTGATGAACTAGAGGAAGTCGACATCGGTCCTGGGGATAAGCCGCGACCAACCTTTATTAGCAAGAAGTTAGATCCACATCTTAGGGGTCAGATGATAGCTCTGCTAAAAGAATACCCAGATTGCTTTGCATGGGATTACACAGAGATGCCTGGGTTGGACAGGAGCATCATTGAACATCGGCTTCCCCTCAAGAAAGGGTTTCGGCCGTTCCAACAACGAGCACGTCAGATGAAGGCCGAAATCCTGGAAGAGGTCAAGAAAGAGATCGAGAAGATGTTGGCCGCTGGGTTCATCAGGCCATGCAGGTACGCTGAATGGATCTCCAGTATCGTTCCTGTAGAAAAGAAAGATGGCCGGTGGCGTGTGGCCATCGATTTCCGAGACCTCAACAGAGCCACTCCAAAAGATGAGTATCCGATGCCTGTGGCAGAAACATTGATCAATGCAGCTGCTGGCCACAAGGTGTTAAGCTTCATGGATGGCAACACCGGCTATAACCAGATCTTCATGGCTCCAGAAGATATACACAAGACCGCATTCAGAGTGCCAGGGGCAGTAGGCTTGTTTGAATATGTGGTCATGACCTTTGGGTTGAAGAATGCTGGTGCAACGTATCAAAGAGCCATGAATTATATATTTCACGATCTGATCGGCAAGTTGGTGGAAATCTACATCGATGACGTGGTAGTCAAGTCTCGTCTCCATGGAGGGACATTTGGGTGATTTGCGACGCATCCTAGACCGAACTCGGAAGTTCGGACTGAGAATGAATCCAAAGAAGTGTGCCTTTGGTGTGACGGCCGGTCGGTTCCTAGGATTTCTGGTTCATGAACGAGGAATTGAGATCGGCCTGAAAAGTCAGGAGGCAGTGCGTACCATGCAGCCGCCCACCACGAAGAAAGAGCTCCAACGTCTTATCGGCAAGATCAACTTCGTTCGTCGATTCATCTCTAACCTATCAGGACGAATCGAGCCGTTCATGGCGCTGGTGAAGATTAAATCTGATGACGAGTTTCACTGGGGGGCAGAACATCAGCAAGCGTTTGACGAGATTAAGCGGTATCTGACAACACCGCCTGTGCTAGTTCCACCCCAACAAGACAGGCCGTTCTATATCTACTTGTCAGTAGCTGACACCTCCATCGCTTCGGTGGTGGTGCAACTTCATGAGGGTGTTGAAAAGGTCGTCTTCTACCTCAGCAGAAGGATGTTGGACGCGGAGACAAGGTATCCTGAGGTCGAGAAGCTTTGCCTTTGCCTCGTTCTTCACCTGCACCAAGCTCCACCACATCCTTTTGACGGCAGAGATCATCGTCATCCGCAAGTCGGACGTTGTCAAGCACATGCCTGTCGGCCCCTGTTTTGAAAGGCCGGCTTGGTAAGTGGATGTTCGCGCTGACGGAGTTCGACCTTCGGTATCAGCCTGCGAAAGCAGTCAAGGGACAAGCGTTGGCCGATCTTATAGGTGAGCGGATTAACACTAATATAGCGGCACTATCTGTACGTGCGTGGGCTATGTTCTTCGATGGATCGGCTTGTGGCGATGGTTGTGGCATCGGCATTCTGCTCGTGTCGCCTCGGGGGCAACATATTCTTTCGCCATCGGGCTATGCCGCACCTTGCACCAACAATGTTGCTGAGTATGAGGCAGTGCGCAAGGGGATGGAGTTGCTTTTGGAAGCCGGGGCAGAGGCAGTGGAGCTTTTTGGAGACTCGAAGTTGGTGATCTCTCAACTCACGGAAGAATACAAGTGCGAGAGTGAATCACTTTTCCCATATTGGGTGGAGTGTCGTGAGCTGATGACACATTTTCGGTACATCAATTTCAATTGGGTCCCAAGGTCTCGGAATACCGATGCCAATGATCTCGCACGGATGGCGTCGGGATACAAGGACATACACGACAGGTCGGAAGTTCAGGTGCGGTTCTCGGAACAGGATGATTGGAGAACCGATATCTTCAATTGCTTGAAGGATTCGGCTCGGGGGCACCCAAAAGGATAAGATATAAGGCTATGAAATATGTCCTTATAGGAGATGACATGTTCTACGGGACGTTGGAAGGGTTACTACTTAAGTGCCCGGGACCAATCGAGTCTAATCGGCTCTTACATGAGGTGCATGAAGGCGCTCGTGGAACTCACCAATCGGCCCATAAGATGAAGTGGTTAATTAGGCGATCAGGGTTTTATTGGCCTACCATGCTGGAAGACTCGCTTCAACTACTACAAGGGATGCCAAGCGTGTCGAATGTTTGGAAAAATCCAGATGGTACCCGCGTCAGCAATGAACCCCATCATCAAACCTTGGCCATTTCGAGGTTGGGGCATGGATATGATCGGCAAGATACATCCTCCGTCAAGCAAAAACCACGAGTGGATTCAGGCCATTACAGATTATTTCACCAAATGGGTGGAGGCCGTACCCATGAAGAAAGTAAAATCGGAAGATGTAATCCAATTTGTCAAAGAACATGTCATTCATAGGTTCGGGATTCCCCAAACCATCACGACCGATGGAGGTTCGGTCTTTGTTTCTAAAGAATTCGGAAAGTTCCGTGATGACATGGGGATTAAGCTAATCCGATCGTCTCCATACTACGCTCAAGCCAACGGGCAAGCTGAAGCATCCAATCAAAGCCCGATCAAGCCGATTAAGAGGAAGATCGAGGAGAACCCCGGGGTGTGGCACGAGACGTTATCAGAGGCTTTGTGGGCTTATCGCATGTCATGCCATGGAGCTATAAAGACTTCGCCGTACCAGCTTGTCTATGGGCAGGAAGCCGTATTACCTTGGGAGATTACGGCTGGGTCAAGACGTGTCACGTTTCAGAATGACCTGACACCTGAGGAATATGCAACCCTGATGAGTGACACTATTGAGGATGCAACGGAACTTAGACTTTGGTCGTTAGAGAAGATTAAAGAGAACAAAGCCAGAGTAGCTCGGGCATACAATAAAAAGGTAAGGCCAAAGGAGTTTCAAGTTGGCGATCTAGTATGGGAAGCCGTGTTGCCACTAGGAACCAGGGATAAAGCATACGGCAAGTGGTCTCCTAATTGGCACGGTCCTTACAAAGTCATCCAAGTTCGAAGGGCAATGCCTACATGCTTGAACAGTTGGATGGTGTGAAGTTCCCAGTGGCCGTCAATGGCCAACATCTCAAGAAGTATTTCCCAAGCATGTGGGAGGATGGGCAGTGAGATATGGAGGCCGATTTCAAAATCGGCCAGTAAAAAAAAAACTACAGCCGATGTACGGACTGATACGTCTCCGACGTATCGATAATTTCTTATGTTCTATGCCATATTATTGATGATACCTACATGTTTTATGCACACTTTATGTCATATTCGTGCATTTTCTGGAACTAACCTGTTAACAAGATGCCGAAGTGCCAGTTCCTGTTTTCTGCTGTTTTTGGTTTCAGAAATCCTAGTAACGAAATATTCTCGGAATTGGACGAAACGAAGACCCGGGGCCTATTTTGCCACGAACCTTCCGGAAGACCGAAGAGCATACGAAGTGGGGCCACGAGGTGGCGACAGCCACATGGCGGCGCGGCCTAGGATGGGCCCGCGCCGCCCTATGGTGTGGGCCCTCGTCGATGCCCCTGACTCTGCCCTTCCGCCTACTTAAAGCCTCCGTCGCGAAACCCCCGAGGCGAAAAACCACGATACGGAAAACCTTACCGAGACGCCGCCGCCGCCGATCCCATCTCGGGGGATTCCGGAGATCTCGTCCGGCACCCCGCCGGAGAGGGATTCATCTCCCGGAGGACTCTACACCGCCATGGTCGCCTCCGGAGTGATGAGTGAGTAGTTCACCCCTGGACTATGGGTCCATAGCAGTAGCTAGATGGTTGTCTTCTCCTCATTGTGCTTCATTGTTGGATCTTGTGAGCTGCCTAACATGATCAAGATCATCTATCTGTAATACTCTATGTTGTGTTTGTCGGGATCCGATAGATAGAGAATACCATGTCATGTTAATTATCAAGTTATTACATATGTGTTGTTTATGATCTTGCATGCTCTCCGTTACTAGTAGAGGCTCTGGCCAAGTTTTTGCTTTTAACTCCAAGAGGGAGTATTTATGCTCGATAGTGGGTTCATGCCCGCATTGACACCTGGGACGAGTGACAGAAAGTTCTAAGGTTGTGTTGTGCTCGTTGCCACTAGGGATAAAACATTGGCGCTATGTCCTAGGATGTAGTTGTCGATTACATTACGCACCATACTTAATGCAATTGTCTCGTTGTTAGCAACTTAATACCGGAAGGGGTTCGGACGATAACCCGAAGGTGGACTTTTTAGGCATAGATGCGGTTGGATGGCGGTCTATGTACTTTGTCGTAATGCCCAATTAAATCTCACTATACTTATCATGTCATGTATGTGCATTGTTATGCTCTCTCTATTTGTCAATTGCCCGACCGTAATTTGTTCACCCAACATGCTTTTATCTTATGGGAGAGACACCTCTAGTGAACTGTGGACCCCGGTCCATTCTTTTAATACTGAAATACAAATCTGTTGCAATACTTGTTTTTACTGTTTTCTCTCGCAAACAATCGTCTTCCACACAATACGGTTAATCCTTTGTTACAGCAAGTCGGTGAGATTGACAACCTCACCTTGTTTCGTTGGGGCAAAGTACTTTGGTTGTGTTGTGCAGGTTCCACGTTGGCGCCGGAATCTCCGGTGTTGCGCCGCACTACATCCCGCCGCCATCAACCTTCAACGTGCTTCTTGACTCCTACTGGTTCGATTAAACCTTGGTTTCTTACTGAGGGAAACTTGCCGTTGTGCGCATCACACCTTCCTCTTGGGGTTCCCAACGGACGTGCCAACCCCTGAAGATTCCTGAGTGGAAATGGGATAAGATTGAGATGGACTTCATAACTGGTTTTCCAAAGTCTCGCAAAGGCAATGACGCTATCTTCGTGGTGATCGACCGTCTTTCCAAGGTTGCTCACTTCCTTCCTGTCAAAGAGACAATATCTCGCTAGTCGCGTTGGCTGCGCTCTACACCGCAAAGATCGTCTCTCTTCATGGTGTTCCCTTGGAAATAAGCTCGGATCGCGAAGTATCTTCACTTCCGTGTTTTGGGCTAGCTTTCGAAAGCTATGGGAACTAATCTGCTCTTCAAGACAGACTTACCATCCGCAAACGAGTGGGCAAGTCGAAAGAGTCAATCGATTCTCGAGGACATGCTCCGTGCTCGTGTTATCTCCTTCGGCATGAAATGGGAAGAATGCCTTCCTTTTGCTGAGTTCTCTTACAACAACGGCTATCAAGCCGGCTTGGGCATGGCACCCTTCGAAGCTCTCTATGGTCGCAAATGCAGAACACCTCTAAACTGGTCTGAAACCGGTGAAAGGCAAATCTTTGGCCCCGATGTCATCAACGAGGCTGAAGAAAAGGTGCGAATCATTCGTGACAATCTGAAAATAGCACAATCTCGGCAGAAAAGCTATTATGATAGCAAGCACCGTGATATGATCTATCATCCTGGTGATCAAGCCTACCTCCGTGTTACTCCAATGAGGGGAACACATCGTTTTGGTATCAAAGCAAGCTGGCGCCAAGATACATTGGTCCCTTCAAAGTTCTTGCAAAGCGTGGTGAAGTCGCTTACCTCCTTGAACTTCCCGAGAAGCTCTCCAAAGTGCACGATGTCTTCCACGTGTCACAGCTCAAGAAGTGTTTCAAAGATCCGGCCGTGCAGTTGATCACGAGTCCATTGACCTCCAAGAAGATCTCTCATACAAAGAGCATCCTGTTCGGATTCTTGATGAAGCTGAACGTCGAACTCGCAACAACTCTGTCAAGTTCCTCAAGGTGCAGTGGTCGCACCATTCTGATAAAGAAGCAACCTGGGAACGTGAAGATCAACTCCGTTCCGAGTACCCTGCCTTTTTCTCTTCTACCTGAGAATCTCGGGGCGCGATTCCTTCAAGGGGGGCGTTTGTAACATCCCAAGTGAGCTACCTTCTTTACCTTCCATGTTTATGCATCATCTTTGCATCATGCATGTCATATCATGTCACCTTTTGGTTTTATCAATTTGCATTTGGTTTTGTTGCTATGTTTATGTGCTTGTTCTTCCTCCCTCTCTCTCGCTTGTTTCATCTCACCACTTGTTATGTTACAAGAAAAGCCAAAGCTTAAACCTATCCTACCACTTGACCACTTTTCAAAAAGTTCATGCCAAAACTTTCTAGTAAATATGGGTTAATAACTTAATATTAAAACCCTCTCTTTAACCTCTTACTTTGCAATTAATCAACAAAACAAATAATTTTGGAAAGAGGTAATTGTCTTATTTTGGTCACATATAAAACAACATTGGATAAAAACTATTTTACCAATCTCTGTCTTTTATTCCACTTTCTAAATTTATCTTCAAATAAAAAGGAGAGAGGCTTTGTAAATAATAGCAAAGGAGAAGAAGCCCAAACTCTTACCTGAACCGAAGGAGATGCTCATGTGCCTTCACCTCCCAGCACGTGAGGAGCACACACAACTCTGTTTCCCCTCCTCACCAACTCTGCACCAAAGATTAAGAAGCACCAGCTCGTGTTCTTTCTCCACCTGCTCCCCACTTTTCCCCTCCTTCCCGTCCAAAAATCAAGCCCCAACCAAACCCTAACCTTCTTCCTCTCTGGCCGCCGCCACTCTCCATCTATTTCCGTCTGTGAGTTGAGAGGGTTTTTCCCGGAGCTTCCGACGATCGTCGCCGTCGCCATGGACGCCGTCGACCTCACCTGACCGCGGGAAGGGAACTGCGTCGTCCTCCTCTTCGTCTTGGTCGTCTTCCCGGAGTCGAGCGTCGCTGCATCTGCTTGGCCTCGCCTGCGCCACCGTCGTCTACCCAGGCCACTTCTTCTTCCTCGTCTCCCACATTGCCGCCGCTCCCTCCTCGTCGTCAACCACCCGAGGTGAGAACCAGCAGCAGCCACACCTTCTCCTTCCCCGCCTGCATGATCCCTGGATCGATGAATGTGAGAAGAGATCGAGTTGAATCGAAAACGAAAACATATTGCACCCCGCAGTTTTCCTCACAGTACTTTTTCCGACGAACATCGCCGGCGGTACGAGCCACCCCAGCTCGATCCACTTGCTCCACTAGATGCACAACGTCACAGGCTACATCTCAGTTTTTGAATCATCTAAAACGGTGCAATATTCGCGACGCCATCGTCAATCAAAGTTCACCCGAAAATATGTTGGCAGTTTTTGCTGTTCGTCGTGTGTGTCGTGGCTCCGTCTTCCGACGCATCTCACTGCTAGCACAGGGAACACCAGCACGAGTTCTTGGTACCTTTGGAAAGCTGAGAGTGAGGGATACAACTTTCGTTTTGGAATCACTCAATTTAGTTGCCTGTAGACGACGCCACCTTCGATCAAACATCTGTCCAGAATCTGTTTTCAGTTTCGCTGTTTCTCGCACATGTCGCGGTACTGTTTTCCGGCGAACCTCGCCGCCACCACGGTGCACCAAAACGCCCCAAACTTGTTCCTTTCGAATCTTGGTACATCCAGTATGCTCAACGAGTCAAGAGCCTTGCCTATAAACACCTATATTCTAAGCTCTCGACACTTTAATATCCGTGCGTATCGCTACCTACAGGAATCTGTACCTGTCACGTTTTTCAGTTTTCAGTGTTAAATTTCATTTATCCTTTGCTTACGCCATATCTTACCTGAACCCCGTTTCTGTACAAAATCTTCACAGCAGCACACTGGTGCCGCTCCTTTGCATCTGCCATGGCGCCCATTGTTCAAATCTTGGCCGGCGCACTAAACCACCTTTTTGGAAAATTTCTTTATTCTTTACTGTTGTTTTGTTTTTGCTCCCAGCACCTTTCTGCTTCGTTTTAAAAACCTACTTTATAAACTCCAATTCATACAAACTTGATATCCAGGAGTATTAGAAAAACCTAATCTACATGTTTATAAAATCTGTTTTATCTTTTGAACAACAAAAATTGTGTCAATTTCAAATCTGGACTAAACTTGTTTATTGTTGCATAATTCATAACTTCCTCTTTACAACTCCGAATTTAACAAATTTTATATCTATTTGTACCAGAAAAACATGAGTAATTCAAATATCACATTGTCATGCATCATTGGCATCATCTCTGAATTGTCCAAATAAAACTTGCAAATTGAATTAAAACTATATGTGAGGGTGTTTATCATTTCATGTGAATTATGAGCACCCCACTTAAATTTGGCTTGCACATATCATCTTGCCATGTCATCATGCATCATATTGCGCATTGCATACTTGTATTGATTTGTGCTATTACTCTCCTTGTATGTGCTATTTGGTTCTTCTCGAGTAGACACCGACGCAGAGCAGTTCGAGCAGGAGTACGAGCACCCCCTGGAGGATCGTGTCGGTGCTTCTACCTCTGATCTGACAGGAGAGCCCACCCCTTCACCTATTTTACATTTTCATGCTCATTTGATCTATTGCTATCCCTATGTTGCGATTCTGTTGTGTCACGTGTCCTACTCCACTTGTTACCATATATTACCGAATTACACCTCCTCGCCCTACCTGTTGTTTGATGTCTGCTAGCTTTGCGAGTCGTAGGCGAGTTTAGGGTTTTTGTTGATATCTCGAAATGTTCGGGATATCTTGTTGGGATGTTGACACATGTACTACCTTTTCAAAATGATGATGATAACTTTTGCTACAACTTAAAATTTGCTAAGGGATATAATATGCAGAGGCATCCGTGAGCCCCTTTGCGAAAGCATCGAACTTTGACTTGCTAATGTCCCCTAGGACCCGAGTTCTTGTTATCTGTTTCTAAGACCGAGCGCGCTAACCACTCGTGGGAGGTTTTATCGGGACCCCCCATCACCCATTACCATTTCTCAAGTCTCGTTGAAAAGGGGCCACAACCTTGGTTTTATTTGCCTATGCCATGTATGCCATGCTTTATTACTGTTGCCTTCGGGTGTTTAATACTGTTGCCTTCGGGTGTTTATTACTGTTGCCTTCGGGTGTTTATATTCTGTACTGTACCTTGCGGGACGTTTAGCGAAGCGTGTGGTTCGCACGCCTAGCCGCCGGCGCAAACCTCTGAGTCCGTCTCGGAGTACGGCCGAACTTCGTTACGGGTAGCTTAGGCGGGTGGCCCCCCTAGGAATTCTTGTTGATTTGGGAACGGTCTTGTTGTGAGACTCCGCGCTTGTCTACGCGGGTTCGAGCATGCGTGTATGGTAACATTGGTGCACCCCTGCAGGGTAAATCTTATCGATAAGCCGTGTCCGCGGTTATGGACGACTTGGAGCTGTTTAACTCGATCATAGAACAACTTACACCTAAAGTTGTCGTTAATAACTTGCTAATTACTTGTGTAGTAAGTTAACCCTATTATAATGGAATGGATATAAAATTGTCAACTGTGTGAGTGCCTTGTTAGTACCTCTTGGCTAAGGGGGATCGCATTGGCTGGGTTGTTGATTGCAGAGTATAGAACTGCTAGAACATGCGCTCTCTCACCTTCTCTATTAGACGGATGTTGTAGCGTGTCTCTATTGGATAGTGCTTTGCTGCCGCTAAACTCCACATAAAGCCGGGCGAAGTTTACACCGCCCACCAGCGAGCATAGCTGGTCTTGTCTCGCAAGTACGTGCCATTTGGTTCTCCCTCTTTTTCCGGAACACGCTTTTCGACAAACAGGTATGACAGATGACGAGCAGTACGCCGGAGGCTACTTTGTCGAGTTCACGGACGACGACTTCGTTGCGTAGCAGGATCGTTCCTAAGGCAGCAGCCTGTGGCATGTTGGTTATGGGAACACCGCTTGATTATCTTCGGGACTCTTAGTCCCATTTGGTTCTTGTCTCGTACCCGGACTATTTGGCTATCTTATGTATGATGTACCGATGGGATATGTTTCCCTATTGAGTGTCATTTGGATCTTGCTCATTAGAGCGTTGCTATATATATGAACCTTATTTCCATCTTTTGTGTCATACATAGTCATGTTGTGATATTCAAGTCAGTATTCTACCCTTGTATCCTCGTGCACGGTGTGTGTATGTGTGAAGTGCACAGGAAGGTGAAGCACTCGGGCCCGGAAAGCTTACCGTGAGCCTTTGAGGTGGGTGTTGTGTGCATGGGCGTGTCGAGCCGTTGCTTGGCCTACCCATATGCTTGGGAATGCGAGGCGACCTCACGGTCCTTTGTAGTGACCTCATGCACATAAACCCCTCTTACCTCGCGCGCTTCCGGGTTTTCCTACTCCCGGGGCTTACATAACTCTATTATAATTCCTAAGGGAATAGCCGCGAGTGTGCATACAACCATTCTTGGAAGAACAATATCCATTGATTATCTTGTTATTGAAACAGGGAAAAATCATACTCGGGAGATCCCTGTTGAAACTATTGGGAGCGATCATTGATGTGGGAGAAGGCACTCTGAAATTCACCTCTATACCAGGGGGAAATCATATATTTCCTAAACCAAAGGGAAAGAAAAACAATAAGAAAGGTAAGGGTAAAGCCCAAGGTAAGGTTGACACACCATCTCGCGATAACACTTGAGATACACTTTCTGCGCCTAGCTGAAAGGCGTTAAAGAAAAGCGCTTATGGGAGACAACCCATATTTTTACTACAGTATTTTTGTTTTATATTTGAGTCTTGGAAGTTTGTTTACTACTGTAGCAACCTCTCCTTATCTTAGTTTTGACTTGGAGCTGTTTAACTCGATCATAGAACAACTTACACCTAAAGTTGTCGTTAATAACTTGCTAATTACTTGTGTAGTAAGTTAGCCCTATTATAATGGAATGGATATAAAATTGTCAACTGTGTGAGTGCCTTGTTAGTACCTCTTGGCTAAGGGGGATCGCATTGGCTGGGTTGTTGATTGCAGAGTATAGAACTGCTAGAACATGCGCTCTCTCACCTTCTCTATTAGACGGATGTTGTAGCGTGTCTCTATTGGATAGTGCTTTACTGCCGCTAAACTCCACATAAAGCCGGGCGAAGTTTACACCGCCCACCAGCGAGCATAGCTGGTCTTGTCTCGCAAGTACGTGCCATTTGGTACTTACCCTCGTTTTTCTCCCTCTTTTTCCGGAACACGCTTTTCGACAAACAGGTATGACAGATGACGAGCAGTACGCCGGAGGCTACTTTGTCGAGTTCACGGACGACGACTTCGTTGCGTAGCGGGATCGTTCCTAAGGCAGCAGCACCGTGGCATGTTGGTTATGGGAACACCGCTTGATTATCTTCAGGACTCTTAGTCCCATTTGGTTCTTGTCTCGTACCCGGACTATTTGGCTATCTTATGTATGATGTACCGATGGGATATGTTTCCCTATTGAGTGTCATTTGGATCTTGCTCATTAGAGCGTTGCTATATATATGAACCTTATTTCCATCTTTTGTGTCATACATAGTCATGTTGTGATATTCAAGCCGTATTCTACCCTTGTATCCTCAGTGCACGGTGTGTGTATGTGTGAAGTGCACGGAAGGTGAAGCACTCGAGCCCGGAAAGCTTACCGTGAGCCTTTGAGGTGGGTGTTGTGTGCATGGGCGTGTCGAGCCGTTGCTTGGCCTACCCATATGCTTGGGAATGCGTGGCGACCTCACTGGTCCTTTGTAGTGACCTCATGCACATAAACCCCTCTTACCCGCGCGCTCCGGGTTTTCCTACTCCCGGGGCTTACGGACTTGGTATCGAGCAGGATCGCCTTTAGGAGCCCCTTTGCAGCGGACGAAGTTGTGTCTAGAAACTCATATTTTAGTAGCTACATAGGAAAATTGTGCGCGAGAGTAGGAATTCTGCTTTTATTTCTTACCCCACCCACCCACCCTCTGGTGAGGAAGATCAACGGTTTTACTCTATTCTTATCTTGTTTCACCTAGGTTTGGACGTGTTTGGGGGAAACCATAGTGCCATAGGGAAAAGTGTTTTTGAAATTTTTTTGTACTATGGTTGCTTCAATATCATCTGTTATCAATTTCCACCATATAATCTGTTCCTTTGCAATGTTGGTATTTTCATGCCAACATGCTCTCTCCGTTGTGTTGGTGCTATCTCGACCACTTCTTTGTTCCGGTGCATACATCAACCTTCCTTCTCCGGAGTTGTTTCGTCAAGCTCTTTCCTTGTTGTTCTCTTCCAATATGCATAACAAGTGCCCACACGACCCAAGTTATTGGCACTTGTTAATGCTAAAATTTATGTATAGCTACATATCACTATCTTGCGAGATTTGTGAAATATTCTTGTTGCTATCGTTCTAACCTTCTACATGCTATGGATAGCTCTCGTGTGCTTGAATTCTTGTACATTGATGATAGCTATGTCATGTCTCTTGTTATCTTCTGAAGTTCCCGTTAAGCACTAATATTGGGTTTTTCATTATCCATGATTGTGCTAACCTTGGTGTCCTTACTCAGAATGGAGAGTGGTGAAGATGTTCCTCCACCTGAAATGGACCAAGCTCTGGTTAAAATGGCGCAAGTCCTAAATCAGATGCAGATAAGCCAAGACAGAATCAATGGTGGCAATGCACGTGTCACTATTCAGGAGTTTCTCCAGCTCAACCCGCGCACTTTTGATGTCACCGCAGAGCCAATTGATGCTGATGATTGGTTACGCGAGATGAACAAGACTATTAGTGTGACACATGTGGCTGATGAGGACCGTGTTCCTTATGTGACATATCTTCTTCGTGGAGTTTCAGCCGCATGGTGGGACAATCATCTGCTGATGAAAGCACCAGATGCAGACATTACCTGGGATGAGTTTCAGCTACTCTTCAAGCGTCATCACATCCCTGACAGCATCATGGAGAGAAAGCGAGAAGAGTTCTGCAATTTGTCTCAAGGCAGCAACACTGTGCTGGCTTATAGAGATGCTTTCTTAAACCGGCTCGTTATGCTGGAGATGAGGTATCTACAGATGCCAAAAAGCAAGCCATGTTTCGCAAAGGCCTGAATCCAGAGATCAAGTATGCTATACTCTTGGTCAAGTGCAATACCTTCGAGGAGCTCGTTAACATAGCGCTCCAAGAAGAGTATGGTCGTGCAATGCTAGAAGAGTCTCGTAAGCGCTCTCGTGAAGCAACTTCTTCCTCAGCAACTGCTATCCCTCCTCGGAAACGTAGGATTTGGGTTCCCTATGTAGCTCATGCACAACCCACCTACATGCCTGAACCGAGTGGTTTTGTTTCCCGCCCTCCCACCCCTGTTGTTGTTCCAAGGGGCTCTCAAGTTCAGCAAAGGTCTGGAAATCAAGCTAAGCAAAGTCACCGTGTTGATGCTCAGCAAAGGCCTAGTTCTGAAGTTCTTGCAAGACCAATGGTCCCTCGCCCTACGTCTAATGCATGCTTCAAGTGTGGTGAACCAGGGCATGTTTCAATCCACTGCCCTCAAAACAAGCTTCTGAAACAACAACCCAAGGCTTTCAACTATAACAATAAGCCTGGTACAAGAAGTGTATGGGTGAACAATGTCACAACTGTGCAAGCTGAAAAGGCAACTGATGTTGTGCTTGGCAACTTGCTTGTGAACTCAGTCTCTGCTAAAGTTCTGTTTGATACTGGTGCATCACATTCTTTTGTGTCTCAAAAGTTTGCTCAGACACATGGGTTGCCTCTGGAATCCTTATCGAAGAAGCTCATGGTCGTATCTCCTGGTGCACAAATGACAACTTCCAAGATAAGCCATGGGAATCAAATTCTCATTGGAGCCTATATGTTTCTTGCTTCACTCATAGCTCTCGGCAATTCGGAAATTGATGTCATTCTTGGCATGGACTGGTTGAAGGCCAACAAAGCTGTTATTGATTGTGCCAAGCATTCAGTTTCTCTTCCTACTTCGACGGGAACCTTGACCTATACACCTTCTCAAACACCTTCCGTTCAGCTCTTTGCTTTGAATCCTAGTTCTCTTCCGGAACTTGAGTCTATACCGGTGGTTTGTGACTTTCCTGATGTCTTTCCTGAAGAACTTCCAGGTATGCCACCTGACAGGGCTGTTGAGTTCGTCATTGAACTAGAGCCTGGAACAGCTCCTATCTCAAAGCGGCCATACAAAATGGGTCCAAATGAGTTGGCTGAACTCAAGAAGCAGCTTGATGAGTTGCAAAAACTTGGTTTCATTTAGCCAAGCACTTCTCCATGGGGATGTCCTACCATCTTCGTGAAGAAAAAGGATAAAACTGATCGATTGGTGGTTGACTACCGCCCTCTCAATGAGAAAACGATCAAGAATACATATCCTCTTCCTCGCATCAATGAGCTCTTTGATCAGCTTGCGGGTGCAACTGTGTTCTCTAAAATGGATTTGAGAAGTGGTTATCACCAAATCAAAATCCGCAAAGAGGATGTACCCAAGACAGCCTTCAAAACTCGTTATGGTCTCTACGAATACACCGTCATGTCCTTTGGCCTCACTAATGCTCCTGCCACTTTCTCTCGGTTGATGAACTACATTTTCATGGAGTACCTCGACAAGTTTGTGGTAGTCTATCTTGATGATATCCTTGTCTACTCCAAGTCCAATGAGGAGCATGAAGAGCATCTTCGCCTCATCCTCATGAAGCTTCGTGAACATCGCCTCTATGCCAAGTTCTCCAAATGCGAATTCTGGCTTCCTCAGGTCGTCTATCTTGGCCATGTCATTTCGGGAAAAGGCATTGCTGTCAATCCTGAAACCGTCAAGGCGATCGTTGAATGGCTTCCTCCGAAGAATGTCAAGCAAGTGAGAAGTTTCCTCGGTTTGGCAAGTTACTGCCGCCGCTTTGTTGAGAATTTCTCCAAGATCGCCAAGCCTCTTACCGATCTCCTCAAGAAAGACAAGAAGTTCCTTTGGTCTCCTCAATGCCAAGAAAGCTTTGACCTCCTCAAGCAGAAGCTCACTTCCACACCTGTCCTTGTTCTTCCAGATACTTCTAAACCTTTCCAGATATTCTGTGATGCCTCTCTTCATGGTCTAGGTGCTGTCCTCATGCAAGAACGTCAAGTTGTGGCGTATGCTTCTCGTCAGTTGAAAAAGCATGAACTCAACTATCCCACACATGATCTTGAGCTTGCAGCCGTGTTACATGCTTTAATAACATGGCGCCAATACTTGTTGGGCAACAAATGTGAGATCTTCACCGACCACAAGAGTCTCAAATACATCTTCACCCAACCCAACTTGAACCTCCGTCAAACGAGATGGATGGAAACCATCAAGGACTTTGATTTGTCTATCAGCTACACTCCAGGCAAAGCTAATGTCATGGCTGACGCTCTTAGTCGCAAATCCTATTGCAATAACCTCATGATTCAAGAAAGTCAACCTGCTCTTTATGAAGAATTCAGGAAATTGAACCTTGAGCTTGTTCCCCAAGGCTACCTTGCAAACTTGGTGATCACGCAGACTCTCGAAGATAAGATACGAACCAGACAATTAAGAGATGGTTGTATCAAAAACATCAAAGAGAACATGCACAAGCCCAAGTACAAGTCCTTCTCTATCGACGACAAAGGAACTCTCTTCTTCCAAGGTCGAATCGTTGTTCCGAAGGATCCAAACCTCAGAAGCCTCATTCTCAAAGAAGCTCATGACACTCCTCTTTCTATCCATCCTGGCAGCACAAAGATGTATCTCGACATCAAGTCTACCTATTGGTGGACTAGGATGAAAAGTGATATTGCTCGCTATGTCTCAGAGTGTGATGTCTGTCGCCGTGTCAAAGCAGAACATCAGAGAGATGCCGGTGTCCTCCAACCCCTGAAGATTCCTGAGTGGAAATGGGATAAGATTGAGATGGACTTCATAACTGGTTTTCCAAAGTCTCGCAAAGGCAATGATGCTATCTTCGTGGTGATCGACCGTCTTTCCAAGGTTGCTCACTTCCTTCCTGTCAAAGAGACAATATCTGCTAGTCAGTTGGCTGCGCTCTACACTGCAAAGATCGTCTCTCTTCATGGTGTTCCCTTGGAAATAAGCTCAGATCGCGGAAGTATCTTCACTTCCGTGTTTTGGGCTAGCTTTCGTAAAGCTATGGGAACTAATCTGCTCTTCAAAGACATGACTTACCATCCGCAAACGAGTGGGCAAGTCGAAAGAGTCAATCAGATTCTCGAGGACATGCTCCGTGCTCGTGTTATCTCCTTCGGCATGAAATGGGAAGAATGCCTTCCTTTTGCTGAGTTCTCTTACAACAACAGCTATCAAGCCAGTTTGGGCATGGCACCCTTCGAAGCTCTCTATGGTCGCAAATGCAGAACACCTCTAAACTGGTCTGAAACCGGTGAAAGGCAAATCTTTGGCCCCGATGTCATCAACGAGGCTGAAGAAAAGGTGTGAATCATTCGTGACAATCTCAAAATAGCACAATCTCGGCAGAAAAGCTATTATGATAGCAAGCACCGTGATATGATCTATCATCCTGGTGACCAAGCCTACCTCCGTGTTACTCCAATGAGGGGAACACATCGTTTTGGTATCAAAGGCAAGCTGGCGCCAAGATACATTGGTCCCTTCAAAGTTCTTGCAAAGCGTGGTGAAGTCGCTTACCTCCTTGAACTTCCCGAGAAGCTCTCCAAAGTGCACGATGTCTTCCACGTGTCACAGCTCAAGAAGTGTTTCAAAGATCCGGGCCGTGCAGTTGATCACGAGTCCATTGACCTCCAAGAAGATCTCTCATACAAAGAGCATCCTGTTCGGATTCTTGATGAAGCTGAACGTCGAACTCGCAACAACTCTGTCAAGTTCCTCAAGGTGCAAGTGGTCGCACCATTCTGATAAAGAAGCAACCCGGGAACGTGAAGATCAACTCCGTTCCGAGTACCCCGCCTTTTCTCTTCTACCCGAGAATCTCGGGCGCGATTCCTTCAGGGGGGCGTTTGTAACATCCCAAGTGAGCTACCTTCTTTACCTTCCATGTTTATGCATCATCTTTGCATCATGCATGTCATATCATGTCACCTTTTGGTTTTATCAAATTGCATTTGGTTTTGTTGCTATGTTTATGTGCTTGTTCTTCCTCCCTCTCTCTCGCTTGTTTCATCTCACCACTTGTGATGTTACAAGAAAAGCCAAAGCTTAAACCTATCCTACCACTTGACCACTTTTCAAAAAGTTCATGCCAAAACTTTCTAGTAAATATGGGTTAATAACTTAATATTAAAACCCTCTCTTTAACCTCTTACTTTGCAATTAATCAACAAAACAAATAATTTTGGAAAGAGGTAATTGTCTTATTTTGGTCACATATAAAACAACATTGGATAAAAACTATTTTACCAATCTCTGTCTTTTATTCCACTTTCTAAATTTATCTTCAAATAAAAAGGAGAGAGGCTTTGTAAATAATAGCAAAGGAGAAGAAGCCCAAACTCTTACCTGAACCGAAGGAGATGCTCATGTGCCTTCACCTCCCAGCACGTGAGGAGCACACACAACTCTGTTTCCCCTCCTCACCAACTCTGCACCAAAGAAGCACCAGCTCGTGTTCTTTCTCCACCTGCTCCCCACTTTTCCCCTCCTTCCCGTCCAAAAATCAAGCCCCAACCAAACCCTAACCTTCTTCCTCTCTGGCCGCCGCCACTCTCCATCTATTTCCGTCTGTGAGTTGAGAGGGTTTTTCCCGGAGCTTCCGACGATCGTCGCCGTCGCCATGGACGCCGTCGACCTCACCTGACCGCGGGAAGGGAACTGCGTCGTCCTCCTCTTCGTCTTGGTCGTCTTCCCGGAGTCGAGCGTCGCTGCATCTGCTTGGCCTCGCCTGCGCCACCGTCGTCTACCCAGGCCACTTCTTCTTCCTCGTCTCCCACATTGCCGCCGCTCCCTCCTCGTCGTCAACCACCCGAGGTGAGAACCAGCAGCAGCCACACCTTCTCCTTCCCCGCCTGCATGATCCCTGGATCGATGAATGTGAGAAGAGATCGAGTTGAATCGAAAACGAAAACATATTGCACCCCGCAGTTTTCCTCACAGTACTTTTTTCCGACGAACATCCCCGGCGGTACGAGCCACCCCAGCTCGATCCACTTGCTCCACTAGATGCACAACGTCACAGGCTACATCTCAGTTTTTGAATCATCTAAAACGGTGCAATATTCGCGACGCCATCGTCAATCAAAGTTCACCCGAAAATATGTTGGCAGTTTTTGCTGTTCGTCGTGTGTGTCGTGGCTCCGTCTTCCGACGCATCTCACTGCTAGCACAGGGAACACCAGCACGAGTTCTTGGTACCTTTGGAAAGCTGAGAGTGAGGGATACAACTTTCGTTTTGGAATCACTCAATTTAGTTGCCTGTAGACGACGCCACCTTCGATCAAACATCTGTCCAGAATCTGTTTTCAGTTTCGCTGTTTCTCGCACATGTCGCGGTACTGTTTTCCGGCGAACCTCGCCGCCACCACGGTGCACCAAAACGCCCCAAACTTGTTCCTTTCGAATCTTGGTACATCCAGTATGCTCAACGAGTCAAGAGCCTTGCCTATAAACACCTATATTCTAAGCTCTCGACACTTTAATATCCGTGCGTATCGCTACCTACAGGAATCTGTACCTGTCACGTTTTTCAGTTTTCAGTGTTAAATTTCATTTATCCTTTGCTTACGCCATATCTTACCTGAACCCCGTTTCTGTACAAAATCTTCACAGCAGCACACTGGTGCCGCTCCTTTGCATCTGCCATGGCGCCCATTGTTCAAATCTTGGCCGGCGCACTAAACCACCTTTTGGAAAATTTCTTTATTCTTTACTGTTGTTTTGTTTTTGCTCCCAGCACCTTTCTGCTTCGTTTTAAAAACCTACTTTATAAACTCCAATTCATACAAACTTGATATCCAGGAGTATTAGAAAAACCTAATCTACATGTTTATAAAATCTGTTTTATCTTTTGAACAACAAAAATTGTGTCAATTTCAAATCTGGACTAAACTTGTTTATTGTTGCATAATTCATAACTTCCTCTTTACAACTCCGAATTTAACAAATTTTATATCTATTTGTACCAGAAAAACATGAGTAATTCAAATATCACATTGTCATGCATCATTGGCATCATCTCTGAATTGTCCAAATAAAACTTGCAAATTGAATTAAAACTATATGTGAGGGTGTTTATCATTTCATGTGAATTATGAGCACCCCACTTAAATTTGGCTTGCACATATCATCTTGCCATGTCATCATGCATCATATTGCGCATTGCATACTTGTATTGATTTGTGCTATTACTCTCCTTGTATGTGCTATTTGGTTCTTCTCGAGTAGACACCGACGCAGAGCAGTTCGAGCAGGAGTACGAGCACCCCCTGGAGGATCGTGTCGGTGCTTCTACCTCTGATCTGACAGGCGAGCCCACCCATTCACCTATTTTACATTTTCATGCTCATTTGATCTATTGCTATCCCTATGTTGCGATTCTGTTGTGTCACGTGTCCTACTCCACCTGTTACCATATATTACCGAATTACACCTCCTCGCCCTACCTGTTGTTTGATGTCTGCTAGCTTTGCGAGTCGTAGGCAAGTTTAGGGTTTTTGTTGATATCTCGAAATGTTCGGGATATCTTGTTGGGATGTTGACACATGTACTACCTTTTCAAAATGATGATGATAACTTTTGCTACAACTTAAAATTTGCTAAGGGATATAATATGCAGAGGCATCTGTGAGCCCCTTTGCGAAAGCATCGAACTTTGACTTGCTAATGTCCCCTAGGACCCGAGTTCTTTTTATCTCGTTTCTAAGACCGAGCGCGCTAACCACTCGTGGGAGGTTTTATCGGGACCCCCATCACCCATTACCATTTCTCAAGTCTCGTTGAAAAGGGGGCCACAACCTTGGTTTTATTTGCCTATGCCATGTATGCCATGCTTTATTACCGTTGCCTTCGGGTGTTTATTACCGTTGCCTTCGGTGTTTATATTCACGTACTCGTACCTTGCGGGACGTTTAGCGAAGCGTGTGGTTCGCACGCCTAGCCGCCGGCGCAAACCTCTGAGTCCGTCTCGGAGTACGGCCGAACTTCGTTACGGGTAGCTTAGGCGGGTGGCCCCCCTAGGCATTTGATTTGGGAACGGTCTTGTTGTGAGACTCCGCGCTTGTCTACGCGGGTTCGAGCATGCGTGTATGGTAACATTGGTGCACCCCTCGCAGGTAAATCTTATCGATAAGCCGTGTCCGCGGTTATGGACGACTTGGAGCCGTTTAACTCGATCATAGAACAACTTACACCTAAAGTTGTCGTTAATAACTTGCTAATTACTTGTGTAGTAAGTTAGCCCTATTATAATGGAATGGATATAAAATTGTCAATCCGTGTGAGTGCCTTGTTAGTACCTCTTGGCTAAGGGGATCGCATTGGTCGGGTTGTTGATTGAGAGTATAGAACTGCTAGAACATGCGCTCTCTCACCTTCTCTATTAGACGGATGTTGTAGCGTGTCTCTATTGGATAGTGCTTTGCTGCCGCTAAACTCTACATAAAGCCGGGCGAAGTTTACACCGCCCACCAGCGAGCATAGCTGGTCTTGCCTCGCAAGTACGTGCCATTTGGTACTTACCCTCGTTTTTCTCCCTCTTTTTCCGGAACACGCTTTTCGACAAACAGGTATGACAGATGACGAGCAGTACGCCGGAGGCTACTTTGTCGAGTTCACGGACGACGACTTCGTTGCGTAGCAGGATCGTTCCTAAGGCAGCAGCATCGTGGCATGTTGGTTATGGGAACACCGCTTGATTATCTTCGTGACTCTTAGTCCCATTTGGTTCTTGTCCGTACCGTACTATTTGGCTATCTTATGTATGATGTACTGATGGGATATGTTTCCCTATTGAGTGTCATTTGGATCTTGCTCATTAGAGCGTTGCTATATATATGAACCTTATTTCCATCTTTTGTGTCATACATAGTCATGTTGTGATATTCAAGTTGTATTCTACCCTTGTATCCTGTGGACAGTGTGTGTATGTGTGAAGTGCACAGGAAGGTGAAGCACTCGGGCCCGGAAAGCTTACCGTGAGCCTTTGAGGTGGGTGTTGTGTGCATGGGCGTGTCGAGTCGTTGCTTGGCCTACCCATATGCTTGGGAATGCGAGGCGACCTCACGGTCCTTTGTAGTGACCTCATGCACATAAACCCCTCTTACCTGCGCGCTCTGGGTTTTCCTACTCCTGGGGCTTACATAACTCTATTATAATTCCTAAGGGAATAGCCGCAGGTGTGCATACAACCATTCTTGGAAGAACAATATCCATTGATTATCTTGTTATTGAAACAGGAAAAATCATACTCGGGAGATCCTCGTTGAAACTATTGGGAGCGATCATTGATGTGGGAGAAGGCACTCGAAATTCACCTCTATACCGTGGGGAAATCATATATTTCCTAAACCAAAGGGAAAGAAAAACAATAAGAAAGGTAAGGGTAAAGCCCAAGGTAAGGTTGACACACCATCTCGCGATAACACTTGAGATACACTTTCTGCGCCTAGCTGAAAGGCGTTAAAGAAAAGCGCTTATGGGAGACAACCCATATTTTTACTACAGTATTTTTGTTTTATATTTGAGTCTTGGAAGTTTGTTTACTACTGTAGCAACCTCTCCTTATCTTAGTTTTGAGTTTTGTTGTGCCACGTAAAGTCTTTGATAGTAAAGTAAGTACTAGATTTGGATTATCACGCAGTTACTGCATTTCTTTGCCGTCACGAATCTGGGTCTACCTCCTCGTAGGTAGCTCGGAAAATTAAGCCAATTTACGTGCATGATCCTCGATATGTACGCAACTTTCATTCAATTTGAGCATTTTCGTTTGAGCAAGTCCGGTGGCCTAATAAAATCCATCTTTACGGATCTGTTCTGTTTTGACAGATTCGTCTTTTATGTCGCATTGCCTCTTTTGCTATGTTGGATGAATTTCTTTGATCCATTAATGTCCAAGTAGCTTTATGCAATGTCCGAAGTGTTAAGAATGATTGTGTCACCTCTGAACATGTGAATTTTTATTATGCACTAACCCTCTAATGAGTTGTTTCGAGTTTGGTGTGGAGGAAGTTTTCAAGGATCAAGAGAGGAGTATGATGCAATATGATCAAGGAGAGTGAAAGCTCTAAGCTTGGGGATGCCCCGGTGGTTCACCCTGCATATATTAAGAAGACTCAAGCGTCTAAGCTTGGGGATGCCCAAGGCATCCCCTTCTTCATCGACAACATTATCAGGTTCCTCCCCTGAAATTATATTTTTATTCCGTCACATCTTATGTACTTTGCTTGGAGCGTCTGTTTTTTTTTTTGTTTGAATAAAATGGATCCTAGCATTCACTTTATGGGAGAGAGAGACACGCTCCGCTGTAGCATATGGACAAATATGTCCTTAGGCTCTACTCATAGTATTCATGGCGAAGTTTCTTCTTCGTTAAATTGTTATATGGTTGGAATTGGAAAATGCTACATGTAGTAATTCTAAAATGTCTTGGATAATTTGATACTTGGCAATTGTTGTGCTCATGTTTAAGCTCTTGCATCATATACCTGCACCCATTAATGAAGAAATACTTAGAGCTTGCTAATTTGGTTTGCATATTTGGTTTCTCTAGAGTCTAGATAACATCTAGTATTGAGTTTTGAACAACAAGGAAGACGGTATGGAGTCTTATAATGTTTACAATATGTCTTTTATGTGAGTTTTGTCTGTACCGTTCATCCTTGTGTTTGTTTCAAATAACCTTGCTAGCCTAAACCTTGTATCGAGAGGGAATACTTCTCATGCATCCAAAATCCTTGAGCCAACCACTATGCCATTTGTGTCCACCATACCTACCTACTACATGGTATTTATCCGCCATTCCAAAGTAAATTGCTTGAGTGCTACCTTTAAAATTCCATCATTCACCTTTGCAATATATAGCTCATGGGACAAATAGCTTAAAAACTATTGTGGTATTGAATATGTACTTATGCACTTTATCTCTTATTAAGTTGCTTGTTGTGCGATAACCATGTTTCGGGGACGCCATCAACTATTCTTTGTTGAATATCATGTGAGTTGCTATGCATGTCCGTCTTGTCCGAAGCAAGAGAGATCTACCACCTTCATGGTTGGAGCATGCATATTGTTAGAGAAGAACTTTGGGCCGCTAACTAAAGCCATGATTCATGGTGGAAGTTTCAGCTTTGGACATATATCCTCAATCTCATATGAGAATAATAATTGTTGCCACATGCTTATGCATTAAAGAGGAGTCCATTATTTGTTGTCCATGTTGTCCCGGTATGGATGTCTAAGTTGAGAATAATCAAAAGCGAGAAATCCAAAATGCGAGCTTTCTCCTTAGACCTTTGTACAGCGGCATGGAGGTACCCCATTGTGACACTTGGTCAAAACATGTGCATTGCAAAGATCCGGTGAGTCCAAGTTAATTAGGACAAGGTGCGGGCACTATTAGTATACTATGCATGAGACTTGCAACTTGTAAGATATAATGTACATAACTCATATGCTTTATTACTACCGTTGACAAAATTGTTTCATGTTTTCAAAATAAAAGCTCTAGCACAAATATAGCAATCGATGCTTTCCTCTTTGAAGGACCATTCTCTTTACTTTTATGTTGAGTCAGTTCACCTATCTCTCTCCACCTCAAGAAGCAAACACTTGTGATTAACTGTGCATTGATTCCTACATATTTGCATATTGTACTTGTCATATTACTCTATGTTGACAATTATCCATGAGATATACATGTTACAAGTTGAAAGCAACCGCTGAAACTTAATCTTCCTTTGTGTTGCTTCAATGCCTTTACTTTGATTTATTGCTTTATGAGTTAACTCTTATGCAAGACTTATTAATACTTGTCTTGAAGTACTATTCATGAAAAGTCTTTGCTTTATGATTCACTTGTTTACTCATGTCATTACCATTGTTTTGATCGCTGCATCCACTACATATGTTTACAAATAGTATGATCAAGGTTATGATGGCATATCACTTCGGAAATTATCTTTGTTATCGTTTTACCTCCTCGGGACGAGCGTGAACTAAGCTTGGGGATGCTTGATACGTCTCCGACGTATCGATAATTTCTTATGTTCTATGCCATATTATTGATGATACCTACATGTTTTATGCACACTTTATGTCATATTCGTGCATTTTCTAGAACTAACCTATTAACAAGATGCCGAAGTGCCGGCTCTCGTTTTCTGCTGTTTTTGGTTTCGAAATCGTAGTAACGAAATATTCTCGGAATTGGACGAAACGAAGACCCAGGGGCCTATTTTGCCACGAACCTTCCGGAAGACCGAAGAGCATACGAAGTGGGGCCACGAGGTGGCGACACCACATGGCGGCGCGGCCTAGGAGGGCCCGCGCCGCCCTATGGTGTGGGCCCTCGTCGTGCCCCCGACTCTGCCCTTCCGCCTACTTAAAGCCTCCGTCGCGAAACCCCCGAGGCGAAAAACCACGATACGGAAAACCTTACCGAGACGCCGCCGCCGCCGATCCCATCTCGGGGGATTCTCGGAGATCTCCTCCGGCACCCTGCCGGAGAGGGGATTCATCTCCCGGAGGACTCTACACCGCCATGGTCGCCTCCGGAGTGATGAGTGAGTAGTTCACCCCTGGACTATGGGTCCATAGCAGTAGCTAGATGGTTGTCTTCTCCTCATTGTGCTTCATTGTTGGATCTTGTGAGCTGCCTAACATGATCAAGATCATCTATCCGTAATACTCTATGTTGTGTTTGTCGGGATCCGATGGATAGAGAATACCATGTCATGTTAATTATCAAGTTATTACATATGTGTTGTTTATGATCTTGCATGCTCTCCGTTACTAGTAGATGCTCGGCCAAGTTTTTGCTTTTAACTCCAAGAGGGAGTATTTATGCTCGATAGTGGGTTCATGCCCGCATTGACACCAGGACGAGTGACGAAAGTTCTAAGGTTGTGCTGTGCTCGTTGCCACTAGGGATAAAACATTGGCGCTATGTCCGAGGATGTAGTTGTCGATTACATTACGCACCATACTTAATGCAATTGTCTCGTTGCTTTGCAACTTAATACTCGGAAGGGGTTCGGACGATAACCTCGAAGGTGGACTTTTTAGGCATAGATGCGGTTGGATGGCGGTCTATGTACTTTGTCGTAATGCCCAATTAAATCTCACTATACTTATCATGTCATGTATGTGCATTGTTATGCTCTCTCTATTTGTCAATTGCCCGACTGTAATTTGTTCACCCAACATGCTTTTATCTTATGGGAGAGACACCTCTAGTGAACTGTGGACCCCGGTCCATTCTTTTAATACTTGAAATACAAATCTGCTCGCAATACTTGTTTTATTGTTTTCTCTCGCAAACAATCATCTTCCACACAATACGGTTAATCCTTTGTTACAGCAAGCCGGTGAGATTGACAACCTCACTCTGTTTCGTTGGGGCAAAGTACTTTGGTTGTGTTGTGCAGGTTCCACGTTGGCGCCGGAATCTCCGGTGTTGCGCCGCACTACATCCCGCCGCCATCAACCTTCAACGTGCTTCTTGACTCCTACTGGTTCGATTAAACCTTGGTTTCTTACTGAGGGAAACTTGCCGCTGTGCGCATCACACCTTCCTCTTGGGGTTCCCAACGGACGTGTCAACTACACGCATCACGGACATCGACTTCAGTATACAAGCATGAAGGGACAACAGTATGCGTACAGCCGATGCATGGGCATCGACTTCAGAATAATAAAAGCCGATACATTGTCATCGACTCTAGAGGGGCGAGCTCAATCATAATATTTGGGATAAGTCATCCTAGCGATTGTTGAGGAGTCCGATCTGCACGTTTGAGGTGGTTTGGACGGAAACTAGACCTGTTGGCTAGATGCCTAACGGCTTGGCCTTGAATCGCGGTTATAATGCAAGCCGATGCCCTGTCATCGGCTCTTTGTACAGCGACTTCGTTTCGACAATCGGCAAGGTCGACAAGAAAGTAAGACTAATTGGGGAATGCTCCCTTCATTAATAGTGGGATTTCTTACAAAGAAGGAGACGATTGCTCGGGGAAGAAAGGACAAAAGCCGACTACTACTACTAGTCCCTAATCTAAGGGCCGTTGCTGCCCTCGTCGCCGTCGTCACTGCCGCCGGCGCAGCTGCTGATAGGCTCCTCATCACTGCTCCCGTATCCTTCTACGGGAGCCTCGTCTTCCTCATCGTCGTCATCGCTATCGTCGTCCCACCAGGCGCGGAGGCGCTTCGCCGGTGGGTAACCTTCGAGGGAATCGTCGTCTTCATCCTCCACCTCTTCCTCGGAGGAGGTGTAGTCGTCCCAGGAGAAGCAGTCGTCCTCACTCTCCGCCTCCTCCTCCCCGTCGACGAGGAATCGGAGGTCGTCCTCTCCGTCGGTCAAGGATTTGTCATCCTCGGACCGGATGGAGGAATCGTGCTCCTCCTTGTCCCACGTCGTTGGGGCGAGGATGTCGTGCGCCGCCAACGAGCCCCACTCGGCGTTGGCTCACGGAAGGGAGATGATACATCGGAGAGGTTTGAGGAGGAGGAGGAGGAAGAAGACATGGCTACGGAGGAATGGGGGTTCTTTGCCGATGGCTAGTACGGAGCGAGGAGGGTGAAAGGGCGAACTCGCTCGACGCGGTTAAATAAAGGATGCAGTGGAGGTTCAATGCCACAACGAGTTTCGAGGAAGTGGTGCCCAACGAAGAAAATTTTTGCGAGCCACGCGGAGAAGTGGAAGAGGCAAGGCATCGTAATGAAGGATACTCGCGGCGGTTACTGCTCGCCACGACATGACCCGGCGAAAGAAAAGCGTAATGATTTTGGAAATGTCATTTCCAAAACCAGGGGGGCATGTGTTATCACCAGAATTTGACCGGATCAGAGGTGGGCCGCGATCAAGATGGGCTTGAAGATTATATACGGAAGAAATACGTGAATCGGCCTTCCATACCAAGTTTGGGCTAGTTTGCCCATGTATCTGTAACATAGTAGGTTACGTGTCGTTTAGAAGTTAGAGTTTAACCCGTGCACGGTTAGGTGCACGCCTGAATTAGAAAGTCCCCTGGACTATAAATATGTATCTAGGGTTTATGAAATAAACAACAACCAACATTCAACACAAATCAATCTCGACGCATCGCCAACTCCTTCGTCTCGAGGGTTTCTCCTGGTAAGCACCATGCTGCCTAGATCGCATCTTGCGATCTAGGCAGCACAAGCTTATTACGTTGTTCATGCGTTGCTCGTGCTGAAGCCTTTTTGATGGCGAGCAACGTAGTTATCTTAGATGTGTTAGGGTTAGCATTGTTCTTCGTATCATATGCTTGTCGTAGTGCAACCCTTATACATCTAGCCGCCCTTACACCTATCTTAGGTGTAGGGGCGGCACCCCGCTTGATCATTATTTAGTAGATCCGATCCGTTACGGTTGCTCCTTGTTCTTCAAGGATTAGTTTAATATCCGCAATAGTTAGGCCTTACAAAGGGTTGGAGGATCCAGCAGCGTGTAGGGTGTAGTTTGCTAGCCCTAGACAGGATGTTCCGGGGATCAACCTCGTGTTGGTTTTTAGGCCCTGTCTAGGATCGGCTTACAATCACCGTACGCGAGCGCGAGGCCCAATCGTGAGTAGGATGATCCGATTATGCGGTGAAAACCCTAAATCGTCGTAGATCGCTTTAGCTTTATCTTGATCAAGCAGGACCACCATATATTCGTACACCTCATACGATTCATGGGTGGACCGGCTCTTTGAGCCGATTCACAGGACAACCTGAGAGCCAACCGAGGCTCGTATTTAACGTTTACGTGTATGCCATGCAGGAAACTAAGCGAGGCATCATCCAACACCTTCCTGACCAGGTATAGGTCAGGTGGCACGCCCTTGCGACAAGCATCGGACGTGTGACCGGGAAGGCTTTGCGGGCCGTCGCTCGGAGGGACCGAGGCCAGCCGCAGATCTCGGGAGATTCCCGGCTCTACGGTGTTGCCCGTCGCTGCCCGCCGGTGGGTTTCTGACCGCAACAATGGTGTAGTATGCAAGTCTGATATAACACCAATGAAACACCGTTCCACTCATATTATATCGCTCAGAGTGGTACAACAGAAACATATGCGGGTCCAAGGCATGTCTATAGAATTACAACACTGACTCTTTACAAAAGATCCACACGAGCCTCCTACTTTACAATGAGGTAAAAGCCGCAAATAAACTCCAAAAGAACGACTCGTGATCTAATCTTATCACGGACTCTATTTATAGAGTATTTGACTAGCTAAAGAGGCTATGACTAGATTCTAGCTAAATAGGAGCTAGGTTTAGGAAGCTAGTTCCCTTCTACTACTTAATTTAGGTTTTCTCCATGGTAGTTGTGGTGTTTGACTCTTCCGGCAGGTTCCTGTCCTCTTGAAGTATTTGTAGACTCCTCGGTCTTCGAGTTGCACGGTAGATCCTCCTTCGATGCCTCCATATCTAAGCAGGGGATTTAAGAGTGGGATGAATACGAGCGTACTCAACAAGTTCATTATAGGAAAGAGGTGTTTAATGCACTAGCTACGGCATTAGACCAGAAAGTCTAATACCAATGCAAGTTTTCATAACCATTTCTTCAAAAGGTTGCTTTTATTCGGAAGAACTATGTCCGTCAGCCTTCACCGGTTTACTAGAACTTCATGGAGCTCCTTTCCGGCAGCGTTCGCGAGTTCCATATCCTGGAACAGGGAGTGACAGGTCACGGTTCTTTACACTCTGCAGAGGTGTGTTGCTTTACCCATAAGAGATCTTAACCTTGGTGCCAACCGGGCGTACTCCCCGTCCACACTTCCTTTGGTGTGAGACCCGGTATAAGGTCTAGCCAATCATGTTCCTCCGCTACCTCGAACACCCACCCGTTGCTGCAAACTCCCACCCTGGGTCCATGCCGGCCCCATTATTCCCATAGACTTCAGGGTGGACTCCGACCACGACGTCAATGCAGGGCTCTACCATACATTCCTACGCCGGCAGTTGCAACCCATCAATGACCCCATTACCGTTGGGACTTCTACGGGTTCCCACCCCTGCATCATGTCTCGCAAGATCATGTGCACCCGGTAATGAGCATCCGTTGATGAACGAGAGGTGGAAACACTTTTGACTACTCCGTCCCACTCCGGATCTTATGGTTAACACGGGTATTGCGGCACAAGAATCACTGGACGACATTTGTTGTTTAATCCTAGATGGATATAAACCCTTGCAATGGAACCTCCACCATATCAACACAATCCATGGTTCCATTGCCCACCACATAGTCATATTCATAGTTATGAAAATAGTGGTTTTTGGTTTTTATGCAATAATGATAACCATAGTACTTCGCAAGTAATTTGATAGAAATACTCAAATGACATGAGCAAGTGATGAACTTGCCTTTCTTGACTGCAAGATTATGCAGGCAAGGTCTTCGATACGCAATAACTCCAAATTCTGAAATAGCATCATCGTCCGGTAAGGACGATGTTTAAAAGATTGGCAAGGATGCAATAATGCATAAGAATGAGATGCAATCGCTCTAAGCGTGACCTAACCCCGACGATTTAGGATTAGTGATTTGTATTGATTAGTTCAGGTGTGTTGCACTTTTAGAGTGATTTACAAACAAGGTTCTTATTAAGAATTGGTTGCTTGGTATCATAAACAGATGTTGTAAAATATCATAATAATAACACTAATAGCACACAACAATAGAATTTGGTATAATTATAACATGTAATGAATAGTGATTGGTTTTAGCACTATATGGCATGGTTAATGATTAATTATCATATACTTCAAAAGAATAACTTTTGAAGAACATGTTCTTAAATAAAGAACAAGTTTGATATTTAGGTTGGTGGGGTTCTATGGTTGACAATGGTTCTAATTGTTTTCTGGAGTAAGTAGTAGATGGATCACAACATAGTTGGATTCATCAGCAACTAGGCTTGATTGGTTTTACTTAAGCATAAGCAACTTAAGCAATTAATTATACATGGTTGCTATCATGGTGGGTTCATCTTGTTGGTGATAGCTAGCTGGGGTTTATGGTTCCTATTAAGCAGGGTTGATGATGATTCTTTATTTACTTCAAAAGAATAACTTTTGAAGAACATACTTCTTAAATAATAAGAAGTATAACAATTAGGATTGAGGTGGTTTAGGTTTTGCTATTGGATCCACAAAGTAAGAAATGATTGGCTCCTAAATAGGATGGTTCATAATTATGACGTACTTGTAGGATTTAGTGGACTATGGTTATGTAATGATAAATATTGGGCATAGATACTATTGGAGTTCATCACAATGGTGTGATGCTAATTAAAGATGAGTAAGGACAATATTCTTGGTAATAAGGCTAAGGTTGATCCTATTTGATCATCTAGGTAAGTTAGGTGTGCATACATGGAATACTGAATTATGGATAATAGGGCTCCTATATTTTATGTTGACATGGTAAGTGTTTAGTTGCTAATTATAGTTTTATGGATCAAAAGAAAGTAGGATGATCACAAGGTATACCCTAGGGTTTAGGTTTAGGACAACTTAGGGTTCATATGGATTAATAGAGCTAGTGATTCTAATTGAATTGGGGTTTTAAGGTTCCACATGAAATTATGAGGTTATCACTTTGTTTCAAATGGGACTAGGGTTTCCTAATTACCCTATAATTCTAGGATTAATAACTTCATTATCTAGTTGAAGTTATTAATGAGTTTGAAATAAAAATAATATTAGATTTGACATTTTATTATTTTTAATGAATTTAATAATTAAGGTAATTATTAATTAGGGTTTAAATCCCTCTATTAAGGATTTGTCGAATTTACACATAAGGAAAATTAGTTTTAATGTTTTCTTTATTTAGTTACTGGTTTTTATTTGATTTGGAAAGTTTTTCTAATAATTGAATTTTAATTGCATTTAGAATTAAAATAAAAGGTTTAATTAACAAGTATTAAATAATTGAATTTTTATTAAAAATAAAAATTTCATATTATATTTTTATTGAATAGATTTTACTTTTCTAAGAATTTTGATATCTCAATTATATTTTTCTCGAGTTATAATGAATTTTCTAAATTCATTCAAAGTTTCAAGCAATTATTGAATTTGAAATAAAACAAAGGAAATGCTAAATCTACCCGGGCTAACCTACTCGCAGAGGCTGACTGGTGGGGCTGTGGCCACGTTCGCTGCCACGGTGGCTGCGACGTGGCAACCATGGCCACCACCGGTGGCCAGTCATGGACGGCACCGGCGCTGGAGGGCTTCCGCGAGCATGTGCATATGCGCGTTGGAGAGAGGACAACGAGGGGATTCTAGTGGTAGTCGCGCCGCCATCAGATGGTCGCCGGAGCTTGGCCGGTGGCGAAATCGAGCGGCAGAACTCACGGGTTAACCGATGCGGTGGAGCTACGACGGTGAATCGAGCAAAGCGAGAGCGCCATGAGCATCAGCGACTCACCAGGAGTACGCAGGGCTTGACGGCGTGACCTATGGTGGTCTGAATCGACGGCGGCGATGATGGCCGGCACCGGGGAAGACGAGTTCGTCGGAGATGATTCCGAGTGCGGCGACTCAATTCCTCTTGCAGGATGAACAAGTCGAGGACGACGATCCCGGTGGTGGTCACGGCGAGGCTCGGGGTGGTCTCTGTCGACGGCGACGGCCAGAGTCCGTGGGGCTAGGGTTTCGACATGGAGAGAAATTGAGCAGAGAGGGAAGGAACTCGGTTCAGTGTTCGTCGATGGGCTTTATACGGCGTTGGAGAGCGCCTTGTCACGCCTTCGGACGAGGAGGGCTCGACAGCGACGATGGGAAGTCAAGCACGCCGTCGTGTTGTCCTCCTCGTGCACAAAAGAGGATGAGGACGAGCTCGTCCTCGATAATTTTAGACGAAGGGGTATTGGGCTGATGGTGGGCTGGTGTTTGGGCTGGAATACTGGGCTGCCTTGTGGATTTCGGATGGGCTCCGTTGCTGGGCTCTCCTGACCAGGTAAGTCCATTTCTCTTCTCTCTTTTCTTATTTCTGTTTTTATTTTCTTGTTTTGAATTCTGTTTTGAATTCATACTTGAATTATTTTCTATTTTGTAGGTCTTGCTCATTTCATTCATACAAGAATTAGTTCAGGGTACTACAATTTCTTGAGTGGTGTATTTGCAAATATGATACTATAACATTTGTTTATTAATTAGTATTGGTATGTGAATTTCAATACCCCTATGGACATGAGTTTGAATATTATCTTTGGGAAGTTTCAATTTGTTTTCCAATTAGTAGTTTTCTTACTTAGTGATATATATTGTTTGATTTGGTATTGCTTTACAAGTAACAAGTTACCAAGTAAGGCTTGTTTATGGACTTCTATTAAGTAAGTGACTAAATGGCATGATTTCATGTGCTAAAAAATCTCTAAGGACTTGATCTCATATTTGGAAATTTGGTTACTTGCATATGAATTTATGTGAGTACTTCTTTATTAAGGTCTTGTAGTTTTGATTATAACCCTATTTCAAGGTTTATACTTGTACCTTATTTTAATAACACCTTGAAATACCTAAAGTAGATGTACTCTCAATCTGGTTTGGTCTTGGTTATAATAATAAGTAGTTGATCACCACTTGTGGGTTTTAACTATAGTACTTAGCATTAGATGTCTCTTATGTTCAATAATTAAGCATGAGAGTGCAATGATAGGGTTCTAATTCTATGTGCTTACTGACACATGGTTTGAAGCTTAAATATGGTTTTATTGGGTTTTAGTTGTGCTCACCTAAGTGGTATACAAACTAGGTTGAGATATAATTCTAGGTTGTAGATATGGGATGACACCATAGTGCATTGGCTAGGTTTAATCTCCCCCTAACCATGGTAATATGGTTACTTGCTTAGTTGTTTCTATTCTCCTTTAATTACTAAGGACTTGGGAATTGTTTTTATCTTATACCAAGAGATTTCTATTATATCCTTAATCCATTGTTAAAGTAACTAAAGTTGTTTTAGTTCTTTTTATAGTTAACTTTGGTCATAGGGATGGATGGTTTCTCACCATATTAAGTATGGAGTTTTACTCTAAGGTTTTCTTAGGTCCTTTAATTGAGGAATAAATGGAATATAGAGGTGATAGGGTTCTACTTATGATCACCAAGTGATTCACAGGTTAAGGTTAGGATATAAGCCTATGGTTGCTTACTAGTTACCTTCCTATTATTTTATGTGGTGAATGATATCTACTTATCCTATTAGGGTTTAACTTACCCTCACATACTTCAAGAGCATGATCATGGTTAGACATGAACCACTTGTTCTTGATATCTTTACCTCAAGTTCTTAGGGTTTATGATCATCACTCAATTTATAATGATCAAGGTTTGGCTTCCTAAATTATTTCTAATGGAATGGGTTCTCACTTCCATGATCAAGCATTGTCTTGATCAACTAGGATATATCACTTCTATTTTACTTTCTAGGATGGTCATGGTCATGGTTGTCTCAATAGTTTTATATCCCAGGGGAATGCCTGAGATATTTACTTAAAGTTCCCTCAAGAACTGATGGTTTAACCATTTGGATATTTGAATAGATAGAACTAGGATTAGTATGGATGGTCTCTCTCATTTGGGAAGGACTTCAATGCTAACCTAATATTAGGCTCCATAGAGGTTGATGTGATCATCAAGATCTATGTTTAACATTAATGGTTATCTCTCTCTAGGGTTGTCTTGAAGATGATGATTTGAATACTTGGATGTATATCCAAGGTTTAACTCAAGGTTTGTTATTGCTTCTTTAATAATTATAATAGAACTCTCACCTCTCTAGGTTTGATGTAAAACTATTTGGAATAGGGAAGAATATATATTTCTTAAGTTGAATCTCCTTGTCTTGTTTCCAAGGTTACAGTAGAATGGATATCCTAGGGTTTATGATAAGTGCATGGATTAGTTTAAAACATGAAAAAGATAAGTCAAGAATGGTTTCTCCATTTTATGCTTACTTGGTTTGTAATTGAATTGGTGTTCATATGTTATGACAAGGATTATCATGTTGTGATCCTTAATAAGATCAAGTAATTAATCATTGATTAAAGTGTTGTTGTGTTAGATTTGATTCCATTTGATCTAACCCCTTAGATCAAATCATCTCTACCCAAAACAGGTTTTAACAAAGTCACATTGAGGTTTATAGCACTTGACTTGATGAGCTACTTCAATTCCACCAAGGTCAAGTGAAACTTCACGTACTTTGACTATTTTACTTTAAAGCGCGAAAATTCCCCAGATTTTCTATGCATGAATGCAATGCACACATATGTTTACTCTATTTTTGTAACCCCAATACCTGGGATATTACAGTCTCTACCCCTTAAACTAAACTTCGTCCTCGAAGTTTGATCTCTCTCACGTTTCGGAGTGTGGATCTGACTTGTGCAGACTGCGACTTTTCTCGAACTCCGTATTGATCTCACTGGATATCATTGAATATTTCCCTTGTCCAGATTCTTCCTGGAATCCAATAGTGTATGTCTCTGAACCATGGTTCTTACTTTGATTCTTTGATTTCTTCCAATATCATTTTCTTGTTTCCTTTCTCATTGACGATTCAATGATTAGGACTTCTTCTGGTACTGCTAATCTTAACTGAAGACTAATTTAATAACATACTCCTATTTTATTAAATAGGTCTTTGTTTTCCCTTACTACCAAAACTGCAATAATGGTACTAAGTAAGGTACTTACCATGGAAATGGTCGTGATGGTTTATTCCTCTAAGAATGGATTAGACTCATTTAGTCCATCCAATCATGGTTTATAATTGATACCTATAACTCTTTAGATTCATTTAGATTCCATGAAAGGAATCTTTCATGTAGTATCTCGATTACGGTATGGTCAAATCCCTTCAGTCTTTGACCTCCTTGAGCTATATTTGATCTCTGATATTTCCTTCGTCCAACTTCTTTATCTTTGACTTACTTGAGCTTAAGTACTTCTGAGTAGATATTACTTACTTGCTCAAGTTATAATCCACTTCTTACGTCCTCGAGGTATGAACCTTGGCTTCTGGTCTGACATATTTCTGAAGGTATTGTTCAACAATCTTATGAAAATAAGATCGAACTTCCTCTCAGTTCAGACCTTCTTCTTCTATTATGCTCAAAGTATTGAGTTATTGAACATCCAACTCAATCTTTACTCTACCCCTTAGAGTTTTCTTATGGTCTTCAACTCCTTTTCTTCCAACTATTGGTCTTATGATTAAAATATTGGTATAGGTCTTGTTTATAATTTATATTCCTCTAAGGTTTTGCGAAGAAACTTTGTGGTGTATCCACTCAATTGTGGACATCCAATGTGAATCCTTTGACTAAATGATTATTGATCTAGCTATTTGGCTGACAAGATTTTTATTTGTTCACAAACTTTTGTTACAACTAATTAAATCGTGGACTATTCGTAATACCAACTGATTCCAGCTGTGGTTATTATACCAACTGTGACTATTTGATATCTAAAAATGGATTCTATTATAGGTTCTGATCAACTGGACGAGACATCTTCTGCTTTGTCTCGCAGTATTGATCCTATACCAATTGTGGTCTTCTGATATCAACTATGGTCTTCTTATATCTGCTATGGTTTCATATGTTATCTTCCTTCCTTTAGGGTTTATTTTGCAAGAAAACCACTAGCTGGCACTATGATTATAGTATCCTAAGTGATTTCCCATGCATTCCCTCTTCTATGTTCACTATGGATCTGCTTTAGCTTCACCATAATCATTATATTTCTCACCTTCATGCTTCTTATGTACTAAAGTACTCCTCTGTTGAGGTAAGCATGAGTTTCTGATTGTACTTCATTCAGAGTATTGTGGTTGCTTCCCACAACTTTGTTTCCTTTATCTGATGAACCTTCATCTTGTCTTCAAAATATACAGAATTCGTCACTTCCTCACACGAATACTATTACCCTCTAGATCTATAGCATTAAGTAAGAACTTGATATAGCAATATGCATTTGCATACCAAAGTCAAACTTCATGTATGGATCTAGTCAAACAATGAAAATCCAATAAAATCCAAGAAGATTCAGCTTTGTGCTTGTAATACACATCATCATAAACCTGAATATGATTGTTGAGTAAGACATCTCTAAACATCAGGCTCAGATGTGTAGTATAGAACATCACATAATATAGGTTTATATCGTGATACTTAGCACGAATATAGGGAATTCTACTATTTGTCTCAACCTTTACCTTAATTGCACATTTGCAATGAGATAAACTTGAAACAAAGTGGTCTAGGATAGTTGTGGTTAACCTAATTTTCTTTGGAAATATTGACTTAGCTTCCATTTTTATTGAGGACTATCTCACATGATATATCTAGGTTCGAACATTGCTACTCTAAACACCTACTATGGAAATATAGCTCCTACACTTCCAAGTGTTTATATTATCATAAAACTATGGTCATGATGTGCTTGGCACACTTCCCATGGTTTTGGAACATAATTCTTGCACTATTGGTGAACACCCGACTTCTTATTGTACTCCTCCTAAGTATTTATAATGTTCTATTCCATCACATAATGATTCTCGAGTGAATCATATATGATTAACAACTCTACCATGTAAGTAATCATATTTTATTCATATCCTTATCTCCCATGATTGACTCATCATGGTCTATACTACCTCATATGACTCATAGTTATCACCTACTATCAATTGTTTCACATGTCTAGATAATTTTACTTACTCATTACTTAACTTGGTCTACATCTTCTATTAGGATATCTTAATTATCTTCATCAATTGATATAATTCCTATTACCAGTCTGGATAATTCTTACTTAATCATAACATATGTTGGTACACATCTTCCACTAGGATATCTTCCTTATGGTTGTATCCTCTCTTTGGACTACCATGTATTGTATACCAACTGTGGTCTACTCATCTATTGTTTTAAGGACCTAATGGTATGCTACAAGTTTGGGATTAACTAACTAATTTCCCTTAGGAAGAATAGGTAGGAAATGTTGACTCAAGTGTGTCAGGATTATTCTCAAGTGAATATCCATCTCAAGTCATAAGAAGATTTGGTTTAACTAAGACGACTTCCTATAGACACTACCAATCCTATAGGTCCGATTTGAAGGGTTTTAATCCTAGGCTCAAAGCATTTGCTCTGATACCAACTGTGGTGACCCGGCATACCACTGCATGGTGTAGTATGCAAGTCTGATATAACACCAATGAAACACCGTTCCACTCGTATTATATCGCTCGGAGTGGTACAACAGAAACATATGCGGGTCCAAGGCATGTCTATAGAATTACAACACGGACTCTTTACAAAATATCCACACAGCCTCCTACTTTACAATGAGGTAAAACTGCAAATAAACTCCAAAAGAACGACTCGTGATCTAATCTTATCACATACTCTATTTATAGAGTATTTGACTAGCTAAAGAGGCTATGACTAGATTCTAGCTAAATAGGAGCTAGGTTTAGGAAGCTAGTTCCCTTCTACTACTTAATTTAGGTTTTCTCCATGGTAGTTGTGGTGTTTGACTCTTCCGGCAGGTTCCTGTCCTCTTGAAGTATTTGTAGACTCCTCGGTCTTCGAGTTGCACGGTAGATCCCTCTTCGATGCCTCCATATCTAAGCAGGGGATTTAAGAGTGGGATGAGTACGAGCTTACTCAACAAGTTCATTATAGGAAAGAGGTGTTTAATGCACTAGCTACGGCATTAGACCAGAAAGTCTAATACCAATGCAGGTTTTCATAACCATTTCTTCAAAAGGTTGCTTTTATTCGGAAGAACTATGTCCGTCGGCCTTCACCGGTTTACTAGAACTTCATGGAGCTCCTTTCCGGCAGCGTTCACAGTTCCATATCCCGGAGCAGGGAGTGACAGGTCACGGTTCTTTACACTCTGCAGAGGTGTGTTGCTTTACCCATAAGAGATCTTAACCTCGGTGCCAACCGGGCGTACTCCCCGTCCACACTTCCTTTGGTGTGAGGCCCGGTATAAGGTCTATCCAATCATGTTCCTCCGCTACCTCGAACACCCACCCGTTGCTGCAAACTCCGACCCTGGGTCCACGCCGGCCCCATTATTCCCATAGATTTCTGGGTGGACTCCGACCACGACGCCAATGCAGGGCTTTACCATACATTC